>NC_044404.1:10071875-10372500 GCF_006542625.1 Nomascus leucogenys
ATCCTCACACCCCAGCCTCCCAAATAGTTGAGACCACACTTGGCTAATTTTTTTTTTTTTTAATTTCTTGTAGAAACAGAGTCTCACTTTGTTGCCCAAGATGGTCTTGAACTCCTGGACTCTGGGCTCAAGTGATCCTCCTGCCTGGGCCTCCCAAAGTGCTGGGATTACCAGCATGAGCCAGTCCGCCTGGCCTATATCCTATTTTCAAATTAATTTTTATTTTATCAACATAATCATGTTGCTTTCTCACCACATTACGTTTTGGAGGTTTATCTGTGACAATGTGTGGATCTTCATTTTCTCTGCTGTCCACCGTCTGAACGTAGTGCCGTGTTAGGGGCTAGGGATGCAGCAGAGGGCAGATACTGCTCAGATGGAGCCTCCCTCGTAGTGGGGAAGAGAAACAGGCCTTTCTTCCCCTCCCTTGTAGCGGGGAAGAAAGAGAAACAGGCCTGAATTACAGTCAGCTGGGCTAGGAGAAGCCAGGGCCCCTCAGAAGGGGTAGGCCAAAGCTCCTAGAAGCTGAGCCCTTAACAATGAGTGGGAGTTTGCTGGGCGAACAAACGAATCCCAGGTTAGGGGTCCTGCATGCAGAAGCCTTTGAGAAACGATGGCTCCTCGTGTCATGAGGCCAGGCTCTCTCTGTAGGTGAGCTTGTGAGGAGACTTGGGCATTGGAACTCTCCTGCAAGGTGGTATGCGTTGGAACCCTGAGCTCTGGGACTGTCCTGTATATTGGAGTCACCGATAATCAGTGCTCACTGGGGTTGAGCCTCAGAGGAGGGAGTGGAGTGGAGCTCGTGGTTAGGCAGTGTCTGCTTCTGCCCCCCCGCCCCAGCCTGGTCACCTGCCTCCTTCCTCACTCGCGGAGCAGGAGTGATCACGGTGCCTGCGTGCAGGGTCTTTGTGAGTATGGGGAGGAGTGGTGCGGGCCCAGCGCGGGCCGGGGCTGCTGTCAGCGTTGGTGTTGTTACGCTGGTGTCAGTTACGTTGGTGTTATGCCACTGTTTTTATGTTGCTGTTGTTACACCAGTGTTGTTATGCCAGTGTTGTTATGTTGCTGTTGTTATGCCGGTGGTGTTATGTTGGTGTTGTTACATCAGTGTTGTTACGTTGCTGTTGTTACTTTATGCCCGTGTTGTTATGTTGTTATACCGGTATTGTTATGCCAGGGTTGTTACATTGTTGTTACACCAGTGTTATGTTGCTATTGTTACGTCAGTGTTATGTTGTTACACTGGTGTTATGTCGTCATGCCAGTGTTGTTACGTTGTTATGCCAGTGTTAATGTTGCTGTGGTTATGCCAGTGTTACATTGCTGTTATGCCGGTGTTATGTTGCTGTTGTTACGCTGGTGTTGTCACACTATTGTTACACCAGTGTTGTTATGTTGTTGTTACACCTGTGTTGTATACCATTGTTATGCTGGTGTTGTGTTGCTGTTACAGTGGTGTTGTTATGTTGTTGTTACATTGGTGGTGGTGTTTTTAACACCAGTGTTATGTTGTTGTTATGCCAGTGTTGTTATGTTGCTGTTGTTACACCAGCATAACACTGCTGTTATGCTGGTGGTGGTGTTACGTTGCTGTTGTTACGTCAGTGTTGTTATGTTGTTATGCTGATGTTGTTGCACTGCTGTTATGCTGGTGTTTTTATGTTGTTACGCTGGTGTTGTTATGTTGCTGTTACACCAGTGTTGTTATGTTGTTGTTACACTGGTGTTATGTTGCTGTTGTTACATCAGTGTTACATTGTTGTTATACCAGGGTTATTATGTTGCTGTTGTTATGGTGGTGTTATGCTGTTGTTATGCCAGCATTGTTTTGTTGTTGTTATGCTGGTGTTACGTTGTTACACTGGCATTATGTTGTTGTTACACCAGTGTTGTTATGTTGCTGTTGTTACATCAGTGTTGTTATATTGTTACGCTGGTGATGTTGCACTGCTGTTATGCTGGTGGTGGTATGTTGTTACGCCGGTGTTGTTATGTTGCTGCTGTTATGGTGATGGTGTTATGTCGGTGTTGTTTTGTTGTTGTTACGCTGGTGTTACATTGTTGCACCAGTGTTATGTTGTTGTTACACCAGTGTTGTTATGTTGCTGTTGCTATGGTGGTGGTGTTTTGCTGGCATTGTTTTGTTGTTGTTGTTACACTGATGTTAACGTTGTTACACTGGTGTTATGTCGTTACACCAGTGTTGTTATGTTGCTGTTGTTACACCAGTGTTGTTATGTTGTTGTTATGCTGGTGTTGTTACGTTGCTGTTGTTACTCTGCTGTTATGTTGTTACACTGGTGTTACGTTACTGTTATGTTGTTATGCTGGTGGTGTTACGTTGCTGTTGTTATGCCAGTGTTGTTATGTTGTTGCCGGTGTTGTTACGTTGTTAACGCCAGTGTTGTTACATTGCTGTTAGCTGGTGTTATATTGCTGTTGTTAAGCTGGTGTTATGTTGTTGTTATGCTGGTGTTGTTACACTGCTGTTAACACCAGTGTTATGTTGTTGTTGTTATACCAGCTTTGTTATGTTATTGTTACACCAGCGTTGTTATGTTGCTGTTTTACACCAGTGTTATGTTGTTGTTATACCAGTGTAATGTTGCTGCTGTTACACCGGTGTTACATTGTTGTTACACCAGTGTTGTTATGTTGCTGTTGCTATGGTGGTGTTATGTTGTTATGTCGGTGTTGTTTTGTTGTTGTTATGCTGGTGTTACATTGTTACACCAGTTATGTTGTTGTTACACCAGTGTTATGTTGCTGTTCTTACACCAGTGTTGTTATGTTGTTGTTACAATGGTGTTGTTACGTTGCTGTTGTTACTCTGCTGCTGTTTTGTTGTTGTTATGCTGGTGTTATGTTACCGTTGTTATGCTGGTGTTGTTACACAGCTATTATGCTGGTGTTGTTATGTTGTTACGCTGGTGGTGTTACATTGCTGTTGTTACGTCAGTGTTGTTATGTTGTTACGCTGGTGTTGTTGCACTGCTGTTATGCTGGTGTTATGTTGTTAGGCTGGTGTTGTTATGTTGCTGTTGTTACATTGGTGTTGTTATGTTGTTACGTTGTTACGCTGGTGTTGCTGCACTGCTCTTATGCTAGTGTTATGTTGTTAGGCTGGTGTTGTTATGTTGCTGTTGTTATGCTGGGCGTGCTGCTCCATGTTCTCCAGGTGTTCTTCCCTTTTATCGTCACAGTTACCCCGTACACCTGACAACTGGACATCTGCACCTGGGGGTCTTCAGCCTAAACACACCTAAACCCTCCACCAAACCCCTCTGCTTCCGCCTCCCCATGTCTGTGAGCGCCTCCACTGCCTGTCCCTCTGCTCAGGCCCCACTTCCAGGGCTCATCTTTGGGGCCTCCATTTTGCTCACACCCACCCCATCTGTCAGCAGGTCCAGTCAATCCTGACTCTGGGGTGCCTCTCCCTCTCCTCCAGCTCCTGTACTGCCCATTAGTCCAGGCCCAGTAATCTTTGCTGGGCAGCTCTGCAGCCTCTTCCTTGCCTGCCTTGCATCTGCACGCATTCTCCCCCCAAGACCAGGGGTCGATCCCCAATATAGGTCAGGTCTCGTCTTCTCCTGCCTCAAACCCTCCAGTGTCCCCCCTACAACTGATCTTAGAAAAAAGTCCAGCCTCTTCGCCTTGTCCTGCAAGACCCGGATCTCCTCTCCAGCCTCACCATTTTCCCCGCTCTTTGCTTACTTCCATCTGGCCCCCAGCACACCAAGTTCCTTCCTGCCTCGGGGCTTTGGCACCTGAGGGTCCCTGCAGCTGAGATGCTTTCTCCTTGGCTTTTTGAGAGGCTGGCTCTTCAGGTCTCGGAGGGGCCTTTTCATTACTCTCTGTCACAATTGCTCTGTAATTTTGTTTACTTCCTTTTCTCTTCTTCCCACTTTCCCTCCCTCCCACTCCCCTGCACATTGCCTGGCACAGGTGTGCGCCCGGTACTGAGGCGGCACTTGTTAGTCTCATCCAAGGGCAAGATGCAGGAACAAAAGTCAGGTAACTTACCCAAGATCACATGCTAGTAAGTGGCAGTCATACTCTGGGGCCCCAGCCCCCGCCATGGTGCCATAGCCCCCACAGTGCCGAGCCTTCTGCTGGCAGTGGCCAGGCAGGGCGGGGCAGGGGGCTGGCCAGTATCTGCAGAGGCAATCTGGCCTTTGCTGGGAATAGAGCTTTCTTGATGTGGATTTCCATAGAGGCTCACGGATTTGACACCTTCTCTTACAGTAGTTCTCATTGACAGAGGTGGCTTCAAGACTTCCTCCCTCCCTTCTCGTGGTGAGGTTGGCTTTGGTGTGCACCATTTTTATAGGCCCTGTGGACTGGGGGAAGAGGATGCAGGATGAATGTGCGGGCTGGGGTTTTGGTGCACCTGGGGGAGATCTGATGCTGTGGCCTCTCTTTGCATCCTCCCCACTTCTCCACCTCCCTCCACCAGGCCGCACCAGCTTCTACGAGGAGTACGGTGTCATTCGCGACATCCTCCAGAACCATCTGACAGAGGTCCTCACCCTCGTGGCCATGGAGCTGCCCCACAATGTCAGCAATGCGGAGGCTGTGCTGCGGCACAAGCTTCAGGTCTTCCAGGCGCTGCGGGGCCTGCAGAGGGGCAGTGCCATCGTGGGCCAGTACCAGTCTTACAGCGAGCAGGTGCGCAGAGAGCTGCAGAAGCCAGACAGCTTCCACAGCCTGACACCGACCTTCGCAGGTGGGCCCTGGGGCCGGGCATGGGGCACTGGGCTGCCCACTTCGCCAGGAGCAGCTTTCCAAATGCAGACGCCCTTGGGTGGGGTGGAGGGGACTTGAGGTGGGATTTCCCCCAGGGTGCTCGGAGGCAAGGATGGCATTCCCCTGTCTCCCTGGCCTCCTACTAGCCTAAAGCGGCAGGCCAGCTGGTGGTGCCCTCAGGGCGAAGGACATCCCGATGGCCATGGCCTCGTGTCAGCCCCAGTTCAGTCCCAGATGCTTCCCAAGGGTTTGTTGTGCGAGGCTCAGACAGACCTGGTTCCTGCCTCATAGGGCCTCCCCAGTGAGGCCACAAGCCTTTTGCCTGGCCACAGCTGGAGACACTTCCACGGCCAAGTGCCATGCCAGGGCTGTCCTCTGGGCAGTTCCAGAGGCCCAGGGCTTTCTGGGAGAGGCTGGCTCCTCACCAGGTAGCAGCCAGGCAGTAAGAGCCACAGCTGCCTGCTGAGCATGTGCCGTATGCCAGGTGCTTTATAGATGCCTCTCATACAAGCCTCATGCGCCAACCACGAGGCAGAGGCCATTAGCCCCGTTTTATAGGTGAGGAAACGTAAGGCTCGGTGAAGTCGTCAAAATGAACCAGGCTTGGAACTTGGGCATGGAATACTGTCAGCCCCTGGCTCTTGCCACCAGGCCTTGCCCCTCCTCGCCAACACCCCACCCACGGACCTCTGCTTGGTGACTGTCTACCCACCCCACACCTCTGACCCTGCGTCGGGTGTATCCTGAATGCTTCACAAACAGGAGGGGAGCACGTTTCTCTGTAGGACCCCCTGACCCCTCACACACCTAAGAGTCAGGGTCCCCCACCCCACTTGCCCCCACTGTGGGGCATCCTTTAGAGTCTCCAGGTTGGATGCTCTCAGCCCAGTTCTCCTTTGCTGGGGACCATAACTCTAAGACGGGCCTCAAGGAAGGCAGGTGTCAAAGCCGCAGAGATAGCCCCAGAGGCTGGTTTTCAAACATGGACTGGGAAGAGAAGGTCATGGAAGAGATGCCAGGCGAGGGGTGAGCATGGCAGGGCGAGGGGTGAGCATGGCAAGGTGAGGGGCTTCCCTGAGGCAGGAGGACGCCCACAGGGGCCAGCAAGGAGAGGAGAGGGCTGGCTGGAGAGTCCTGGTCTGTGCCAGAGAGTCACTCTCTGCTGTTCCCTCGCCCCAGCCGTCCTAGTGCACATCGACAACCTTCGCTGGGAGGGCGTGCCCTTCATCCTGATGTCTGGCAAAGCCTTGGATGAGAGAGTGGGCTACGCTCGGATCTTGTTCAAGAACCAGGCCTGCTGTGTGCAGAGCGAAAAGCACTGGGCCGCGGCGCAAAGCCAGTGCCTGCCCCGGCAGCTCATCTTCCACATCGGCCACGGCGACCTGGGCAGCCCCGCCGTGCTGGTCAGCAGGAACCTGTTCAGGCCCTCCCTGCCCTCCAGCTGGAAGGAAATGGAGGGCCCACCTGGGCTCCACCTTTTCGGCAGCCCTCTGTCCGATTACTACGCCTACAGCCCTGTGCAGGAGCGGGACGCCCACTCCATCCTCTTATCCCATATCTTCCATGGCCGGAAGGATTCCTTCATCACCACAGAGAACTTGCTGGCCTCCTGGGACTTCTGGACCCCTCTGCTGGAGAGCCTGGCCCATAAGGCCCCACGCCTCTACCCTGGAGGAGCTGAGAATGGCCGTCTGTTGGACTTTGAGTTCAGTAGCGGCCGGTTGTTCTTTTCCCAGCAGCAGCCGGAGCAGCTGGTGCCAGGGCCAGGGCCGGCCCCAATGCCCAGTGACTTCCAGGTCCTCAGGGCCAAGTACCGAGAGAGCCCGTTGGTCTCCGCCTGGTCCGAGGAGCTGATCTCAAAGCTGGCCAACGACATCGAGGCCACTGCTGTGCGAGCCGTGCGGCGCTTTGGCCAGTTCCACCTGGCGCTGTCGGGGGGCTCGAGCCCCGTGGCCCTGTTCCAGCAGCTGGCCACGGCACACTATGGCTTCCCCTGGGCCCACACGCACCTGTGGCTGGTTGACGAGCGCTGTGTCCCACTCTCGGACCCGGAGTCCAACTTCCAGGGCCTGCAGGCCCACCTGCTGCAGCACGTCCGGATCCCCTACTACAACATCCACCCCATGCCTGTGCACCTGCAGCAGCGGCTCTGCGCCGAGGAGGACCAGGGCGCCCAGATCTACGCCAGGGAGATCTCAGCCCTGGTGGCCAACAGTAGCTTCGACCTGGTGCTGCTGGGCATGGGTGCCGACGGGCACACAGCCTCCCTCTTCCCACAGTCGCCCATCGGCCTGGACGGCGAGCAGCTGGTCGTGCTGACCACGAGCCCCTCCCAGCCACACCGCCGCATGAGCCTTAGCCTGCCTCTCATCAACCGCGCCAAGAAGGTGGCAGTCCTGGTCATGGGCAGGATGAAGCGTGAGATCACCACGCTGGTGAGCCGGGTGGGCCATGAGCCCAAGAAGTGGCCCATCTCGGGTGTCCTGCCACACTCCGGCCAGCTGGTGTGGTACATGGACTACGACGCCTTCCTGGGATGAGGGCGCCTGTGCCCCTTGCCCGCTCCACTCCTATGCTTTCCTTCACCCATGTCTTCCCTCCCTTCTCGGCCCCACCACCTGCCCAGCGTGCCCTGGCTCTCCAGAACCTTCTGTCCCACGGTCAGGCCCCAGAGAGGGCAGGACAAGGCCTTGTCCCGATGCCTTTGACAGGCAGCTCTGTGTAGTGGTGGATAGATGCAGAAACAAGGAAGAAATAGAGTCTGCTCCTGAGAAGCTTCAAATCCAGGCCAGGAGAGAAGCCTTAAGAAAAGCCCTCCAGCAGTTACACATTCACATCAACCAGCACAACACAGGATGGCGCCCAAACTCCGGCGTTCACAAGAGGAGACGTGGTGGGCTGAGGTTAATCAAGGAAGGTTTCCTGGGGGAGGTGATCCTTGAACTGCCTCCCGGGGAACATTCAGAGCATGATTGGTGGACAGAAGGGTGCAGAGGCGCCCAGGGGAGTACATTGCCCCCTGCAAAGCAGGGGCACTGGGGACTGTCTTGAGACCCTGAGGGGGTCAAGCCCCTCCCTCCCCAGCTGCCCCATCTTCTAGAACCTCTGCACATCTAGCCTGTGGCCCTCCTCTTCACTGCCTCCACCTGCTCCCGCTTGCCATCCGTCTCTCCTCCATCCTGGCTGTGCAGTAGGAATTCCAGGCTCCTCCCTGTGTCTTTGCTGTTCCTCAGACTCCATTTATAGAGAATGAGGGCTGATAACAGGAATACAGCAGCAAAGACTAGACTGTGGAAAGGGTTCCAGAAATCTTTTCTTCTTTTTTATTTAAAAAAAATATTTGCAGAGATGAGCTCTTGCTATGTTGCCCAGGCTGGTCTCAAACTCCTGGGCTCAAGCGATCCTCCCATCTCAGCCTCCCAGAGTGCTGGGATTACAGGTGTGAGCTACTGCACCCAGCCCTAGAAATCTCAGTGCTGTTTAGAGCTCCGTTTCTCATTTGATGACTTGCTCTGTGTGGGGAGGTGGGGTCTCATTCCCCCAGCTTCCTCAGGGAGGACCCCTGCCCTCTGCTGCTCCTCTGTCCTGCTAGCCTTCCTCCATGAAGCACACTGGGTGCAGATAATCAGGCCATTCCAGAGAGCCCCACTTTAAGAGGGTCATTTCCATCTCAGGGGACTCCCGGGTGGGTGTTTCCACTCTCAGTAGCCCCTCTTGTTTTACCAGGAAAGATCCAGTTAAATCACCCACTGAGGTGACAGCTCATTAGTGGGGAGAGAGAGATGGAGCATCAGGTGACACTGGGCCATCCAGGCGGTTCTGCTCCCACCAGACAGGAGCCAGGCCTCACTGGCGGGGGGGCTGCCCACAGCCTTTTCAGGGACTCACTTGGCGGGTGACAGGGCCGCAGCCAGGCCTTCTCTTCCTGCCCCTTGGTGACCCCGTGGCTTCCTGTCTGCCGGTCTCTCCTGCCGCCTCTCACTTCACCACTAACTCTCTGCCTGAGACTGGGGAAGTAAGCGGGTATCTTCTTGGTGAGCATAGATTGGGGACTGTGATCTTGAGAAGCCGTGGGCCAGCAATACCTGCTTTTCTGAAACCCCCAAGGAGGGCTCTGACATTCTTTTTAAAAACACCACAAAGCAAAATTCCCAGGACATGTGTAGTTTTGTTTGTTCAACATCCCACAACTTAAGGCTGGGAGATGGAACTCTTGGTTAAGGTCGATTCTTCTGTCTGGCTTCTCCTGCACCTTACACCTGCTCTCTGGATCAGGCAGGTACAAACTTTCTAGCGCATTTTCAGAGAGGGCTTTCTTGGGTGAGGGAGCATGGTGAAGTCAGTTTCTCTCTGGACTGTTTACACTTCAAGGCTATGTTTTTAAAGGAATCCTGGCTTTCATTTTCAATGCCAGTCTGAGACATGGTTCCCAAGCTGGGGCTCTTGTTCAGACTACTTACTCTGGCCACCAACAACCCAGGCCGGACAGAGCATGTCTTTTTTTTTTTTTTTTTTTTTTTTTTTTGAGGCAGAGTCTCTCTCTGTCGCCCATGCTGGAGCGCAGTGGCGAGATCTTGGCTCACTACAACCTCCGGCTCCCGGGTTCAGACAATTCTTGTGCCTCAGCCTCCCAAGTAGCTGCGACTACAGGCGCCGGCCACCATGCCTGTCTAATTTTTGTATTTTAGTAGAGACAGGGTTTCACCATGTTGCCCAGGCTGGTCTCGAACTCCTGAGCTCAGGCAGTCTACCCACCTCAGCCTCCCAAAGTGCTGGGATTACAGGCGTGAGCCACCACACCCAGCCAGAACATCTGTTTTTATACCCAGAGAGCGCCCCTCGTTAGGACAGAACCACAGTGCCCAGAGCCGGGAAGCCACCCTCCTGGCGCCCAGCATCTGAGCGTAATGGGCGGGCTCAGGAGAGGGCAGGGAGTCGTGGTGGAAGTTCCACAGCTGGCCGCGTGGGGGAGCCCTTGCACCGCACTGCCGCCTCCTGATGCCCCTATCCCCGCAGCTCCTGTGCCGGATATTTTTTCATTTCCCTCCTCTCTCCCAGGGTACCTGGCCCCAGCACTCTCCCATCTGTTCTTCAGGAACCGACTCCTTTCCAGTTGCAACACCAGAGAGAGGGGCCTCCGCGTGCCCAAGTACCCCTGCAGGATGAAGGGCAGGCCGGCCCTTGATGTCGCCATTTCTGAATAATAGTCACTGCCGCCGAGCCTAGGATGTCCTGTTCTAACTCAGCCCTGCCTCGGATGCACCACGGATCTGTGCAGAGTGGGTGTGGGAGTGTGGGTGAGGGTCGAAATGCCAAAGGTCTGCTTTCCAGAATCAAGTGCCTTCTGCAAATCACGTTGGAAAAGTCCAAACGTGGACATGTCCGTATGCCTCCGTGCCTGCCCACCCCTTTCCCTTCACCTGTGTTAGGAAGGAGAAGTTCTCAGAACCCTCTAGGCTGGTGGCTTTCAGACTTCAGACCATGATCTGTAGCAAGAAACGTGCCTTCCATCATAAGTCAGTCCATTTGTTTACAACTGTGTTCCAAGCAAGTTTCATAAATTCTTACCCTTAGGACCTCGGATATCCTCTATTTTTTAGTTCTCGTTTTTTAAAAATGCTTCTTAAAATTCACCAAATTAGGCTAGGTGCGGTGGCTTATGCCTGTAATCCCAGCACTATGGGAGGCTGAGGTGAGAGGATCACTTGAGCCCAGAAGGTTGAAACCAGCCTGGGCAACATAGTGAGACCCCATCTCTACAAAAAGTTGTAAAACCAGGCATGGTGGTGCCCACCTGTGGTCCCAGCTACTCAGGAGGCTGAGGTGGGAGGATCACCTGAGCCCAGGAGGCTGAGGCTGCAGTAAGGTGTGATTGCACTATTGTATTGCACTCTAGCCTGGAAAACAGAGTGAGACCCTGTCTCAGAAAAGACCAAAAAAAAAAAAAAAAAAAAAAGGGAAGAAAGAGTGATGACAACAGCCCAGGGAGCAGCCCCGCTCAGAACCCAAGTCTGTAGGGTCCCAGGTTCCAGCACTGTGTTCCCAGGCAGGCTGCTTGCCTCTTCCTGGCCTGGAAGCCCTCGGGTCCTATGGTGGCGGCAGTTCCCACAGTCCAGGTTCCCTGGTGGGGACCAATGATTGCGTCCGCATGGAAGCCCACGTGTGCACTTAGGGGCCCATAAATGGCAGAAGGGCCCCTCCTTTGGGAGACCTTGTCAGTCAGCATCTCTAGGGCAAGCATGATTGCCATTTGTAGAGGGGAAGGAATCAAGGGACTTTAAGCTAGATCAAAATCTGGGGACAAATTCTTCTGCTAACTGCAAGTTAAAATAGGCCCTTCTTACTGAATTTCCCTGTTTGTTTCTCTGCAAACAATGCTTTAGCCCTACTCTTGGGCCCCCAAATTAGCAGAGTAATCAAAGCTTCCTACTGTTTGGCCTACTATTCCAGACTATTCCCTCGAGGGGTTCCATTCCAAAATATGCAGGGCTCAGGCTCCAACTCCGGGCCTGTCTGCTTTGCTTGCGTTTCTCCTGTCCCTGTTCTCCCAGAGGGCCCAGGTGGAACTCACGACATGGAGGGAGAAGCTTCCCAAAAACCTGCAGGGCTGTTTCCCAGAATTTGGTTTTCAAGTACAAAACTTTTTGTCCTGTAAGATATATGCAGCCTCACAGAAGCAGCCTCTGCATCCACTTTACCAGCTACATTTTTATCTTAAGCACATGGGGCTCCCTTGAACTTACTCCACTGGTTTAAAAAAAAAAAAACAAAACTGCCTGGCAGCATCTCAGAGTCAGAGTGAGCACGGCGCAGGAAAGGCCCGTGGTGACAAGGGTGAGGTGGCCACAGTGACCGGACGACACCCTAGCACCCATCCACCCTGCAAATGAGACTCCAGAGGCTGAAGATCTGCGGCCTCCAGACGTCATAGGCCATGTGACCCACTAGGGGCTGCTTACTCCTGGCCGTCCACTGGCTGAACTGAATGCATTCCCTCCCTCCGCAACTCTCCCGTGAGGCTGCACCCGTGTGGGTAGCACTTGAAGCAGCGCTGTTTGCATTGTACATAGGAAGGAAGAAAGTTCTTCCAGCCTCACCAGCACCTGGCAGCGAATCAGAGCCTGCGAGGGCATCTGAAGCGGTGATGCAGTATCAACCTCCCACCTGGTGCCACTCTGCCCTCGGGGGCTCCAAGCATTGTAACTCAGTCATGGGAGCTGCCCCGTTGGAAGTGCAGATTTATTCCTGTGATAATCCTGCCTGCCTTTATCTCTTGTCCACTGACCAGCAAGTGTGAGTCCCGGTGTCAGTCGGCACAGTCCAGTGTCCATTTGCTCATGCAGAGGGGTGAGTTGGGCACTCCCTGTTCTTGGTTTTCCTTTTGCAGCGCACTGGGAAGTCTCCCTATAAAACAAAAAGCCCACCTTCTGTGACTTCCGCTGTAGAGCAGAGCTCCCCCTCCGATTTCCTCAGTCTTCCCTGGAAAATCTGTCCACCGGGGAAGGCAGCAGGAACCCTGGGCAGCGGATGTTCTGGGAAGACTAGTGACAGCAGATGTCATCCAGGAACAGCCACACACGGTTCTCCCGGCCGCCATCAGCAGCTCGAGGTGGGGTATGAGTGAGAAGCTGAGGATCTCGCAGCTTGTTGCTGAGCAAGGTGCAACCGGGCTCATGCTGTCATCAGCACAAGACAGGATGGCAAGGGCTTTCAGAAGCATTTCCGAGAGTCCAGCAAGCCAGGGGGAAGATGATGTCTTTGTCGAAGCATTCCCTCTAGCCAACTTTTGGGAGAGCTTCTGTTTGCAAAGCACTGGGGATGTGCCTCTCTCTGTGTGACCCACGCATGGGAAGGGAGAGCACTGGAGTAACGACACTTCTGCTGCTGTTTTGATTCTCAAGGCTGATCTTTAAAACCCTCGCCTTGCTGTCAGGTGCTTTAAAGGCAGTCTGCATCTTTTCTTCCCTTGGTGTGGGAGAGGTAAACACTTTGATTTGCTGAAAGCTGTATGGAGTATATTTGAACAGCTAGTAGTTAGCTTTGAAAGTGGAAGTGTGAACAGACACTACCTGTGTCACTTTGGGTCCTTCACTTTACCCCCACAGAAGTCTAGAGGCATCTGTTACAAAGCGTTACGGGGTGCCTGCGTGCAGGAGGAAGGACCTGTATTAGCTGGAAATCATCAGGAACCCAGCTTGCCTCCATCTTTCTGAGATGTGCTGGGTACAGCCTGACCCTCTTAGTTTTGTCCACCAGGAAGAGCCGGCTGGCAGCAGATCCCAGGGGCAGAGCCCCTGCTGGCTCCTGGGAGCTCATCTTTACCTGTGCCGGAGTGGGAACTGTGATTCCAGCCGGGCAGGTCAGATTGGAGCAGTGCTAAGAGGCTGTTGCAGGAGAACTAGACGGGCGGCGCCTGCTGCATCTGGATCATGTTTCTGCACTCTGCCCCGCACTAGGGACTCAGGGTCTGGGCTTCTGCCAGGTGAGGAGCAGAGAGACTGTTCCCTTGGGTGGAGACGCGTGGGCATGAGAGCCACCCACTGCCAAGCAGCAAGAATGTTCATGCTTTTTTTCAGAGAGGGGAACCCCACTGGTTTTTATGGAAACAATGGAAACTTACAGATGCCTGCCTGGGATGATGAAGCACATTCAGAACAAATGCTTTTTTTTTTTTTTTTTTTTGAGACAGAGTCTCGCTCTGACGCCCAGGCTGGAGTGCTGGAGTGCAGTGGCGTGATCTCGACTCACTGCAACCTTTGCCTCCCGGGTTCAAGTGATTCTCCTACCTCAGCCTCCTGAGTAGCTGGGATTACACCACCATGCCCAGCAAATTTTTGTATTTTTAGTAGAGACAGAGTTTCACCGTGTTGGCCAGGCTGGTCTCGAACTCCTGACCTCAGGTGATCCGTCCGCCTCAGCCTCCCAAAGTGCTGGGATTACAGGCGGGAGCCACCATGCCTGGCCAGAACAAATGCCTTTTTAAACCTTTTAAAAACATTTTTAAGATGTCTTTTTCTATGTCAAATGTAACATTTATTTTTTTAAACAATAAAATTGATTTGCCAAAATCTGGGCTTTAATTCTTTATTTGGGGCATGAGGTGTGGGGGTTTGTAGGCCCCAGCATCATGCTGTGTGTGTTCTTGGAGGAGGGGAGGGCTGCGGTGAGTGAGGGCCCTGAACCGAGGACAGCCGTGTGCCCGTTGCAAGTGTAAGTGTGTCTGAGCAAGCCAGTGCATTCCATTTGCAAGAGGGTCTGTGGGCCTCATGGGAGAGACAGCGGTGGGCAGGATGATCACATTTCATAGACTCCTAAGCAGTCTGGGAAGAGTCCCCCAACCTTCCCGGCAGCCCACTAGAGGGGAAGGAGCTCACCCCTGAGTGGGAGATATCAGGAGGGGAGGATGTTTGAGGACACCAGAGCCTGATGCCTTCATTTGTCTTTTCTCCTGTCCCCTGCCTGAGTCCTACCTCCAAGCTGTGTCACACTCCCAGGAATGTAAGTGTTTTGGGGAAGTCAAATAGGATTTCAGGACCACTTGCGGTACAGGAGTTAGAGATTTGCAGGTTGTCACCAACAGCATGCAGGACCCACGCAGGCAGGCTTGGTGACATCACAAGGTGGCAAAAGGAGCAGCGCACCTATTCGAAATAGGTGAGCTTTGGGCAGGGACCCCACGGCAGAGGGGACAGAGACGGTGAGACATGCCCAGAAGCCTGCAAGGGAAGATGTCATGAAGGCCAGAAACCAGAACTGCAGTGACCGTCCCTGCCTGTCCCTCAGGAGGTGCGCGGGGGATCTGCTGCTTCCCGGGGGGTAGCCCAGGGCATCCCCTCCCTGCTTCTCTGTGGTGATGGCTGCTGGTTCCACAGTCCTCACAGAAACATGGCGGGGCAGGACTGCAGGTCTCAGCCAGTGTCTGTGAGGGCCGCACTGGAGGGTCACCTGGTGTCCAGCCCCCGTTTGGGGACCCTCCCATACATGTGTCCTGGAGAGTTCTGATGGCAGGCATGGGGCGTGTGACCCAGTGCTGGCCAATCAGGACATCCAATGCCCACAGCCACAGCAATGGGATCTGGGAGAGCTCAGGGCCCAAACTGGTCAAATCAGAGTGACCCCGAGGACTCAGGCTGAAGCGGCACCATTTCTCTGGACTCAGGCCTTGGTGAGCTGCAGCAGCCATCTCAGCACCGCGGGGGCCTAAGGACAAGGCTGGCATGGAGGAGAGGAGAGCCCCAGGATCCCGCTTTGGGGGCTGTCTCTGGGACCTGGTTCCAGTCTCCTGAAGTCAGCCTGCGGGCCTCATTCCTGGGTGCCTCATTCCTGGGTGCCTCAACTACCTTGTAGCAGCAGAACCTGATAGGTACTGGAGCTAGGAGCTGTGTTACATATTTCCGGAAGCCCAGCAGAAACCCCACACTGACCTAAGTAAGAAGGTGATTCGCATGAACCAAGAGGACAGAACCTTCTGTTTGGGGTCAGGGTTTCAGCAGTCCAGTGTGGGTGGCCCCTGCTGTGCAGCTTCGGTTTCTTCTTGCTTAATTGGAACTGTTTTCCTGATAGACCATAGTTTTGGAGATGCAGGGACAGATGGAAGGGCAGGAGGGGAAGAGTTGCGCAAATCATAAAAGAAGCCGTGGTGAAGACAAGCTCAAGAGCTGCTGGCCTGAGTCCACCTTCTCCTGGGTCTCTTACAAGCTCTTTACAGACAGCCAGAGCCCGGGTGGGGTCAGCCAGCCGCCCCTCCCCACCCAGCTCCCAGCAGAAGGGGAGGAGATGTGGCTCCACCCATGCCCTCTGTTGCCCCCATCTTCCCACTCACCTGTCGGGCTGAGGACCACGAAGGCAGAGACTCCACATGTTCTGCTCATTTTCATGTTTCTGGTACTTTACACGCCGCCCTGCAGTGAATGTGTGAGTGAATGAATGAGTGAATGGCAATAATGAAAGAGAGTGGTCAGCAGGGTGGCTGGAGGGATGGAGGCCTGAGGGGGTGTGGGGCCAGCGGTGAGCCTGGCATGTGTCATCCTCTCTAGGGGAGGGAGGTTCTAAGCACATGGGTCTCCTGTGCCCAGAGTGGGCCAGGGCCTAGGGGTGCAATGGATGTGGTCCAGCCATGGCAGGCCACCACCCTTGTTGGCATCGTGGGATAGGAGGGCCACGCAGAAGCAGGGCAAGATCTGACCCCCACTCTGACAGCTCCCACTGGCTGCTGATGGAGAGCAAAGCCAGGGTCAGCGCCCACTGCTGGACGCTGCAGCAGGGATGGCAGCCGGGGGGGGCCCCGACAGTTTAGGGCTGCTCTGCCCCCCTGGAAAGGCCTCACTACAACCCTTTCCTTTCCCTCATCCCCACTCACTGGCTGTGGAAACCCAGCCTCATGAGTTCTGTTTGTCTGAAGAAGCATCGTTGGGAGGAAAGATTATCAAACTAAGCTCATGCTATCAGTCAGGCCCTCCTCCTGCTCCGTATGTCTTTATTTTTTTACTGAAAAAATAAAATACAGTAAGCACTCAGATGAGAATATTAATCCATGGAGATTGCCCCCTTCAGCATTCACCGTATGAGGTCTTTTTATGTTTGCTTTTTTAAAAGAAAAAAACACATACATATTTTTTGATGGCAAAGACCTGGACACACGTATTTTTGTAAAAATCACACATGCTTGTTACAAATGCATTCAAACAGTGCAGAATAGTACACAAATGTGTGTAAAGAAAATCACTGTAGTCCAGCCCTCCAGAAATGAACAACCGTAGCATCAGGTGCATATCCTTCAAGACACGGATGCAAACAGAAGATTAAAAATATTTCGTAAAAGTGGGATCCTCCTCTTGATGCTAATTTTAACCTTCATACTTAATAAATAATGGTGCATTAATAATTTTACTAGAAACTGAAGGAATTGCTGGACTTCAGAAATATATTTTGTCACACAATCAATATCATTTCCCAAAAGGTCTCTTTAACATTAGAAGTGTATGAAAAGCCGGGTGCGGTGGCTCACGCCTGTAATCCCAGCACTTTGGGAGACCGAGGCGGGCAGATTATCTGAGGTCAGGAGTTCGAGACTAGCCTGACCAACATGGCGAAACCTCGTCTCTACTAAAAATACAAAAATTAGCTGGGCATGGTGGCAGGTGCCTGTAATCCCAGCTACTGGGGAGGCTGAGGCAGGAGTATCGCTTGAACCCGGGAGGCAGGGGTTGCAATGAGGTGTAATCACGCCAGTGCACTCCAGCCTGGGGGGACAGAGCGAGACTCTGTGAAGAAGAAAGGAAGAAGAAAGAAGAAGAAAGAAGAAGAAAGAAGAAGAAGAAGAAGGAAGAAGAAGAAGAAGAAGAAGAAGAAGAATAAGAAGAAGAAGAAGAAGAAGAAGAGGAAGGAAGAAGAAGAAGAGGAAGAGGAAGAAGAAGAAGAAGAAGAAGAAGAAGGAGAAGTTGTTTATGGAAAAACATTAAGTCTGAAGTCCTTAATGAATTTTAATGTGATTTTTAACTCCTTGAATCAGTTTTGATTAGGGGTGTCTATTGACTTCGACAAATATAGACATTGATTCTCCATCACTTCCCATTTCCTGGTTTCCAACTCTGGATTTTTTTTTTTTTTTTTTTTTTTTTTTTAGATTACTCACTCTGTCACCCAGGCTGGAGGGCAGTGGTGCGATCTCGGTTCACTGCAACCTCTGCCTCCTGGGTTCAAGTGATTCTCCTGCCTCAGCCTCCCAAGTAACTGGGACTACAGGTGTGCACCACCATACTTGGCTAAGTTTTGTTTTGTATTTTTAGTAGAGATGGGGTTTAGCCATGTTGGCCAGGCTGGTCTCACACTCCTGACCTCAAGTGATCCACCCGTCTTGGCCTCCCAAAGTCCTGGAATTACAGGCATGAGCCACCGCGCCCGGCCCCAACTCTGGATTTTTGTAGGCACATTATTTTTTCTCGCTATTCTTCAGGGTCCTTCATTGTTCCTTCCTTGTTGGCTCTGTCTGATTTGCCTCCTGTGGGCTCCTACCTGGCTGCTTCCCACTTCTAATGCCCAAACTCCAAGCACTGTCTCCTGTCCGGGAGGATGGAGGCATGACCACGTCTCATTTGTCTTCCTGCCTGTGGAGCACCCTTCTTCTCTGTGTCCTTCTCTTGCTGGGGCCAGGGCTGCCCCATATTCTGGCTGTGTCCATCTGTCCCTCACGCATGTGGACAGGCAGGCTGACCACACAGCCCTGCACTGCCCAGCACGCGGGGCTCAGGTCCTAACAACTGCTGACTGCTGGCTCAGGGCTGGGCACTGTTCCAGGGGATACAAAGGAACCAAGACCCCGTCTTCCTGGGCCGTATGCTTTTTGTTCTCTTGAGTCTTGCATTGCTCCTTTATTTGGGGTTCACCCATCCATCTTCAAAAGAGTCTTCCTTACCCTCTGCTGCCCCTGCCAGCTCTCACCATTTTAACCCAAAGACGATAAAGGCGCTATCTCAAAGGCCACCACTGCCCTCCTGCAGGACAAATCCACAGCTCGGAGGTTGCCACCACAAGAGGGTAAGAGGCCACCACTCCCACAACAGCTGACTCACAGCTCGGGTAAGAGGCTCCCAGTTTGCAGATGCGAAACCAAGGCTTTAAGTCACCTATCTTGCCCGAGATGACAGCTGCCAAGTGGCAACACTGCTAGAGTCTGCCCGAGCCCTTAGTGCACTCCCTTAACCAGCAGGTCACACTAGGGGCAGCTGCTCCAGAGAGAGGAAGAGCTGACACTGGGCAAACCCGCAGCTCCAGCCACCAGCAGCCGACCCATTGCCGGATGCTGTGTTACATCTTCAGTCTGCATCAGGCCCCCAGGGCCCCCAGGTCAGGACTCCGAGACTGCGATGCAGTTTGCTCGGCTCTGGCTTCTGCCCCGGGAAGCGTCTTCCTACTGTGCCACAGCAGAGAACGTCATTCAGTTCGGGCAGGAGTTGTCACCAAGGCCTGCTGGCTGCCACCAAATCTAGGAGACTAGAACAATGTCTGCCAATCCTGAGAGCAGGTCCAGATGGGTAACTTTTATTTTTATTGCCTGGCTGCTCTATCGTCCTCTTCCTTTATTCTCTTTGTGAATTTAATTATAGGGGGCACATAGCCGAGGTTTGTCCGCCTTCTCACTTCTACCTCAAAGGGAAGGCAGTTTGTTAAGGGTGAATTTTCTCACCTTGGATTTCTATTTATGTATAAAAACTACCTTGGGCCAGGTGTAGTGGCTCACACCCGTAATCCCAGCACTTTGGGAGGCCAAGGCAGGAGGATCACTTGAGGTCAGGAGTTTGAGACCAACCTAACATGGTGAAACCCCGTCTCTACTAAAAATACAAAAAATTAGCTGGGCGTGGTAGTGCACGCCTGTAATCCCAGCTACTTGGGAAGCTGAGGTGGGAGAATTGCTTGAATCCGGGAGGCGGAGGTTGCAGTGAGCCAAGATTGCGCCACTGCACTCCAACCTGGGTGACAGAGTGAGACTCTGTCTCAAACAAACAAACAAAAAAATTCATCAGGTAACCAAAAACCACTTGTCAGCTATTGAAATAAAATATATATGTATATATAATATTCTAATAAAAAATAAAAATAAAATGACCCAGTAAGTACAAATTTCTTTGTAATGGAAGACAAATGCTGATATAATTTAAATCACAATAACAGCCAATGGCCTAAAAAAGAAAGGAAGGGAGGGTTTAGAAGACTCTCGAGATAGCCCAGGCACAGGTGGAGCCCAGAAAAGCTTTAGGTCAGGAGAAAGGCGTAAACCCCAGGTCACCTGTTATGTAGGCAGCTGCAGGGATGCAGGGCACCCACAGTGAGAGAGAAAGAAAAGGCTGCCCTGGGCTGGAGGCCATGACACCAGACCCAAAAATCCTCCTTTAAAGAGATCTTGAGCCCCTGTGTATTAGTCTGTTTTCACACTGCTGATAAAGACATACCTGAGATTGGGTGTTTTGTCTATTTTATTTTATTTATTTTATTTTGATGGAGTCTCCCTCTGTCACCCAGGCTGGAGTGCAGCATACGATCTTGGCTTACTGCAACCTGTGCCTCCAGGGTTCAAGCAATTCTCCTGTCTCAGCCTCCCCAGTAGAGTAGCTGGGACTACAGGTGCACACCACCAGGCCCAGCTAATTTTTTTGTTTGTTTGTTTGTTTTCAGATGGAGTCTCGGTCTGCCACCCAGGCTGGAGTGCAGTCCTGTGATCTCGGCTCACTGCAAGTTCCAGCTCCCGGGTTCACGCCATTCTCCTGCCTCAGCCTCCCCAGTAGCTGGGACTACAGGCGCCCACCACCACGCCCGGCTAATTTTTTTTTTGTATTTTAGTAGAGACAGGGTTTCACTGTGTTAGCCAGGACGGTCTCGATCTCCTCACCTCGTGATCTGCCTGCCTCGGCCTCCCAAAGTGCTGGGATTACAGGCATGAGCCATCGCGCCCGGCCTCATTTTTGTATTTTTAGTAAAGACAGGGTTTCACCATGTTGGTCAGGCTGGTCTCAAACTCCTGACCTCAAGTGATCCACCCACCTCGGCCTCCCAAAGTGCTGGGATTACAGGTGTGAGCCACCCCACCTGGCCCAGACTGAGTAATTTATAAAACAATAAAGGTTTAATGAACTCACAGTTCTACGTGGCCGGGGAGGCCTCACAATCATGGCAGAAGGTGAGAGGCACATCTTACGTGGTGGCAGGCAAGCAGAGAATGAGAGCCAAATGAAAGGGGAAACCCCTTATGAAATCATCAGATCTCGTGAGACTTACTCACTACCGTGAGAACAGTACTGGGGAAACCACGCCCATGTTTCAATGACCTCCCACCGGGTCTCTCCCACAACACTTGGGAATTCTGGGAGCTACAATGCAAGATGAGATTTGGGTGGGGACACAGCCAAACCATATCAGCCTGGTTCTAAACTCTCCCTCTCCAAGCCACTAGATTTCCATGCCACACCTCACTTTGATCCTGAATTTTGGCCATCACTTGCTATATTTCCCAGGACTCCTTTGGTTGCAAGGGACAGAAACCCAACTCGAACTAAATTTAAAAATGAAAAAATAAAAATAAAAAAAGGAAATGTCCTGGCCCTTCTCCTTGGAAGGCCCCAGGGGTGGAAACAGCTTCAGCAGAGCTGGGTCCAGGGACGTTAAGCAACGTCGCCAGGAAACTGTGAGTTCAGCTCCCTTTGCATTCGCGTTGCCAGATTGAGCAAGTCAATCTTCAAGATGCCTAGTTAAGTTTGAATTTCAGATAAAGAACAAATACAGTTTTAATATAAGTATGTCCCTTGCAACATTTGCGACATACTTATACTAAAACTTATCTGCTGTTTATTTTAAATCCAAATGTACCTAGGTGTCCTCTGTTTTATCTGGCAACTCCACCGTATGTATCGGCCATTTTCTTGCCTCCTGCATTTGGCTTTTCTTGTAAGGGAAAACGGCTCCAAGCAGCTCTCTGTGTCCTGATGGCCCAAGATGCCGGAGGAAGAGAGGCCATCGAGCTGCATGGCTGTGCCTTGGACACCCTAGGGAGGTCCTGGCTGGGTCTGTCGTGGATGCCGTGGCTGCAACATTGGGAAGCCCCTGGGGTGGCTTCTCACTTCCCCCAACCCCAGCAGCCTCCTCCCTCCCCCACCAATTCTTGGGTAGGACTGGTTGAGAGTTTCTCAGTCTTTGTCAAGGGCTGTGCCAAGGCAGTTTCAAGCCTGGCTGTGCTCTCTCTTCCAGTCAGATTCTGCCCAGAGCCCCTCCCCATGGGGATTGTGGTAGGGTTCACGTTTGAATCGATCACTTGCTGGACTGGGATGGGGACCGGTTGTCCACCCCTGGGGTGTTGCACAGCCCTGGGTGGGATGCTCCCAGAAGGAAATGCCGAGCACAGAACCACATGGATCCGTGCAGGGGCTGGAGGTGAAAGTTCCGAGGGATCCCGGAACTTGTAACTAAGCGTCTACCAGGCCATAGAAATGAGGACGGCCTAGTGAACAGACAAAACAACTTTAGCAGTTGTGATTCCATGTTCCAGGGAAGGGAACATCCACCCAAAAGTTTTTCTAATCATAAAGTTATTTCAGAAGCAAGTCATGCCCCAAGAAAACCACACCGAGGGGTGTGTTTATAACCAGAGCCTCACAGGCAGTCGGCTCCAACACCCACCTGCATTCGAGAGCAAAGTTTGCAGGAGACTGAGGTGGGAGGGGAAGAAGCCTCTTCCTGCTCTCAAAAATCAGCATGGGCCGCAGTGCTTCCCTTCCTCGGCTCCCCCACCGCAGGCTGCTAAAATGACCCCGAGTGCCTCAGAAATCTCAGGGCCACCGCGGCCTCTCCCCTCTCAGCCATGGTTCGATTCCTTGTAAATATTAAGACTTCATGTGCTCCTGCATGGATTTTTCACCAAGTCCTAAAATGCAGTGTAGACGTTCCAGGGAAGAGGAAGCAAGTGACATTCCTGGCCCGCTTGGAGCTCTGCAGACACTGAAAGTTTGCTCACATGAGGCAGGAAGTGTCAGGGGTTGGGCCTCAGGTCATGCAGAGGCCAACTGTGGGCCGGGGTCCCAGCGGCAGCCTCCCCACCGAGGGCTGTGTTGAACCCTGGAGAGAGAGGGCGAGAGAGAGAGAGAGAGAGACAGAGCGAGAGAGAGAGAGCTAGCATGAAGGCTTGTCGGAGGCCTGACTCCCCAAGGCCAGACCCTAAGGCCTTGAAGGTCAGCCAAGAAGTTGACCAAGCCAAGAAGTCCTGAGACTTGGAGCCACAGGGCCAGTGGGACACCATCTCCCCAGAACAAAAACTGTACCCCAAGAATTGAAGGGAAATATTATTTTTACTCTGAAATGTTCTAGAGCAGAATGCAAAATTCCATCCCTTTCAAACAGAAAACACAAGCCATTCCCACTTGAGGTGGGTGAAGGTGCTTTTGGGGAAAAGTTTGAGAGTCGTGTCCTGGGCACTGGGCAATCATCAGAGGGTGTCTCCCTCGGGAGGGGTCCAGTCAAGCCTGGCTGCATGGGGATGGTCAGTGAGGCAGGGCTGGGTGAGGGGCGCTGGCTCCTCCTGGAGTCAACCTTTCATTCATTCATTCAGCAAATGACAGCCGTGGGGTAGGCAGCCATACACATGGCAGTCAAGGCCCTCCTTTTCCATTCCAGACCGTGATTGATCCGTGCTCCCCGCCCCGCCCCGCCCCGCCCCGCCCCCACTCCCCGCCCCGCCCCCAGCAGCTGGCAAGGGCCCAGGACTCATCCCATGGCCTCCCTCTGGGTAAGTGCTTGTCGACTGAGTCAACGACTGAATCAGCCGCGGTTGTCAGGGCTCAGCTGGACTGAGTGCTGCTGCCTGTGGGCGTTTCCTCCTCATGTGTTTTTTATCAGCAGCAGCGGCTGCAGGGTCCCCGTGCCCAGGGGTTGCCTCTGCGTGCTCACTCTGCCCCACGCTCTGCCCACACCTTTGCTCTACCTAACTCGCAGATGGAGCGGTTTCCTTTGAGCCCCAGTCCTGTCCAAACACACGGGTGCTGGGTTTTCCCTGTGGCACATTTTCTACCCTCTGTGGGCGGGAAGGAGCAAGCACCTGGAAGGAGCCCTGTTGTCCTTGGCCTTTCCAGGATACCTGGGAGGAGACAGCACCCTGTGAGGCTAAGAGTTGGACTCTGGAGTCAGAAAGGTCTGAGTTCAAATCCCACCCCTGCTGCTGAGAGAGTGGCACAGGGCAGTTTCACCACTGTGAGCTTGTTGCTCCTCTGTGAACTGAATAATAAACCCTGCTTTCCACAAAGGAGGCGCACAGCGAGGACTTTATCATAGGGCCCACGATGAGCTCCCGGGGTCTGAGCGAGAGACCCGCAGCACCACTTGGTGGGGGCAGGGCCATGTGTCTGCATGTGCATCTGTTCATCTGCCCACCGCAGGCTCCCACATGCCAGGGCTTTGTCTTCTACAAGGATGACCAAGACATGGCCCTGCACTCAGGAAATGACAGGCAACGAGCATTCTCAGGGGTGGCAGATGTAGCGAGAGCACTTGGGTCGGAGCCACAGGTTTCTTGGCAGAGACTGTGGTTTTGTGGTGGGGGAAGGAGGTTAGGGAGTCAGGAAAGATCTCCATCATGTGGGGGCCTCGAATTAGAAGTTCAGCAAGTGCCACAGACTGATTTCACATCCCACCACAAGTATTTATTGAGCACCTATTGTGTGACAGGCACTGTGCCTGGTGCTGGGATACATGGGGTGGTAGCACAAAGGGAGACACTGCCCAGAGCTCCTGGCCTGGTGCGGACACAGACAAGGGCCCAAGGGATGGCAGCCCCAAGGGCCAGGACCAAGCTGGGCCATGCGGAGGGTGCCATGGGACTGCCTGGCAGGGGCATCTGCCCACCCTGGGGATCAGCGCAGAACGTCATTCCATCCTGATGGAAAAGACGTTTCGGCTGGGAGCAGAAAGATGAGGAAAGCGCTGCTGTGTGGCATGGGGCCAGCTGCTTCCCCTCTCTGGGCCTCGGTCTCCTCACCCACAAGCAGAGGGACTTGGAGCTCTGCTCTCTCAGGTTCCGGTGGCTCTGATGGGATGTGACACCCATGACATTCCCAGGGGCCGAGAGGATCTCCTGCTACTTGATAACCTGGAAGGCCCGTGAAAGCTTAGGGCTCTGTCAGTGTAGGAATCAAGGCTGTGGAGGCAGATTAGCAGCAGTCCAGCCCCAGGCTGGGGCCTGCTCAGCACGCCTCCTCTGCACTGGCATTGCCTGCGTGCCCGGGTCCTGCCACAACTGCACACTCCACCTCCCAGCCCTAGCCCCAGGGTCCCAGGGCCCTCTGAGAGGAGGCAGAGCTTCTCTCTTGGCCTTTGCTGCAGCTCCGTGCCCTCCCCAGCTGGCCCAGGAGCCAGATGGGACCCGGCCGAGCTGCAGAACACCGTGCACCTTCCTGCAGTCCTCAGCCTGGGACCCAAGGAGCACAGGCTGACGGCCTGATGCGGCTTCCAGACAGAGCTCAGCCCACTCTTGGGAGGTGCCAGCTGCCTGGGTGGTCTGGTATCGGAATGAAATCCAGAGGCCAGAAGGAGCCCGGGGTTCAAATTGCCACCAATTTCCTGAAAGTTCCTCTAGAGCTCTGGGTAAACCCACCAGTTGATTGCGGAAAATAACAGACCCCTCACTTAAAACCAGATGTCAGCATCTGTCTTGAACCAGCCCAGGGAGACAGAGGCCCCTGTTCCCTCCTTTTCTCCTCCTCCCCCTCCCCCTCCTTTTCCTCCTCTTCCTCCCCCTCCTCCCCTTCCTCCTTGTCTCCTCCTCCCCCTCCTCCTTCCCTCTCCCCTTCCTTGTCCTCCCCCTCCCCCCTCCCCCTCCTCCTCCCCCTCCTCCTCCCCCTCCTCCTTCCCCTCCTCCTTCTTCCCCTCCCCTTCCTTCTTCCCCCTCCCCCTCATTGTCCTCCTCCTCTCCCTCTTCCAACTCTGCAACCAGGTCAACCACGACCTCTGGCCACACAACAGACCCTCTGCAAAGGAAACAACTTAGCTGGCACCTAAAAATATTGACTTGTGTTTTTCTTTAAATAAAAAGGAAACTCAGCTCACTCCACCCCAGTGCTCCTCTTTCTGGATTCGAGTGGGCACCCTGGGACCTCACCCAGACGCAGCCACCGCCTCACTGAGCCACCTCAGTTTGGAGGGATGGAGCCATTCAGGATGGAGGAGGGAGTGGGGCTTGCCTGCTCCTGAGAAAGGTCTCCTGGGGCAGGGTGGGAGTGGGGCTGACCAGATATCCCAAAGCCCCATTCATCCAGAGAGGGATGGCCTTTGATCAAGGAATGGGGTGTCTCTGTGGCACATAGAAATCAGAGGATGAGGTGGTCACAGTTACCAGATGATCCATAAAAAGGAAGAGTGACGGGGCCAGGCACAGTGGCTCATGCCTGGAATCCCAACATTTTGGTAGGCCAAGGCTGAAGGATCACTTGAGGCCAGGAGTTTGAGACCAGCCTGGGCAACATAGAAAGATCCTGTCTCTACAAAAAAATAAATAAATAAATAAAAGCTAGCTGGGCATTGTGGCATGTGCCTGTAGTCTACAGGCACTAATTGGGAGGCTGAGGTGGGAGGATCACTTGAGGCTGCAGTGAGCTAGGATCATGCCACTGCACTCCAGCCTGCCTCTAAAAAAAAGAAAGAAAAGAAAAGGAAGGGGGTGACAGCTAGGCTCTTACCCCGCCCCAGATCCCCACTTGGGCCTGTCTGAAAAGCAAGTTGGTGGACAGTGGCCAGGGCAGGAGCATCTCCTTCTGGGTTGGGTGCCAAGGCTGTGAGTTCTGCCTGAGAGGAGAGGCCCCTGGGCCTGGTGACTCTAGTCCTGCATCTGTGGCTGGCCTTATGAGGGCCCTTGAGCTCACACAGGCCCCCACAGCTGGGAGCCCCTGCTTGATAATGAGGCACAGCCATGCAATGGGAACTAGGGAGAGACCCTGATGCACTGATGGAAGCCATCTCCAAGTCAGGCTATTGGGGGATAGAGGAAAGAGGGAGCCCCGTGTATGGTGTGCGGTACCCACCTTGGAGAGCACAGATGGGTCTGAAAGCTCTGGGCGACGCCCAGGAAGCTGACCAGCGGGTGACCACTGGAGAGGGGAATGGGGATTCCTTTTACTGTTGGAATCCCCTTTTCTCGATTTGGTTTGCGTTTTCATCCAATAATGCATGCTGCTCAGTTCTGAATGTTTGTGTTCCCCCCAACCCCCAAATTCCTCTGCTGAAATCCTAACCCCCAAGGTGGTGGTATTAGGAGGTAGGAGCTTTGGGAGGTGATGAGATCATGACAGTAGAGCCCTTAGGATGAGATTTACTGCTCTCGTGAACATGGCCCCAGAGAGCTCCCTCACTCCACCACGTGGGGTCACACAAAAAGAAGCCAGCCCTCAAGGAACACCAAATCTGCCAGCACCTTCATCTTGGACTTCCCAGCCTCCAGAATTGTGAGGAATAAAATTTCTGTTGTATATTTCTCTTTTGCTTATAAGCTACCCAGTTTACAGTACTTTGTTACAGCAGCCTGGATGGACTAAGACACATGCAAACAGTTTTTAAAATGTCAGAGTGCTACAAGTAAAACAAACAAACAAAAAAACCCAACCACTTCCTACCCCACCCCTTCCCACGCCCAACTGCTACACCCAAGAGGTGACAACTTGCTATCCTTTTCAGCTGTTCTGATATTTACTGCCGTATTTCTCAATAGCCTGCTTATGCTTTCATTTTATAATCTTTTCATTTTTGGCATTACCTAAATGTCTTAAATCTAACAGGCTACACAGAATAATGGTTAAGATGCTGACTTCTGAGCCAGATTACCTGGGTTCAATTCCAAGTGCTGCCACTTACTAGCTGTGCAACCCTGAACAAGTCACTAATCTGTGCCTCAGTTTCCTTATCTATGAATGGGATCATAGTACCTACACCATAGGGCTCATGTGAGGATTAAAGGAGTTTACACATGTAAGTATTTATTCGGTGCTTGGAACATAATAAGCTCTCAATTAAGTGTTGGTGCTATTATTATTACTATTAACTTCCAGGTATGAGAGATGAGGAGTCACACTCTTCTTCCAACTTCATGGTATGGTTGTATTACAACTTTTGGTTAGTCAATATTCATCGTATTATTAACAGTATATAAATACTGTTTACAGCTGAGCCATGTAGTGTACTATGATTAAACTTCCTTTATAGTTTATTTTTTCTCTGTTTTTTTCTGTATGTAATTATTGCCTTGTCTTTTAATTTCCTAACATGAGTTTTTCCCTCCGAATCACTGACAGAATTGTGACTTTTCTGTCAATATAACCAGTATATAAGGTCACCCATTGATTCCACTTCTGGAGCCTGTTGGCCTCCTCCTCCTCACTGCAACCTCCGTCTCCAGGGTTCAAGTGATTCTCCTGCCTCAGCCTCCTGAGTAGCTGGGACTATAGGCATGTGCCACCACACCCGGCTAATGTTTGTATTTTTAGTAGAGGCAGGGTTTCACCATGTTTGTCAGGCTGGTCTTGAACTCCTGACCTCATGATCCACCTGCTTCGGCCTCCCAAAGTGCTGGGATTACAGGCGTGAGCTACTGTGCCTGGCCTAACATATTTTGATAAATGAGATAGACATTAAACAAATCAGTAAAAGAAATAAGTATTAACAATTGTGGTAAGTGCAGTATAGGAAAAGCAAGAGTGTTTGACAGGGAACCTAATCTTACTAAGGCAAAGGGCAGATCAGCAAAGGTTACTTGAAGAAGTGATATTTAAGCTGTGACCTCAGCAAGTACAAATTATCCAGGTTAGAAGGTGGTACAGAGTCTAAATACAGAGGAAAAAGAAAGCAATATATGAAAGCAGTATAGTATGAAGGATCAACCAGGGATCAGAGGGTACAAAGGTAGAAAGGTGTGTGACTCAGTGTGATCAGAGGGGTCCCACGGGAGCCATGAGGAAAGTGAGCAGCAAAGGGTCCTTTCCCAGAGTCCTCTTCTGTGGCCATGGCAGGGCCAGCGTGTGTCACCCCATGGTGAAGGTGGGCAGGTATGCGTATGTCCTTCCACAGAAGCCTAATGCTAACCTTGGCAGGGTCCCCTGGAGATGGTTTCCTGAAGGCCACCTCAAGAGGCCAGGGCTGGAGCCTGTTAGACCTACAGACTCCCAAGGTCCTCCTTTGGTTCTTCACCTGCTGTCTCTTCGTTTCCACTTGACTCAGTTTTGCTCAAGCAAATGTCTCCATTTGTTCAACAAACATTGTTTGAGGACAGTAGAAGATTACATTAGTGTTCAAATGTTTACTGTCCCCCCACCCAGTGAAGCAGCATCCTTCTCCGCCCCATGCCCTGGGGCTCGACCATAGGACTTGTTTTGCAAAGCCACTGGAAGTGAGTGGATGGGACTGAAGCCTAATTGAATGCACTTGCTCCGACGGGCTTTCCTTTTCCTCCTCTACCATCACCAGGAGAGCTTCCAGGCCTCCCACTGCCCTTCAGCCCAAACCCCAGGACGAACACATGCAGGGCTGCTCTGTGGGCCAAGCCCAGGCAGCCTACATGCCAAAGCAGTCACCTGGTCAAGCCCAGGGGGACCCGCTGAGCCCCCTCCAGCCACCCTGCAGAAATGAGAATGAGAACAAATAGTTTGAAGCCACTGAGTTTGGGGGTGGTTTGTTCCACAGCAATGGATGACTGATACAAGGGACTACCATGGGTCAAGTTCCCACCCACATAAGCCTTGGGAGTTCAGTGGGAAGCAAAGGCAGACTCTCATGAAATGAACAGTCTGGCAAGATGTAGATTAATGAAAGAATCAGACAAGTAAGTGTGAAAATCGTCCCCGTGACAAGTGCAATGAGGGGGTTCATGGGATCGTGTGCCACAGGAGCAATGAGCAAGTCAGACCACAGACAGTCTGTGGCCACATAAGGTTTTTGGACTCTATTTTAAAAGCAGTGAGTGGGGGTCTGAAATGTGCATTTTGCAAAGATCATTTCTGCTGTTGAGTGGGAAACAGATTGGGAGGGGCTACAAATGCCAGGAGGTGGGTGAGGAGGCTCGGAAGTCAACCAGGTGAGAGGCGATGGTGGCGCGTGGCTGTCAAGGTCAAGATCAAGGTGTGGGGAGGGCTGTGCTCTCTCTGAAGGCTCTAGGGGAGGATCCTTCCTTGCCACTTTCAGCTTCTGATGGTTGTGGGCAATCGTTGGCATTCTTTGGCTTGTAACGCATCATTTCAATCTCTGCTTCTCTTCTCTGTGTTTCTGTGTTCAAATTTCCCTCCTCTTATAAAAAGGACACCTGTCATTAGATTAAGTCCTGTCCTAATCCACTATGGCCTCATCTTAACTTGGTTATGTCTGCAAATACCCTATTTCCAAATAAGGTCGTATTCACAGGTTCCAGGTGGGCATGAATTTTGGGGGCACACTTTTCAACCCAGTACAGAGTGGCATGGGGCAGGGGCAGAGGATGTGACAGGGTGGACAGTGTTGGGGGTTACTTGGGAGGGGGGGAATGAATGGAATGTGGGAGGGCGCCACCGGTGGGCCATCTGGTGCCCTATTCTTTTCTTGACCACCTTCTGACCCTTCTGTCTGGCCACGGAGCCACTCCTTAGAGCAAATGTCTGCTCATTTCCTTGTCGTGTGTTCAGGCTTGTCCCTGACTTGCACAGATCCTTTATGTGGCTATTGTCCTGCTTATGACCCTCACTGGGGCTGCGAAGGCAGCACCTACCCTTTTCTTTGCCACTTGGTACTCCCAGTGCTCTGGGTTCAGAAGAGTCACTCTCAATCTGACCTGGGCCAACGTGCAGCTTGGCTTTTGAGTTCAGGGGTTCAAGTCCTGGCCCTACCACTTACTGGCTTGGCAACTCTGGGAGATCTACATAACCACTTTGTATCTCAGCTTCCCCACTGTAGAGTGGAGATAATCATAGAACCCACCTCCTAGGAGGGTCACATGAGATGCTCCCTGTACCATACAGAGCACAGTGCCTGGCACATAGCACTCAATAAATTTTAGCTTTGAAAACATCTATTGTCATTCTGTGGGTTTGGGTCCCTTAATTATTCTTCTTCCAACCTGATATCCCCTGAAGAGAAAGATCCAGGACATCCCCACTGAAACAGCCCTCCCAGAGCCGGCATCACTGAATTTTCAGCTGGAATGTGCCAAGCTCTGTTCAGAAGGGTGGCAGGACAGACTGGGTGCGGTGGCTCACACCTGTAATCCCAACACTTTGGGAAGCCGAGGCAGGCAGATCACTTGAGCTCAGGAGTTCGAGACCAGACTGGCCAACATGGTGAAACCCCATCTCTACTAAAAAATACAAAAATTAGCCAGGCATGGTGGCGGGTGCCTGTAGCCCCAGCTACTAGGGAGGCTGAGGCAGGAGAATCGCTTGAACCTGGGAGGTGGAGGTTGCAGTGAGCCAAGATCATGCCACTACACTCTAGCCTGGGCAACAGACTCCATCTGAGAAAAAAGAAGGGTGGCAGGACTGACGCTCCAAGCTCCTGGGGGTATTTTTCCAGGAATGAGGCAGAATGGGAGCTGATTCACTCTCATTCTCCAATCTGGTCCCTCATGGGATCAATGCTAACTTTAAAACCTCCCAGCACAGAGCAAGGCATACAACTTACATCCAATAAATGCTTGCTGAATGAATGAGGCAGTTGATCCTCTGGCTGGGGACAGGGGCATCCTGAGATGAGGATGGAGCAGAGAAGCTGGACCTGTTGGTTTGGACTCTTTGTGAAGGTGTTGACCAAACACAGCAAGCCCTGTGGTGGGGAACAGGAGGATGAGATGTGTCCCTGACTATCGGAAGTCTCTGATCTGTTATTTGAGACAGAAAGGTGACCTTTTCTAGAATATTTATATAGAGTCTTAAAATTTGAACTGAAGCCACTGAATACAGGTCTTTCTCCCTCTCTCTCTAAGTTTAAAAAAAAAAGACCACAGAGCAAACTTATATAAAATGATTACTTGTTAACACTGTTACCATCTGGAATGATCTCATTTATTGTTTACTATTGGTCTCTCCTACTGAAATGGAAATTCTCTAAGGCCCAGAGCCTGGTCCCTGTTGTTTATCACTCTTCAGCATGCAGAACAGCACTGTTCCATATTTATTCATTAGGTTCCTAAATTTTTAATAAAAGTAAATACTGAGGGGCCAAATAATAAATACTTGGAGGGGGTTTCACTTTGATTGTTGAATGGAGTTTTACTACATTAATACTACTAAAATTAATTAATTATATTATAATGTATATTCAAGATGTCCCATGGATAAAAATAAACTGAAAAACTGTTAAAAGCAACTGGTGAAGATTTAAGATAGGCACCAATATCACAGTTCACTGCTCACTGTTACTTCACTGTGTTTTTGAAGAACTCAGCAATAGTTATTGTCCCAAACCCAATATCATCTCTTTATTATTTTTTTCTCAAAGTCATAGGAACTCTTTCCAAGCCTGTTTATCATCTAATGTCTCATTTAAATCTCCCCAAAACTTTGCTCTGCATCTTTTCCTTTATTTGTGATTAACAAAGTCTGATAGAGCTATAGTGCAATATCATGCTTTGCCAGCAGGCGTCGCTGTCTGACAATATGTGATCTGGTGTGAGCACTACAGTAGCACAATATGTGACCCGGTGTGAGCACTACAGTAATTTATGACCAAATGATCTACAAAATGAATCAATGTACTAAATTAGGGAATATTATGAGATTAAAATTCTGTAAGAAGTCAGCTGTGATGGCTCATGCCTATAATCCCGGTACTTCGGGAGGCCAAGGCAGGAAGATCACTTGAGCCCAGAAGTTCAAGACCAGCCTGGGCAACATGGTAAGACCCTGCCTCTATTTTTTTTTTAATTAACATATAAAGCACTCTACTTCTGTTTTGCATCATGAGATAAGTACACATCTTATGCTAAGGATGCATAATAGATGTAAATTTTATTAATATGCTTCAGTGTTCTTTATGTTCTGGTGGATCTTGCTACAATTCTGTGTTGTGGATACCAGGCTTTTCTTTACAAAAAAACCTATTATCTTGAAAATTCTCAAAATCCTTGATTTCATTCTAGCACAATTAATTGTGCTCAATTAATGTTTGTTGAATGATTGCACCACCTCCCCAATTTCTGGGGAAATGTGTAGAGCAGTTCTACAGATGAGAACAGGAAATCTCAGAAAGTAACTTGCTCAATGTCACACAGCTGATGAATGGCAGAGCTAGGGGTTGCATTGGGTTTGTCTATTACCAAATCCTTTGCCCATTCGCTCCAATCAGCAAAAGGAACTCAGAGAAGATGGCAGCCCTTAACACCTGTGAGGGCAGCAGGATTCTGCGCAAAGAGCTCAAGGCTCAGAACCATCATCAGAAAACGCAGCTGATGCTAATTCACCATCTAACAGTTTCTCTTCACCATTTCCCGGAGACAGATGAAAGACATGAGCAAATTGTGCTGATGCAAGTGATAAAATGTGTGTGGGGGTGGGGTGGAGTTGGGGAGGGACACATAAACTGGCCTCCAGGATTGCTCAACATTGCCCCATGCTGCAGCAGTCACTGCCGGCTGACCAGCTTTCCATCATCCGGCCAACCTGCCCAGCGTCCTGGAGGAGAGGAGGCCCACTCCCCAGGGGTTCTTCTGGGAAATTTAGGTCAGCAGGATCTAATTATTCAACTGGATCAAGAGCTGAGATATCCAGATTAACACCGAAGGGGGGTGGGGTGGGGGTGCTGAAGACTTTAATCAGGAACTGTCTTTCAGGGCCTTAAATATCAAAGCTGGGTCTCCAGCTCCAAAGCACCCCAGTCCGCCCTGGAAGCTTCCCGGATGGTAAGAGGTGAGGCTTGGAGGAGTTCCTCTTAGGAAAGCTGACAACACCATGGCCCCAGGCCACGTGGCCGTAGCACCAGCCCCATGAGATGACAGTGTCTGGTAGATGCCACACACACAGTGAATAACCTACCAAACAGGGCTACTCTCCCAAGGAGAAATGAACCCATCAGAGGCAGCTGTGATTTTCAGCAATGACTGCTGTGGGCTGCACCCCATGGGCCTGTCCCAGAGGCTCTCACCAGTCTCCCAAGTAAACGACAGTTCTCAAACTGCAGAGTGGCTGGAGGGGGTCATATGCTCTTTTAAAATTATTATTATTACTTTTTTTTTTTTGAGATGGAGTCTCGCTCTGTTGCCCAGGCTGGAGTGTAGTGGTGCGATGTCGGCTCACTGCAACCTCCACCTCCTGAGTTCAAGAGATTCTCCTGCCTCAGCCTCCCAAGTAGCTGGGACTTACAGGTGCCTGCCACCATGCCTGGCTAATTTTTTATATTTGTATTAGAGATGGGGTTTCATCGTGTTAGCCAGGATGGTCCCCATCTCCTGACCTCATGATCCACCCGCCTTGACCTCCCAAAGTGCTGGGATTACAGGCATGAGTCACCAAGCCCCGCCTGGTCCTGAACTTCTGACCTCAGGTGATCCACCTGCCTCGGCCTCCCAAAGCGCTGGGATTACAGGTGTGAGCCATCATGCCCGGCCAATTATTATTATTATTTTTTATGCAGAGTCTGTGTCTTGCTCTGTTGCCCGGGCTGGTCTTGAACTCCTGGGCTTAAGCGATCTGCCTGCCTCAGCCACCCAAAGTGTGGAGATTAAGGGCGTGAGAGCCCCCACCTCCAGCCTCAACTGATCTTTTAAATGGGAAGCACCCCTAAGCTGCTGGCCATGGCTGCCCACCTGACTAGTCTGGGTTCAACATTCCTAAACCGACGGCACCTGGAAAGTCAGAACGCCCACAAAGGCCCGCTCAGCCCAGGGCAGTCGGTTGAGTCTCCGTAATCCTATTCCGAGTTCAAACGAAGCTAAACTAAACTGATTTTCAGCACCGTAAGATGGGAGACATCAAACTTTGTAATCTCACAGTTCAGCTGGGTTCCAAGCTCTGGACAGCTGGCCTTGGGCCAGGCACTGTTTCCTCGCCTTTACAGAGTGTGTCATTAGTCCCACCCTCACTGTACTGGGTTATGGTAAAGACACAGTAACTACGGAAGCCTCGCTATTTGGTTAGCCAGAAAGGCTAACTCCTCACCGTTTTCAATGGACACTATACAGCGAGGGGTGGGGAATGCCAGGAGATTTTGCTCTCCAAACAGCAATGTCTTTAAAATCTTCCCAGGCCCAAGTGACTGCTCTGTTCGGGGAAGGGGGAGGAAAATTCCTTGAACGAGCTAGAGAGCCACAGGACAAGTCCTCAGAGTCTGGGACCTGTTCAGGGAGCAGCCCTGCGGATGCCACGTGCCCGCGCCCTCAGGGTCTCGAGGTACGAGGTCCCCGTCCCCGTGGGCACCGAAACGTGAGCGGCCGAAACAGCGCTGCAGAAGGCTCCTTGGACCCCCGGCGGCTGCCTACTTGTCCCCGCTGGGCACTTCAGAGGAGGCCGGCGAGGGCTTGCTCGGAGTTCCTGGGACAACCCCACTCTCCGCGAAGATTTCTCCTTCTCGTAAGACCCCCGCCTCCACTCCAGCCTCCCAAGGCTGCAACCCAGGCCCTGCGCCACGCGTTTCCCAAAGACGCCTCCGGAGGGACCGGAGCCTCGGGTCGGCAACACCAGGGCGGCGGCGGCTCAGGAGAGGGCCGCGGACTAAGGGGGCGGAGGGGGCGGCCGAACCAGCGCCGGGCTGACGCGCCCCGCGCCCCGCGCCCCCGGCCTTCCCTGCTGTGCTGAGTGGTCCTTGCGCCGGAGGCCGGGGGCGGGGCGGGGCGGGGCAGGGGCGGCCCCGCCCACCGGCGCTTTTCTCTTTTTTTTCACTTTAAAGCCGTCGGTTGCTTTTTCTCCTCCGCACAGAAGTCGCGCTCGGGCAGCCTGCGCGCTCGCAGCAGGAACCAGGCTCCAGGCGCCGGCGCCGGGGCCGCGGGGAGGAGGCGACTACGCTCCCTGCGGCGGGCGCGGCCCGGGCGCCCGAGCCTCCTCAGCCTTGGAGAGCAGCAGCGGCGGCGGCGGCGGCACCCCGGGCGCGGTAGGCGGCGCGGGGCACCTGGGACCCGATGGGTGGGCGTCCGGCCCGGGAGGGGGAGGCGAGGGGGGCCGGGCGGGGGCGGACGCGGGGATCGCGGCGCTGGGGGACCGAATGGGTGGCGCGGGGCCGGGCGCGGGGGAGCGGGTGGAGTACGGGATGGGGACTCGGGGCGCGGCTCCTCCCTTGGTGGCTCCGGGGGCGCCTCCCTCGCTGCGGCTCCTGGGAGAGGGGCCCAGGCCCGCCCCGCGCTGTCGCCGCTGCAGGGCAGGGGTCCCGGGAGGAGGCGCCGCGGGGGTCTCGGGGCGCGGGGACCGTCGCAACGAGTTGCGGTCCCGAGGAGGAGCTGGGGCGCTCCGGGGCCGCCGACCGGTCCCCGCCTTAGCCCAGGGAAAGCGGGACCCCGCTTGGCTGAGTTAGTTTCGCTTTTCCCGCCAGTCCGAGTCGGGATTGGCGGCGCGGCCCGGGCCCCCGTCGGGGCGCCCCCACCCTCCCGCAGCGCCTCCCCCAGGGAGCCTGCCGGGGACACCCGAGCGCCGCCCTCCGCGCCGCGCCGGAGCCGCCGTGGCTTCTCCCAGCAGCGGAGGGAGAGCCGGAGGGTTGTCAGGAAATCGATTAAATCAGAAAAGCAAGGGCGGCCTGGGCCCGCGGGAGGAACCGCGGATGGGTCACCGTCCCCGGGCGTGTACTGGGCTCGGTGGCGTCCAGGTTCCGGTGAGGACGGGACGGGACGGCCCCCGAGGGGAGAGTGCGGGTCTGCAGGAAGAGCGGGTGTCTCAGAAAGTGCATCTGCGTGTGTGTTTGTGCGTGTCCTTGTGAATATGTAGCTGCGTATGAGTGTGGCTGTGTGTTCGTGGGTGGGTGTGTGAGTGTGTCTCTAAGTGCATCTGTGTATGTATGTGTCTCTGTGTGTGTGAGTCTGTATGTCTGTCAATGTGTGCCTGTCTGAGACTCTGAGTGACTGTGTGTGTGTGCCTCTGAGTGTGTCTTTGTGTATTTGTGTGTGCCTCTCTGTGTATGTCTGTGTGTGTCTTTGTGAGTGTGTGTCTGTGTGTGAGTGTGTATATGTCTTTGGGTGTGTGTCTCTGCAAGTTTGTGTCTCTGAGTGTCTGTCTCTGCAAATGCGTGTCTCTGTGCCGTGTCTTTGTGTGTGTCGCTGTGTCTTTGTGTCTCTGTGTGTCTTTGTCCACACGTGTGTCTCTGTGTCTGTCTCTGTATCTGTGTCTCTGAGTGCGTCTGTGTCTGCGTCTGAGTGTGTGTCTCCAAGTGTGTATCTGTGTGTCTTTGTGTGTGTGTGTGTGTGTTTGTGAGTGTGTGTGGGGACCATCCAGGGGGCCCTCTGGTTCCTAGGTACTGCTCCTCATGGTGGTTTCTTTGCTTGGTTCTGGATAGCCGGGCATGCTGGGCCACAGACACCGCACTGGGCAAGCCCTGCTTGTGCCCCCGAGGAGAGCTCAGGCTCTTCCTCTCTCCATTTCTCTGAAAATGAACTACACAGTTTGGGGGTGAGTTGGCAGGGGCTGCTTCCTGAGTGAGTAATATTTAATTAAACACTCCAGTCTGTAGCATCAGAAACTGGTCATGAGTTGAGTTTTAACAGGTGTTCATGGTAAAAGCGCCATCCCTGGTGACTAAGGTTTGGTGTCCTTGGAAGAATTTTCTCGTTGGGGGGGCTGGGCCCACAACTTCATTTCTCACTGTGGGGTGTGAGGAGAACAGCAAGCAAGGAAGGGGATGGGGGCCTCTCCCTTCTGCCCTGTCCCCCTCCTCAGACCCCCCTCCCAGTGGTGAAAGCCCTGGGGAAGCATGAGCGGCACAGGTGGTCTCTCCCCACTGAGGAATTTTGGAGTCAGGGAAGCCCTGTCTTACCGTCTAGGCCAGCCTGTCCTAGAGAGGCCCAGAGAGGGTGGTTCACTTACCCAGACTGCACAGCCAGGGCTGTGGACCAAGACTCCCCAGTCCTGAAACTGTTGCTGTTGGTTACTGTCCCCAGCACTGAGGTCATGGGCCAGGCACTTCATGTCTCCCCAGCTGTGAAGTGATGGGCTGGATTAGATCATTTAAAGCACTCCTGCTCTCTTACAGCTGCTTTTCTTCTGCAGGGAGCACTTTACCCAGTAGATGGAGTGTGTGTGTGTGTGTGTGTGTGTGTGTGCGTGTGTGTGTGTTTGCGGTTGGGGAGGTGTGGAGTGGACTAAGGCAATCACTTTAGAAGTCTTCCTTTTCCAGTCTGGCTACCACCCTAGCAGCAGAGAAAACAAAAGCAGTAGCACATTGGCCCCAGTGGCTCAGACAGCCCCAAGTAGGGAGCAAGGCCGGTGCCATGCCGGCTTCAGAGAGGCCAGGCCCTGGGAAGAATCCGTGGGTTTCAGGGCTCTTAGGAAGGAGTAGTCCTGCCTGGGGCCCCGGTGATGTCACTTTGGAGCTGGGTGAGGCAGTTTCTTGGGCTGCTCTAGTAAGGCTGGATCCGCCCTTCAGTGGGTTCCTCTGGGCTGCTGTAAAAAGCTCACCCTCTTGGAATCATCACAGATGTTTAATTTCTTCACCAGAGCTGGGGAATGGGGTGGGGGCCTAGCTCGTGGAAGCCAGCGCTGCCCTCCCACCCCCATGGTATGTGCCGTGCTCCCTTCTTGCACCTGCCCCTCCTCCTTGGTGGATGGAAACTTGCCTGCAGACGCATTTTCAAATTTAGTGAAACCTCTGATTCTTACGGTGTTCATGAGTTCGTCTGGGCATTTTGTATCAATTCTTCTCAAGAAATAGGTTGTGGCTGGTGTGCATGATTCAGTGTATCTTTTTGTTCTGAAAAATGTTATCAGACGAAAGCACAGGTCAGGTACAGGTGTGCCTCAGTCAGCCTAGGGGTGTGTTATCCTCTCCCCAACCCTCAACACTAGATCAATGAAATCCAGACTCTAAGGGACTTTGATTTTGGACTTTCAGTGAGCGCTCTCCCCTCCCCCCAGTTATCTGATAACATCTCCCCCAGTCTAAAGTTCCACTGGCAGCCAGGTACCAGGCTCTGTGCTACAGAGTGCTTTATGGACGTGACTTTGTTTGAGTCCTAAGCATAATAATAGCGGGGAATGGTTTCATGGTTTCACGGTGCATGCGAGTACTGGCTCTGATCTGAGTCCTTGATGCATTGACTCATGGGCTTCCTGAGGACCCTGGGAAGTGGGTTTTGCCTCCATGTCCGTTCTCCTGAGGATTGCAGGTAACTTGGCTAAGGTCTCGCGGCAAGGGAATGGTGGAGCCAAAACTGGAATCCAGATTTGGCACCCAAGCCCTTCACCAGTAAGTTTGTCACCTCCACCACCTTAGCCTTTTCTTCAAGAAGCATGGGCTCATTTTTTTAATGAAATTTTTTTGTTATCGTGGAAAATGTCAAACATACCAAAGTTAGAAGCAGAGTATAATGAGCCGTCAGGTTTCCTCACCTCGCACGCACACGCATACACATACTCACATATGCACATACATACCTATGCTTACAGAAGATGTGCACATGTGTACACACACATATACAAACGTATGCATGCACACATACATATGCACACACATATGCACACATACACACACACGCTGGATTATTTTGAAGCAAATACAAGATGTCAGGTCATCTGTAGCTTCTTCCTAAGAAGCATTTAAAGGAAGCATCACGTCTCAAAGAGGTTGACTGTTACTCTATGCGGGGCAAGAGTCGGGAGATGTACGTCCTTTCTGACTTGGGCTTGAGGCTCCTTCCTTGCTTGGACAAAGGGAGGATGGCAAAACCCAACAGCTCATTGGGGGATCTGTCCTGCTGCCAACCCCCTGGAAGCTGCCTGTTTGCTTTGTGTTTTAAAAGTTCTGTTCATTGCCCAACATTAAAAATAAATGAGTCCAGTGGTCATGAGACAGACCACATCAACAACAGGCTTAGGCTCTCGGGGCCTTTCTTGGAGATGGGGAAGAGAGTCCGCCAAGGCACAGCCCAGCCTTGCCTGCCATTGAGGTCCAGACCTTGTGCAATGCAGGCATGGGATTTGTGGCAGGGCTGGGTGTCAGGAGATGTGACTGTGAGAATGGTTTGTCAACAAGCTCTGGATCTGACCTGAAGCTTAGCCTGACCCTCTTGAATTTACTGCGTAGGCGATGGGTGGAGGAATCCCAGAGCCTCTGCCACCCTTAGGCGTCTCTTGGAAAACTAGGGAGGCAATGGGTGATTTGAGCACAAGATGAAGAAAGTATTAGGATGCAAACTCCACACTTGAGAAATGACTGCTGAGTAGGAATATAGGATTCCAGGGTTGGAAAAACCTACCTGTGACAAGGGCTTGACAGGTGCCCCAGTTGTGAACACACCTTGCCAGACAGTCTGAGTGTGGCCGATCTGGTCACACCCTTTCCAAGGTCAGAGTGAGGAGCTGCACTCCACTCCAAGAGAACCACTTGAGTTTTCTAATTTATACAGACACCAAGGGAGCATGTGTGGGAGTGGATATTAGGATGTGGAATGAACACGAAGTTGGATCCGGCCGAATTTATGGATATGGGCCCACTAAGAAGAGATTCTGCACTTAATATCGTAGCTCAGGGGGTTAAGAAGAGATCTGTTTGGTTGGTTGACTGGAACATGGATCAAAGGATGACCCACTGTGAGTGAGTTGGAGTTTCTGGGTCTCCTTTGGTTTAATGTAGAGTTAGGGATTCATAGGCTTAGGTTTCATGTAGAGTTAGGGATTCAAAGGCTTAGGTTTCATGTACAGTTAGGGATTCATAGGCTTAGGGACATTGGAATGCTGGAGTGGATTTGTCTCTTAAAAGCTACTCACCCACACTGGGAAGATTCAGAAGACAGATCTTTCACCAGTACGTTGAGAAATAGATTTGTGAGGGGGCCCCAGCATCCCTGAAGAGCTCCGTGATCCAGCCCTTACAGTGGGAGCCGCAGTCACTCAAATGGAGAACTTAAATGCAATGGGAGTAATTGCATTTGGAGTGCAGGGGCCAAGTGGCAGTACTCAGCCATCCAAGGCAAGGTGAGTGTGGTTACCTAATGGACAGCAGAGGCAAAGCTGCCATCAGAATAGTCTGACTTGTGTGGATCTATGGCATTGGATAGTTAATCATGGTGTTCCTAGAAGGGAAATAGACAGGAAACCTGTGAAATTCTTACTTGATCTTATAAGTTACTTGATTCTTTTAAGTTTTCTGTATAAGCAGAAACTTACAGGTCAAATGAAAAAAAGTCTAACTTGAATAATTAAAACAGAAAATCACAGCCCTCAATCAACTTCCCAGACTTAAGCCAGTTTACACAACTAAGCCTCCATGAATGAGTGAATGAATGAGTGAATGAATAAATGAATGAATGAGTGAATGAATGAATGAATGAATGAATTGGAGGCTGGGTCCCTTTGAAGAAGGACCTCAGTACACTAGAGAAAGTTTATGCTATTAGTTTTCCTCCTAGCCTTCCCCAAAGGGACCTACGGCCTTTTACCAGGGTGAATATGCATTGAGGAAAGGGAAATAATTAGACTATTCAGGGATAACTGGACACTGAACTGATACTGATTCCAGGAAACTAAAAACATCACTGTGGCCCACCAGTCAGAGGAGGTCAGGTGATCAATGGAGTTTTAGCTTAGGTTTGACTCCTGGTGGCTCCCGTGGATCCCTGAACCCATCCTGGGGTTATTTCCTGCTTCCAGATTCGAAATAGACATACTTAGCACCTAGCAGAATCCCCACACTGGTTCCCTAACTTGTGCGGTGAGGGCTGTTATGGTGGGAAAGGCCAAATGGAAACCATTAGCGTTGCCTCTGCCTAGGAAAATAGTACATCAAAAGCAACATTGCATCCCTGGGGTGGGGCTGCAGAGATTAGCACCACCATCAAGGACTTGGAGGAGGCAGGGGTGGTGACCCCCACCACATCCCCATTCAACTCTCTGATTTGGCCTGTGCAGAAGCCAGATGGACTTTGGAAACTGATAGTGGATTATTGTAAACTTAACCAAGTGGTGACTCCAAAATTCACACATCTCTGGTGCCTGCTACTGCATGCAGCTTTGATCTGGCAAATGCCTTTCTCTTTATACCTGTCCATAAGGCCCACCAGAAGCAGTTTGCTTCCAGCTGGTAAGGCCAGTAATTCCCCTTGACGGTCTTGGCTGATGGGTGTATCAGCTCTCCAGCCCTATGTCACAGTTTAGTTCACAGTCATCTTGATCACCTTTCCCTTCCACAGATATCATGCTGGGGCTGGGCACGGTGGCTCACTCCTGTAATCCTAGCACTTCAGGAGGCCGAGGCAGGAGGATCGCTTGAACTCAGGAGTTTGAGACCAGCCTGGGCAACATAGTGAGACATCATCTCTACGGTTTTTTAATTTTTTTAATTTTTTTTTTTAGGCAGAGTCTCGCTTGATCTTGGTTCACTGCATCCTCTGCCTCCTGGACATAAGTGATTCTCCTGCTTCAGCCTCACGAGTATCTGGACTACAAGTGTGCACCACCACGCCCAGTCAATTTTTTTTTTTTTTTTTTTTTTTTTTTTTTTAGTAGAGATGAGGTTTCACCATTATCATCTCTACAAAAACCTTTTAAAAAAATTAGCCAGACATGATGGTGCATGCCTGTGGTCCCAGCTACTTGGGTGGCTGAGGTGGGAGGATTGCTTGAGCCTAGGAGGTCAAGACTTGCAGTAAGCGGTGATTGTGCTACTTTACTCCAACCTGGGCAACAGAGCGAGACCCTGTCTCAAAAAAAAAAAAAAAAAAGGTACCATGCTGGTCCATTACATTGATGTCATTATGCTTGATTGGACCTAGTGAGCAAGAAGTCGCAACCACTCTGGCCTTATTGGTAGGACATTTACATGTCAAGCAATGAGAAATAAATTCTACTGAAATTCGGGGGCCTTCTCCCTTAGTGAAATTTCTCGGGGTCCAGTAGTGTCAGGCCTGTGAAGGTATCCCCTCTAAGGTGAAGAATAAGTTGTTACAGTTTTCCTCCTGCAACCAAGAAAGAGGCACAATGCCTAGTGGGCCTATTTGGATTTTGGAGGCAACACATTCCTCATTTGGGTGTGTTACTCCAGCCCATTTGCTAAGTCACCCTAACGCTTCTAGTTTTGAGTGGGGCCCGTAGCAGAAGACTGCAACAGGTCCAGGCTGCTGTGCGACCTGCTTTGCCACTTGGGCCACCAGCAGATCCAGTGGTGGTTGAGGTCAGTGGCAGACAGGCAGGCTGCTTAAAGCCTTTGGCAGGCCCCTGTAGATGAATCGCAGTACAGGCCTTGGGATTTTGGAGCAAAGCCCTGCCATCATCCACAAATAACTTCATTCCTTTTGAGAGACAGCTCTTGGCCTAATACTGGGCCCTAGTAGAAACTTAACATTTGACCATCAGCCACGAAGTTGCCATGTGACCTGAGCTGCCCATCATGAAATGGGTGTTATCTATGATCTGACCCACCAAACCATACGTTGGGCATGTATGGCAGAACGTTCCCATTGAGTGGAAGTGGTAGATATGGGATCAGGTCTAGAGCAGGTCCTGAAGGCACAAGTAAGTGACATGAGGAAGTGGTCCAAAGGCCCATGGTTCTTACTTTGCCCACTGCCTTCTCTCTCCAGCCTGTACCTATGGTCTCCTGGGGAGTTCCCTATGATCGGTTGACAGTGGAAGAGAAGACTCAGCCTGGTTTGCAGATGGCTACAGATGGCTCTGCACTATATGCAGGCACAACCCGAAAGTGGACAGCTGCAGCACTGTAGCCCCTTGCTGGGACATCTCTGAAGGACAGGGGTGAAGGGAAATCCTCCCGGGCAGAGCTTTGGGCAGTGCACCTGGTTGTGCACCTTGCTTTGAAGGAGAGATGGCCAGATGAGTGATTATATACTGATTCATGGACTGTGCCTGATGATTTGGCTGGATGGTCAGGGACGTGGGGACTTGGAAAGAATATGATTGGAAGATTGGTGACAAAGAAATCTGGGGACCTGGCATAGTGGCTCACACCTGTAATCCAGCACTTTGGGAGGCCAAGTTGGGAGGATTGCTTGAGCCCAAGGAGTTTGAGACCAGCCTGGGCAACATAGTAAGACTCCCTGCCCCCGCCTCTCTACAAAAATAAAAAATTAGCTGGGCATGGTAGCTCATGCCCACAGTCCCAGCTACTTGGGGGGCTGAGGTGAGAGGATCACTTGAGCCTAGGAGTTTGAGGCTGCAGTGAGCTGTGATTTCTCCAGCCTAGGCAACAGAATGAGACCCTGTATCAAAAAAACCAAACAAAAAAGAAATTGGGGGAAGGTGTATGTGGATAGACCTCCTGAGTGGGCAGAGGACATGAGGTATGTGGGTAGGATGACCTAGGTGGGTTCTAGTCAGCCTCTTTCCCTCGCCACCCCTGTCATCGCCTGATGGGCTCAGGAACAAAGTGGTCATGGTGGCAGAGATGGAGGGGATGCGCGGGCTTAGCAACATGGACTGCCACTCACCAAAGCCGACCTGGCTATGGCTACCACTGGGTGCCAGTCTGCCAGCAGCGGAGACTAACACTGAGCTCCAATATGGCCCCATTCCCCAGGATGATCACTGCACCTGCTGGAAGGCACATTGGACCACTTCTGTTTTGGAAGGGGCAGCATTTTGTCCTTACTGGAACAGGCACTTATTCTGGATACAGATTCGTCTTCCCTGCACACAGTGCTTCTGCCACAGTCACCATCCATTGATTCACAGAACACCTTACCCACTGTCATGCTGTCCACGTAGCACTGCTTCCAAGGAACTCACTTCACAGCCAAAGAAGTGTGGCAGTGAGTTCCTGTGCACGGAATTGGCTGGTGAGCACGAGCCCACTGGTTTCACCTATCATGCTAAGTGGAACTACGGTCTTATTATGGCCTTTATTTGGAAATTAAGTATGGTTTAAGAAGATGCCAGTGGGTGCCTATGGGTGCCAGCTGATAAGGGGTAGACCTGTGATGATTGATTTTGTGTGTCAACTTGACTAGATTAAGGAATACCCAGATAGATGGCAAAGCATTGATTATTCTCTGTGCTTCAGTACACACTGAGCCCGTCCCTTTTCTGTTGACAGGGAAGCCCAGTGGTTTGACATTGTGTAGACTGATCGGGCTGCCCCAGATGTGTCTGTGAGGGTGTTTTTGGAGGACACTGGCAATTGAGTCACTCAACTGGGTGGGGAGGATCTGCTCTCCATGCGGGCAGGCACCATCCAGTCAGCCGGGGGCTTGGATGAAACAAAAAGCTGGAGGAAGGGCGAATCCTGGCTCTCTGTCCCGGAGCTGGGATGCTCTTCTCCTGCGCTTGGATGTCAGAACTCCAGGTCCTCTGGCCTTTAGACTCTGGGACTCGTACGAGTGGTCCCCGGGGTCTTTGACCTGGGTCTGGGAATGACCACGTTCCCCACCATCCTGAAGCAGCTGACTTGAAAGAAGGGCAGTAGAGTCTTTTGAAGTTGTGATTACAACGCCAGATAGGTGACAATACTTTGTAGGGCTGGGGCAGGGGTCTTCAAAAGGCTCTGTGTACTCTGTAGCAGCATCCAATATATGGTTCTGGTTTCTCCCATAGCCAGGATTCACGGGTCCAGGAATCAAGGGGAGGAAATGGGAGCGGCACCATGCATCATATCCCCTAGGGACTCACTAGCGAAATTGTTGCTTCCTGTTCCTGTGACTTTATGCTCTGCTGGCCTGGAGGTCTTGGTTCCAGAGGGAAGAATGCTCCTACCAGGAGACACAACAGTGATTCCATTGAACCGGGGAGTAAGGCTGCCACCTGGCCACTTTGGGCTCCCTGTCCCTCTGGGTCAGCAGGCTGAGAGGGGAGTGATGGTGTTGGCTGTGGAGATTGATCTGGAATACCAAGGGGAAATTGATCTGGACTGCTCCACAATGAGGCAAGGAAGATTGTGTCTGGAGTACAGGATACTCCTTAGGGCATCTCTTAGTATTACCATGCCCTGTGATTAAGTCAATGGGAAATTACAAGGATACAGTCCAGGCAGGACTGTGAATGACTCAGACCCTTCAGGAATGAATGTTTGGGTCACTCTGCCACTTAAAGAACCACAGCCAGCTGAGGTGCTTGTTGCAGACGAAAGGAACACAGAACAGGACAGAGGGAGGTTGTTATAATAAATACCAGCTCCAATCACGTGACCAGTTACAGAAACAAGGGCCAGAATTGCTGGGAGTATTTCCTCCCTATTTTGTTCAGAATACAGTTGTATGCATTTACATGTATATTAGGCAAATATCTGTTTTCTTTCCTCTTTTACTCCTTATTCTTAGAACATGCGTTGAGTCTATAGCAGTATTTAAGTATTAATTTTACATCATAGTATTTAAGTTATTGAGTATGAGAGGAGAGAGGAGTGAATAGCACTCAAGGACTGTGCCTCCTCTCTGGAGAAGGGATTAATGTGTCTTTGGTGTGCAGGATAGTAGTGTCATGATAGGTGGAACTATGACCTTGATACTGTCCTTGGAGATTAAGTATGGTTTAAGGAGATGCCAATGGGTGCCTGTGGGTGCCAGTTGATAAGGGGTGAACCTGCGATGATTGATTTCAGATGTCAACTTGACTAGATTAAGGAATACCCGGATAGATGGTAAAGCATTGATTATTCTCAATGCTTCAGTACACACTGAGCCCATCCCTTTTCTGCTGACAGGGAAACCCAGTGGTTTGGCATTTGCGTAGAATGATCGGGCTGCCCCAGGTGTGTCTGTGAGGGTGTTTTTGGCATTTGAGTCACTCGACTGGGTGGGGAGGATCTGCTCTCCATGGGGGCAGCCACCGTCCAATCAGCTGGTGGCCTGGATGGAACGAAAAGCTGGAGGAAGGGCGAATCCTGGCTCTCTGTCCCGGAGCTGGACATCCTTCTTCTCCTGCGCTCGGATGTCACAACTCCAGGTTCTCTGGCCTTTAGACTCTGGGACTCATACCAGTGGTCCCCGGGGTCTTTGGCCCGGGGCTGAGAATGACCCCATTGGCCTCCCTGGTTCTGAGGCCTTCAGACTTGGCTGAGCCACACTCCTGGCTCCCCTGGGTCTCCAGCTTGCAGGTGGCCTGTAGTGGGACTCAGCCTCCATAACCGAGTGAGCCAGTTCCCCTAACCCATCCTTTCTCATCTGTCTCTCTCTCTCGATCCTGTGGGTTTTGCATCTCTGGAGAATCCTGGCTAATGCAGTTATGGATGCCTTAAGAATCTGGTGGAGAGGAGGCTGGAGCTGGAAGGCTAGGGAGATGGCGGTTCATATCCCTGAACTGCCAGTTGGGATGGAAGCTGGTGGCATCTCTAAGGTGGCATGGGTAGGCTTCGGTAACTAGTTGAATGTGGGGTGTAGAGAAGGGTGAAGAATTGCAGATGCCTCGGGTTCTCAGCTAGTTTGGGGGTCATCGTGAATGATGACCTACGGGCTGGGGGACTAGGTCCATGGAGGTGCTTTGAACCTGTCCCAAGTGGAAGTGGTCCGAGTGGACGTGTCCACATGGCAACTGGGCTCAACGGTCAAGCAATCCTCCCACCTCAGCCCCCCTAGTAGCTGGGACTATCGGCGCACGCCACCACCCCCAGCTAATTTTTAAATTTCTCACAAAGACGGGGTCTCCCTATGTTGCCCAGGCTGGTCTCGAACTCCTGGGCTCAAGCAATCCTCCCAAAGTGCTAGGATTATGGGCATGAGCCAGTGCTCACCTTCTGCCACTTGGGTGCCGTTGCCCCATCCTGGCTTAGAAGGCTCTGGCCATTCCCTGGGCTGCACCTGCCTCCTGCCCCCAGACCCATCTGGCGTTGCCTTCCCTGCAGGGGCCTCTCCCACTTCTCCCTCTCGCCCTTGTGGCCCATCTGCCCCCTCAGGAGAGTCCCTCTCCTCCCTTATTGCCTCAGCCACTGTCACCTATATTCTGCTGACCCCGTCTCACACTCTTCATGCTGCCCGGTCCCGCCTTGGCTGGCCTGTTCCCACTGGCTGGCCCGTACCCCTCTCGCTTCATTTTCCAAAACCGGATCCCCTCACTCCTCCCCTCTTCCCAAGGATGTCCCCTTCAGCAGGTAGCCCTGCCATCCACGGTCCACCCTGTCACCCAGACACATGCACCCTCAGCCGTGCCAGGGACAGCTGCTGTTGTGGGCAGCCCAGTGACCTGTAGGCTCCAGGAGGGCAGGACCCGGCCACACGGCTGTTGTTCACTGCTGAGTCCCCAGTAGTTAGGTCCACAGTAGGTTCTTGGACACCTGTTGGATGAAGGAGTAACGGCAAGACCGATGGCGTAGTGGATCCTAGCAGGGTCTGGGAGAGCTCAACATGGGCCCAGGGTGTGGGTGCTGGGGGTGGGGACTCCCCGTCACGGAACTAAACTGCCAAGTGTTCCGTTCTCAGACCAGACTTCCTTCCATGCCCCGTGGGAGGTCAGGAACTCCGAACAAGCCTCTGTTCTCAGGAGCTGTTAGTGGACCACTTGTCATTCATGCTTTCATTCAAACATTTGCTGAGCACCTACTGTATGCAGCCAGTCTGCTGGGGCCGAGGATACAAAGAATGAGGAAGCTTTCTCTGTCTAGTGGGTGAGACAGGCCCATCTCTGCTGATGATAGCGCTCAGGGCATCAGAGGACACTGGTGGCAGGGGTGGCCAGGTTGGAAAGGCAGGAAGGGTGCCCATGTGTGGCCGAAATGAGCGCAGAGAGGCAGGAGGGCCCACAGACCTGGGGACGTTTGTGCAGCTGCGAGTAACGTGGGAGAGGGGTTCGTGCTTTAGGGAACGAAGGTGTGTTGGGGACAGAGCAGTGGTTTTTGAGAATCAGCCAGCAGGCTGGGTCCCAGCTGTGCTCCTGCAGCGGGAGGGACCGAGACATGGGGGCTCCTAGAGGGCGAGCCTTGCCCTTGACCCCGCAGGGCAGGAGGACTGAGGTCACCTCGGGCAATTGCCTGTTGCCATCAACCACGTTCATCCTTTCGGGTGTGCCGAGGGATGGCCAAGCTCTGGGCCTTCCTAGCCGCGTCCCTGCAGCAGTCGGCTTTTCTGCTCTATGGTTTCCACCACGGAGAGCATTTGGAGCACAGCAGGGCTGGGGTGGGAGGGATAACCAGTTTTCCTTTGTGATGCCCAGCCTGGAGGAGGTGGAAGATGGATGGAGTGGAGGGGGCTGTGGGAGGTGCATGGACTGGGGTCTGTCTATAGTGGGGTCAGTGACAGCAGCCATCAACGATGTGGCATATCTGAGCGCACTTCCAGGTGCCGTGCATGCGTGAAGTCATTCAGTCGTCATAATGTCAGTGATACCTATAGGGTAGGTACTACCCATTTTACAGATGAGAAAAACTAGGACGACTCTGGGCCTCCCAGCCACCCAGGGGAAGAGCTGGGAGCTGAGCCCCAGCAGCCAGGCTCTCAGTCTTACTCTTCAGCACCATTTGCCACAAAGGAGGAGGGAGGAAGAAATGAGCGATCCGAGGGATAGGTCAGCAGAGTGAATGTCACTGTGGCTGGGTAAATAGGCTGCAGGGGGCTGATGAGAGTCAGAAGTGGTCCCAGGTACGTTGGGATTGGTGTGTGAGCCAAGAAGAGAAAGTAGAGTCAGCTCCAAGATGTCCTGGATATGCAGATGTGCTCTGTGACATTGGCTAATTAGGGTGTCTTTTTTCTTTTTTTTTTTTTTTTGAGATGGAATCTCGCTCTGTCATTCAGGCTAGGGTGCAGCGGCACAGTCTCAGCTCACTGCAGCCTCCGCCTCCCAGGTTCCAGTGATTCTCCCACCCTAGCCTCCTGGGTAGCTGGGATTACAGGCACGTGCCACCACGCCTGGCTAATTTCTGTATTGTTTAGTAGAGACGGGGTTTCACCATGTTGGCCAGGCCGATCTCAAAATCCTGACCTCAGGTGATCTGCCCATTTTGGCCTCCCAAAGTGCTGGGACTACAGGCATGAGCCACTGCGCCTGGCTGTCTTTTTTCAGTTGAGGTGAAATTCACATAATGTAAAATGAGCCATTTTAAAGTGAACAGTTCAGTGGCATTTAGTACATTCACAATGTTGTGCGACTATCCCCTCTGTCTAGTTCCAAAACATCTTCATCCCCCCGGAAGGAAACCCCATCCACATTAGGCGTCACCTCCCATCCTCCCTCCCCAGCCCCTGGGAACCAATCTGTATTCTGATTTGACAGGTTTGCCTGTGCTGGACAGCTCATATAAATGGAACCATACGTTGCATGGCCTTCTGTGTCTGACTTCTGGCTAATTAAATTTTGCATGGAAGATTGAAGCATTTCCTAAGTGGAAGCTGGATTTCCCGTCCTGGCTCAGTTGTAGAGGCCACGTGAAGGTGGGGCGGAAGAGTCTGATCCAAACAGCTTGTCTAAGAGGTTGGCTGGGAAACATGAACACCTGTCTTTCTTTCCATATCCCTCATCACCAGAGACTCAGCCACCATCCTCTTGCAGCCAGCGATCTTGTTACTTATTTATATCTTTTCCCATTGATCTATTAAAAATGACACCTGTTGTCAGCTCCCTTCTGGAGCCCATCAACAGTTCCCATTGCTCTTACGGTGAATTTGCAAATCCGTGATGTGGTCCTCAGGGTGCGTGTGGCCCCTCCCAGGCTTACCCTGCACCACTCCCTCCTCGCCATGGTCCCCCTCAACTGTGATGCCAGAGGTGTCCCCATGGGGACCGACCCTGAGGCTGGGGATTCTATAACCCATGGTGCTCTTCCTCCTGGGGGGCAGGAGCTGTTTCCAGGATTGGTTGCTGACAGTATTGCAATTTGGTGCCCCTTCCAAATCCTGTTAACCCGTCTGGGACCAGAACTTCAGCTTTAGCAAGTTGCTTTCTTAATTCCTTTCCTTCCGGTGTTTTCCAAGGCATATCAGGCCCGAAGGGGGTGGACTGCCTCTCATTTGACAGAGAGCGTGACAGAAGTGTGCTTAGGAGCTTCTTGCCGATGCTCTTGGGGCAGTGATGCAGTTGCCCTGACTGGTGGCACCTAGCAAGGGGGCCGTTTGCCCTGGGCCCACCCTTGGCGGGGTCCTGGGCACTCCAGCAGTAGGTCCTACATACCCAGGGCCCCCAGAGCCGCAGTGCCCTGACTGTGGGTCGGGAGACAGTTTGTAGAAAGGAGACGGGTGGGGTTGCCTCAGGCATGAGAGAAAACCTAAGCTGTCATCAACCGAGGGACCACTGGCCCCTTCCTTGTTGGAGCTCCCAACTTGTTCATGCCTTTTCCCTCCCATGCTGGGGCCGGCATTTAGTTTAGGGTGTCTCAGATTCCATCTGCTGTGAGTGTGATTCTGCCCGAAATAGTCTTCACATGTATTGATTGAATGTGTGCCATGAGCCAGACGCTATGCTTGCCACTGTAGATGGATTTTAACCCCTTAAACAATCCTGTGAGTTAGATGTTACCTCCCGGTTTACAGATGAGAAAGAAGGACTTTTTTTTTTTTAGAGAGGTTTTCTGCGTTGCAGGAAGTGGCATGACTCCCTGGATGCTGGAAGGTGGGCCTGACCCCACAGCCTGTGTTTTTTTCTACTGTGACAGTGGAACGTGCCAGTCATGTTGATTGGGCACCTGCTATTGCCAAGCACAGCTTGGGAGGCGTGTGATGCACCTCCAGGCCCCTGAGAGCCTGTGGCCCAGCAGGTGTATGCAGGAAACATGAGCTCCCTGCCAGGGGCTGGGCAGGCACCAGGCCTGTGTGGGTACAGAGGGCCTCCTGAGACTGTCAGGAGGGTTTGTTCTAGGCTGGGGGGTTTCATGGTAGGGGGCCAGAAGATTGGCTGCCATGAGGAGGACCGGGAGAAGGCCGCAGAGCTGTATAACAGGGAGGGCATCAAATGCCAGGCCCAGGGGTCGTCGGTGGGCATGGGGTGTCCTTGCTCTTCCACGCCATTCACCTCCAAAGTTGTTCCTGAGATGTGCAGATAAGCTAGACTCCCCACTCAATTCCTGTGTGCTCCCCTGCAGAGAGAGAGAGAGAGAGAGTGTGTGTGTGTGTATGTGTGTGTGTGTGTGTGTGTGTCAGGTTCTCTCTCTGTCACCTAGGCTGGAGTGCAGTGGTGCGGTCACAGCTCACTGCAGCCTCGAACTCCTGGGCTCAAGCAATCCTCCCACCTCAGTGTCCTGAGTAGCAGGGATTATAGGTACGTGTCACCATACCTGGCTAATTTTTTAAAGTTTTTGTAGAGATGGGGTCTTGCCATGTTGCCCAGGCTCTCTCTTGCATTTAAAACATGGTAATCAGGCCAGGCACGTGGCTCACGCCTGTAATCCCAGCACTTTGGGAGGCCGAGACGGGTGGATCACCCAAGGTCAGGAGTTCAAGACCAGCCTGACCAACATGGTGAAACCCCGTCTCTACTAAAAATACAAAAATTAGCCAGGGATGGTGGTGCATGCCCATAATCCCACTACTTGGGAGGCTGAGGCAGGAGAATTGCTTGAACCCGGGAGGCAGAGGTTGCAGTGAGCCAAGACCGCACCATTGCACTCCAGCCTGGGCAATAGAGTGTGATTCTGTCTCAAATAAATAGAATAGAATAGAGTAGAGTAGAGGTAACTGGGGGCCCTGACCAGTCTCCCTCGGGAGACCCAATTCAACTTCCTGGTCCTTTTGTTTGGCTGTGCCTGGGGCTGTTATCTTTCTTCTTGGGGGTTTGGCTGTGGGTCTGCCCGAGGTCCTGGGCTTCTGGCTGGGGTAGTGTTGCCTGTTACCCTGAAGCTCTCTTCAGGTGGGGGATGGTGAGGGGCCTGTGATGATGCCCCTGCATGTGCCGTGGGAAGGCCGCAGAGTCTAGGGCCCGTGCTGGTGGGACTTTCCTGTTGGGTTGATCCCAGGAAGCCTCAAGCAAACTCAAGATTCACAGGATTCAGACAACAGTAATTTTTGTGAGGGGCAAGGCATCTCATTGAGGTTCTTGGGGCGCCTTCCTGGATTTCTAAGGGATGAGCTCCTGGATAGATCCAGAAGACCTGAGGGGCCGGGCACAGTAGCTCATGCCTATAATCCCAGCACTTTGGGAGGCTGAGGCAGGCAGATCACTTGAGGCCTGGAGTTCATGACCAGCCTGGGCAACATGGTGAAACCCCGTCTCTACTAAAAATACAGAAAAATTAGCTGGATGTGATGGTGCATGCCTGCGATCCCAGCTACTCTGAGGCTGAGGCAGGAGGATCACTTGAGTTTCAGAGGTCGAGGCTGCAGTGAGTTGTGATTGCACCACTGCACTACAGCCTGGGCAATGGGAGTCCGACCTTGTCTTAAAAAAAAAAAAGAGAGAGACCTGGGCAGCAGAACCTTGTCACCTCATTCCTCTGCAGATGGGGGTTGGGGGAGATTCTCGAGCGTTTCTCCTGTCCGAGGGTCTTCTCATTTGGAGATTTGAAGAAAGCGCTGAGAAAGGTTGCCTTGCATTTGTGAAGCTTGGGGAAGTCATCCTAAGGGGGCCACAGCATGCTTAATTTATTCTAATTCCGTAATATATAAATTATATGTACATGTCAGGGTTCTTCTAAAAACTCTTTGCCATCTTTGGAAAAATGGAATGTTCAAAAAGTTAAATATTTTGCCCCCTTCTGCCAGTTGCATCCTATCGGGCCAATTTTGAGCTGTTTAGTGTGAACAGATCCTTTCTTCTTCCGCCTCTAGCCTCCCAGGCTCCCTGAAAGCCAAGTCCTCACCCCCACGCCACTCTCAGGGGTGTCTAGACAGCGCAGGATAAAGGGTTTTTTTGTGTGTGTTTTTTTTAAATACCTTCATCATTCAGCCAGTATTCCCTGAATGCCCGCTCTATCCTGGCTGTCACAGTGCCTACGCCGAGAGAACCATGCCCAGACAGGGCCTACCCAGGAGGCCGCGTCTGAGCTGAGTCCTGACCCATGACTGGGGTTTCTTTCTTCCCCCTGATGGGTCTTGGCGTGGCTGAGGTTTTGCTTTGCTGTCTGCATTTATGGAGATTTTTATAATGGAAAATTTCAAACATAGGGTGGAGTAGAGAGACTGGTGTCCTGAACCCCATACCCACACCACCCAGCACCAACAAATATTCACTGGTCTCTTCACCACGCACGGGACATCTTCTTTTCTGGAAAGACCTGTCAGGATTAGAAATAGCATCGAAGTCCTGGAAAAGGATCAGACTTGAACCAACCCTTGAGCTAGAACAGTCTCACTCTTATCTCTAGGCTTTTTTTTTGCGGGGCAGGGGAGCATTCTGTAGAAGATTTAACTCCGCTGCTTCTGGCAAACAGCAGGAATAGATAAGGGTCAGCACCCAGGATGTTTCTGCCAGGGTTGCCGAGTGGTAGACGTGAAACGTGGCTTCATCCACCACATTTTGTGTGTTTGGGATGGGACCTCTATTTTCTCCCTGAAAAGGTGGGTTTGGCGCCTCCCTGGGGGGTATGAATTTTCTTGGTGGCACTGAGCCCTGTTTCATCCTCTGCCAGATGAAATAGCTATGCTCAGACAAAGCAGGAAAATGGGACTGGTTTTCTCTCCTTAAGCCAGTGGCTAAGTATTGAGATACAGGAGACCTCATGCAGACGACGTTTTTGTCTTGGTGTAACCATTGGCCCTGCCTGTCTCTGTCGCCCAGGCTGGAGTGCAGTGGTGTGATCATAGCTCACTGCACCTCGAACTCCTCAAGTGATCCTCCCTCCTCAGCCTCTTGAGTAGCTGGGACCACAGACACATGCCACCACACTTGGCTAATTTTTATTTTATTTTAATTTTTTAATTTTTTAATTGTTTTTTGAGGCAGAATCTCGCTCTGTCACCCAGGCTGCAGTGCTGTGTTGCTCAGGTTGGTCTTGAACCCATCCTGGGCTCAAGCAGTCTTCCCAACTTGGCTTCCCAAAGCTCTAGGATTACAGGCACAAGCCACTGTGCCCGGTCTGTCTGGTTTTTTATGAGACAAAGCAGGGAGTCCCTGACCTTCCTGAATATTGTAGGCAGTGAGCGCTAACACAGGGTTCTTTCGTAACAGCCCTGTGGAGGTATTATGCACACGCCACGCAGTTCACCTGTTGTAAATGTACACATTGATGATTATTAGTGCACACATGTGGTCAGGCAGCCATGGACACCGTCCTAGAATTCATTTCTTCTCCCTACCTCAGCATGCTGTGCGGTGGGGACTGGGGGAGGGCCGCATTCTCCCAGGTTTCCTGAGTGCTGATGGTAACACAGTCAGGTGCCAGCACAGAGTTTTGTTGGACGAGCAGCTCGTGATCTGAATTTTGCAATGATTGGATGATCGTGCATGGACTCATCTCATTAAATTGGCGTGGTTTTGGTTTTCTTTGGGTTTTATTATTATTATTATTATTTGATTTTTTCAACCTGGTCAGTCTTATTGCAAGTGGCACAGTTTTGGAAGGCGCCCAGGGAAGGCTACTTGGTTGGCATTTGGAACTGTGTGGAAGGGGTGGAGGTGAGGTGGCCAGAGACAGTGTGTGCCGATTGTCCAAAGCCAGGCCCAAGAGCATGTGTCTCCTGCAGACACACCTTTTCCCGCCGGCTTTAGAACAAGACCAGTTTGCTTGATGTCTACGGAGTGCTTGCTGTGTGCCTGGCACTGTTCTGGGCACTTTCCACACATTAACTTACTGACTGCTGCACAGAACCCTGTGGAATGGGGATTACCCATTTTACAGATAGGAAAACCAATGTTTAAAAAAAGTCAAGGCCAGGCACGGTGGCTCATGCCTGTAATCCCAGCACTTTGGGAGGCTGAGGCGGGTGGATCACCCAAGGTCGGGAGTTCGAGACCAGCCTGACCAGCATGATGAAACCCTGTCTCTACTAAAAAAATACAAAAAATTAGCCAGACGTGGTGGCGGGCGCCTATAATCCCAGCTACTTGGTAGGCTGAGGCAGGAGAATCGCTTGGACCTGGGAGGCAGAGGCTGCAGTGAGCCAAGATCACACCACTGCACTCCAGCCTGGGCAACAAGAGCGAAACGCCATCTCTAAAATAAAATGAAATAAAAATAAAATAACTTGCCCAGGGCTGCACAGCCAAGAACTCAAGCTGGACGCAGACCCAGGCAGTCTGTGTTCCGAACTGCTGCCCACATGGCCTCTGAGTGGGAACAGGCTCCTGATCTGGGGTGGGGGGGATTCTGGGATGTGAGTTCTGGGAGGGGTGGGCCCAGGCTGCTGGGGGAGAAATTTCTGATGGAGAGAAGCCTTAGCCAGGCAAAGGAGAGGGCATGGGAGGGTGCTCCCGGGAAGGGGTCAAGTGAACACAGGCAGGGAGGTAAGATTGAACATTCCCAGGAAGCTGCAGCAGGGGCCAAGGCCTGGCCAGTCCAGCCTGCCCGCTGTGCCTCAGTGGCTGGCCCTTAGCAGGTGCTCAGTGAAGGCTGAATGAATGGAGGAGTGTTATTGGAGAAGCAAGATGTCTGGGGATCTTGAATCTCCTGCTTTTCCCTATAGGAGTGAACAAGACAACTGGCCAGGCACTGTGGCTCATGCCTGTAATCCCAACATTTTGGGAGGCCTAGGTGGGCGGATCACTTGAGGTCAGGAGCTTGAGACCAGCCTGGCCAACATGGTGAAATCCCTTTTCCACTAAAAATACAAAAATTAACCAGGTGTGGTCGCAGGCACTTGTTATCCCAGCTACCTGGGAGGCTGAGGCAGGAGAATTGCTTGAACCCAGGAGGCAGAGGTTGCAGTGAGCTGAGATCGCACCACTGCACTCCAGCCTGGGCAACAGATTGAGACTCCATCTCAAAAAAAAGTAAACAGGACAACTGGAAAATACCCCCAAATGCCCACCTGACATTTTCAGCGTCTCTGCTGGGCCGGGAGTAGATCTGGCTGTGCCCCACTGAATCCTTCCTCCCTCCCACCCCTAAATATACAAGGCAGCTGTCTGGGTTGAAAAGCTGGAGGGCTCCCTATTCTGCGAGCAGCTATCCTGGTACCTTCCTGATGGGAAGATGGGCACTGGGCTGCCCACTTGTGAGCATCTAGACCCTGACTGCCCACCCACCTTCTGCAGACCCAGAGGGCTGAGATCTACACAACAAGGCCGTTCATCACCAAATGGAGAGAGAGGCAGGTTAGCGAAAGGGAGAGCAAGACCCCAGATATTTGCCTCTGCACTTCATCTAGTAAATCACACAAAGAATTGCAGAAAGTGGCAGCCTCATCCCTGAGTTTCCCTCGGCCAGACTGGGGCATAGGTCTTCTTACATCGTCTTGTTTTTCTCCGGGAAGAATCAGCCTTGAGTGTCAGACTTGAATTACCTTATTCCCAGGGGACACTTCCTGTGGCCATTTCTAGTGGCAAGTGGCTGAGGTTGTGCCCCTAAATAAAAGTAGGTTTTTAAACTGGGTCACAAACTCACATGCCCCCAGGGATCAGGAAGGAGGCACAAATGAGGGAGGCAGCCAGTGGGAGGCTCCAGGGCAGGGAGAGGACTGCGACAAAGGAGCACTGCATGTCCTGCACACGGGAGTGGCCTCTCTTACCTGGGGGGGTGGACTCCTTGGCACTGTAGCATCCCTTTTGAAGTCAAGAATCCAGACTTTTTAAAATGTTGGCAAATAATTCAATGGGATTTTTGTTTGTTTGTTTGTTTTTAAAGACACAGCATTGCACTGGTTTAAAATACAACATCTTGTGGGATGAATCTCCCCTCTCTGTAGAGGTGAGGAGGGCGAGGCTGAGAAGCTCAGTGGGGCTGGGACAAGAGCTGTACCTGCCAGCACTCGGCCTGGCCCTCTGTCTGCCTCCCCATGCCGCATCATGGACAAAGCAGTAGGGCTGGGAACCAACTCAGCAGATTCCACTGCAACAAAAGACCCCATACTGGCTCCAAGGGACACAGCCCCATGCCAGCCTCGCCCGCCCACCTTAGCTCTCCCGCAGGAAGGCATCGCAGCAGCAGCCAGGACTTTGTGGCTGCCTTTTGGGTACCAGGCACAAAACATCTTGTGTCGTTGTCTCTTGCAAGTCTTTACAATACAACACACACACCTTGTGGTTTCTGCTCTCCCCATTTTACCGATGAGGAAACCGAGACCTGGAGAGGCTCGAGTCACATGACAGGGTGGGAGTTGAATGTGAATGTGACTCCTGAGCTGCAGCTTCTAACCGTCGAGTGATGCACACTCTGAGGCCCACAGTGAGATGTGCATGGCACCCTTGGCCTGATGCCAGTGACCTTTTCCTCCACCTGTGGGATGCAGCCTCGTTTCGACCCTCTACCAGGGCATCACGTGCAGCAAAGAACACTGAGTGGGGAGTTGCTGGGGGGCCTCAGGAGCACAGGCAGCCCCACCTACGGAGGGACCGCACTGCTCACAAGGTTGCTGACTAATTCTCTTTGCAAACGGTTCAGTTTCATATGCTTGAGTTTCCAGTAACTATGTGGGTGGATTTGTTTCATTTAAGGGGAAAACAAAACAAAACAAAACATGGAGTTTTCTTTCCCAAGAAGAGGGCTCGCCAATTACGGGTTTCACGCGTGCGGCTCCGGGCATCCTGGTGCAGTTCTGCAGCCAGCGGGGCCTCTTGGCAGACGGGTTCGGAGGTGGAAATTGCTTAGTCATTTGCAAGCCAGGACCAGGTGCCCAAGGTCAGGGAGGTGGTGGGGCCGCAGCGGCACAGTGGTCTCCAGGTCCTGCTGAGGGAACTACGGTGATCCTGTGTTCTTCCTGACTCAGCCTTGCCCTGGGCTGGCAGGGGGTGGGGACCTGGGTGAAGAGGAAGGTGCCAGGTCAAACAGCCGGCCTCCCTGACCCTGGGGCTCCAGCACCCCCAGGAGACCTGGCCTGGGAAGGAGACCCTCCCTGCGGGCGAGTCACCCGCTTTGGGTGAGTTGGAGATGGAGGTGTCCCTTGGCATGCTAGACCGTGCTAGGGCAGAGGTGAGAGACAGCCCCTGGGGGACAAGGGAGGGGCATGTGTGCACATGTATTTATGTGTGTGCATATGTGCTTGTGTGTGTGTCTGTGTGTGTCCCCACACGGGCTCAACCAGGTGATACTGGTACTCAGCAAGCAGAGCAGACTTTGATGGGCACATAGGGCAGAGTCGTAGGGGGCTGCTGCCGGGCCAGGCATCACGCCTTGAGCTGCTGGATGGTGAGGAGGTGGGGGCTGATCCAAGCGGGTTCAGGGGGTGCCATTTATGAAAGGCTGGGAGCGTTTTGCTACCATAGAGCCCAGCTGTTCCCACCACCTCGGGGCACAGGCGCAGGCGGTCAGCCGTGACTCCCGGATTCCTGTGGAGCAGCGCGGGCCTTTGTCGGGACCGTGGCTTCTTCCCCAGAGGAGACCGCCCCGGAAGCAGCACTGGGTCTGGGTCTGGGGGCGGAAGCAGCTTCGAGCCCAGCTTGGGAGGTGGCTGGCTTTCCGCCTCGGTTCTCCCTGCTCCTATTACCTGGCCGGGCCCGTGTGACCTCTCTGAGCTTCAGTTTCCATCTGTGAAATGCGGGTATAAGAGTGCCCCCGGGTGGAGGGAGCTGCCTCGTGCTCTCCTGATCGCAGAGATCCCAGGCCTGTAGCAGGGCCAGGCCTCACCTCGGATGCACCTTCCTGCTTCCAAGTGGAAACACACGGTGGAATTTAGAATCCTTAACCTGGCCTGTGAGGGTTTGCTTCCGGTGCTCTCACAAAGGAAAGAGAGAACTCACAAATAATATATTATGCTAGGCAGAGGGTGATAAAGGTGATTAGAGGCCAGCAAGGTTCTGGCCTTGGGGATCAGGGTTTACTCTCAGCAGGTGAATCTGGGAAGGCTTCCTGGAGGAGGTGATGCTGAAACTGTGCCTTGGGATGTGTAAGCACTGGAAAGGGAGGAGGAAGGGAAGAAGGGAATAAATGTCACTGGTGGAAGGGGGCATGTGTGTGCAAAACCACTGGGAGCTTTGATGATACCCGGTATATAGTAAGTGCTTGATAAAAGTCATCACCAAAATCAATCTGACTCCAGGATTTGGTTTAGGTATCTGGGAGAAGGGGTGTGGGGGCGTGTGGTAGAGATTTTCAGACCACCAGGTGAAAACAGACAGGTTTTTTGTTGTTTGTTTTTGAGACAGGGTCTTGCTTTATCACCCAGGCTGGGGACAAAGCTCACTGTAGCTTCTGCCTCCCAGGCTCGGGGATCCTCACACCTCAGCCTCTTGAGTAGCTGGGACCACAGGCACGCACTACCACGCCCAGATATATATATATTTTTGTATTTTGTATTTTTTGTAGAGTTGGGGTTTCACCATATCGCCAGGCTGGTCTCAAACTCCTGAGCTGAAGCGATCCACCCTCCTTGGCCTCCCAGAGTGCTGGGACTGCAGGCGTGAGTCACCGTGCCTGGCCAGAAAAGACAGTTTCAGAGCCTTATGTAGGTGATTTCCGGTGGCGAGGGAACCAATTTTTTTTTTTTTTTTTTTTTTTTGAGCCCCTGCAGATTGGCTGGTCACTTTGGTGGGAGTTTCTTGCTTCCTTGGCCCACCACTCGCTCCACAAGTTTGTTAAGGGCCCCTGTGTGCCAGGCTCGGCCTGAGCATCTGTGGAGCCAGAGGAAGCTGGGTGGACAGTCGCAGGTTTGGTGACGCACCAGGTGGGGAGAGGAAGCAGCTGCGCTCATTCCCCTTTCCGGGCAGGTTGGGGAAACACAGCGATTGTTCTGGGAAGCTGCAGCTTGGGGAGAGATGACGTTTCCTGTGGCCCAGTGAGGGTGGGGCCCTGGGGTCTGGGCTGACAGCGGGCAGTGGGGGAAGGTGGGTGTGGGCACCCGGAGGCCCGTGATGCCCCCAGATCCTCCACCACGAACGCAGCCGGCAGCCGAACAGTGACGGGTCCTCCGCCCGCTTGGGTCTCTGCCCGCCCACGCCTCCCTTGCTGGTCATTCTCTCCGGCCTCTGCCTCCTTGCTTTCTTGGCTGACAGTGTAGGACCCTGCCTGAGGCACAGCATTTCCAAGCTGCCATGGGGACAGACAGGGAATGGGGACAGCATCCTGTCCTATTGCCCATGAAGCCCCCCTGCCATGTTCCTCTTTGTCCCCAAGACCACCCTCCTTCCTCCACTCCCAGGTTTCCAACATCCAAGGAAGACCCTGAGTTTGGAATCTGGCTTCCAAGCTGGATCCTGGACAAGTTACTCAGCCTCTTTGAGCCTTGGTTTCCACATCTGTAAAAATGGGTGTGAGACTTACCTTGCAGAATCGTGCAGGATTGACCAAAGCCAGACTGTGTGGCCTGTGCCTCGGAGGCAGCTGTTTCCACCATTCAGAGGGTTGTTCTTCTGTCCATTCAGCAATTTGGGCAGCTCACTCAGATCAGGGCCTCTGTCAGGCTCTGGACGTACAGCAGGACAGGGTCCCTGTCTCCAAGGACTCTGCATATAATGAGGGACAGTCACATGAGCTGGTGATTGTAACCAAGGATGACAAAAGAGGAGTCCAGCCTGGGGTGTCCTGCAGTGAGTCCTAAAGACGAGGTAGGGCTGGGCGCAGTGGCTCACACCTGTAATCCCAGTACTTTGGGAGGCTGAGGCGGGCACATCACCTGAGGTCAGGAGTTCAAGACCAGCCTGGGCAACATGGTGAAACCTGTCTCTACTAAAAATACAAAAAAATTAGCCGGGCGTGGTGGTGCACACCTGTAATCCCAGCTACTCCAGAGGCCGAGGTGGGAGAATCGCTTGAACCTGGGAGGAGGCAGAGGTTGCGGTGAGCCGAGATCACACCACTGCACTCTAGCCTAGGCAACAGAGTGAGACTCCATCTCAAAAAAAAACAAAACAACAGTAACAACAACAAAAGAGGAGGTAGGACCTGGGAAGTGGGGGCACCAGGGGGGTGGCACAGGGAGGGCACCAAGGCAGGCAGCACCGTGGGCTGCGGGTCAGTGCGTGGACATGTGTGCGCTGCCCTGGCCGTGGCATGTTGCTCACCAAGGCGGGGAACACACCCAGCCCCCACGGGTCAGGTGCTTCGCTTCTCCTCCCTCCTCTCTCCTCCTTCCTCCCTCCTCTTCCTCCTCCTCCTGCCTCTAGGATCTTAAAGTACAGGGGTGGGAGGAGAGGCCCTGAGGCCCTGCTGTCCCCGTGCCTTCCTTGTAGGACTCCTGGGCCACAGTGCTACCCGCTGAAGTCGAGTGGAGGAGGTGGGAGCGCTTGGATCAGGCCCTCTGGCCTGCGCGTGCCATGTCTCACGGTGGCTGATGTTCCGTACCAGGCTGGTATTCCGTTCTGGCTGATGCAGAGGATGCTGCGGGAGGCCAAGCCTGCTCATCTGGCCCGGCCAGATCTGCAATGCAGAGCAGCCCCCAAAGGTCCGCTCTAGTGAAGGGAGGGGACTACAGGGAAGTTGGCCTGGGGTGGTGGGGTGACTGGTTCCATGAGCCTTTGAGTGAGCCCTCACATCCACACCCGCTGTTTCTGTGGCCACTGGAGCTGCTGGCCCAGCCACTCTCCACCTGGCTTCAGGTGGGAAGCAGCCTCCCCGCCTGTCTAGCCCCAGACCTCCTGGGAGGACCATACCTGGCCTCTGAGCTGGCCACCTGCAGGCCTGGTCCCTGGGGTCAGAGGCAGGACCCTCGACTTCTCAGAGGGGTGGAGGGGAGTCTGTGCTTCGAACCCACTGGACCAGGTGACTTGCTGTGTGTGCAGCTAGACTGACCTGCTCAGGGCAGGCCGCCAGGGACCCCAGGTGTCCAGGCGTCTGCTTCCCACCAGCCCCACCCCCCAACTATAGTTTCTCTTTGCCTTCCTCCTAAATTTGCATGGCAGAAACTTCCTTCTACAAATATTTGCGGAGCACCCACTGTGTGCCAAGCATTGTTCTAGGCAGGGGGTTGCAGCTCGACCAAGACAGACTGCAGGGCGGTCATCAGCCATTATTGCCTCTTGGGCCAGGACTGTCCTCTGTGTCTGTGTTGCCTCCTCCACCCCAGCCAGATGGCTGAAAGCTCCCGGGGATGTTGCTTCCTTTCACCTTTCCTCCCCCTGTCCTGCCCCAGGTGTGTGCAGATATGGGGTGGCCGCATCTCCCCCATTTGATTGGGAGGCCTCTCGAGGGCTGGGAGAAGCTGTTTCCCTTGGCGTTCCACAGCACGCTGCTACTGGGATGTTTTGTATATAGTGGCCTCGCTCCGTGCATCTAAGTTATTCCTTGATACACAGAGGAAGCACGCAGCCCTCACTTCCATTTTGCAAGTATTTGGAGCAATGGAGCAGGAGAAACTGACTTGCCCCAAATCTCTGATCATTTTCTAGACGTTGCCCTACCCTGGTGACTTAGGGTCGTGACTGCACCCCGGGCTCGCCTCTCTCGGCTCTGGCTGGCCACGACCTTCCTTTTGAAGGTGCCTGGAGGGTGGCTCCATGTTTCTTGTTTCCTCGTGGGGGATTTTAAATTTCTGTCACTGGTGGTTTGGAAGCCACAATGTCCTGCGCCGGGTTTAGCAGGATGGAGTTAGAGTGAGCTCTGGCCATGAAAGGCTGGCCTGATGGGGAGGGGCCAAACCCCCCCAGGCTCCAGTGGAAGGCCCCTGTCCCCTGCTTAAAATGCTCCTGAGTCTCTGGCTGCCACTCTCCAGGCCAAGGCAGTGGGAGTTGCTCTGCGGGGGATTCTGGCTGGAAAAGGCAGCCGTGTAATTACAGGTACTGGAAATAGTCCTGTTTCCCTTTCAGCCTTTTCCTTCTACCCCTCCCCCCAAAAGAAAACAACAACCAAAAAATCCCCCAAAAACACAAAGCTGGAAAAAGCTCTTAAACCTTCTTAGTTTAGTCTGCAGAGGCGCCTCAGGCGGTGGGCCTTAAACATTTACATTCTTCGGGCTTAGCTGACTCTTTCGAGCGTCGAGTTTCTGGGTTGATGGCACATCAAGGGTGAAGCAAGAACTCCTTACAGAGAAAGCACATGTGTGTGGTGGAGCTCTAGATAGCCCGAGTGGGCTCCGAGCTCCAGGGCCCATTCTTGGGAGAGAGCAGATCCTGTGTGATTTTACGAAACTTGTCCTAACCTGTTACTCGTCACCTTGGTGCCCGATAGAAAAGTGTCTCAGCATTTCTGTTCTCCAGACCTTTACTGAACATGTACTGTGTGCCAAGGATTCAGCTCAGAACGGGGAAGAGGGCGTTTGAGAGACTGATGAGTCAGTCAGGGAGACGGATGCATACGCAGCTCGCTAATGCTGTATTTCATCACATCTGAGACCTGTCGACCGTGAGCTTCACTTTAAAAAAAAAAAAAAAATGCTGCTGATTGTCACTGTAATGTGCCCTTGAGTCCAGGACCAGCCTGATGGCAGAGATCTTAAGATGCGAATCACATGACTGAGTTGGTGGGGGAGGAGGACTCTGAGAGGCTGGGAGACTGGCCAGGGGTACCGCAGAGACCACGGGAGAGGCTCTTCAGTGGCAGAAGTATCTTGGGTGGTGTTTTATGGGCAGAGTGGGGTGGGGAATATGACAGCAGCAAGATTAACACCCGTAGATGCCACTGACAAGTGATCCTGCCCTGGGCTCTCCAGTCACCTCTAACCCTGTGGGGGACAACCACAATGTCTGTTTTATAGATGGGCCACAACCATCCCCAGGTGATGTTACCTGGGAATCACACTGGGCAGGTGATGTAAATATGTGCGCTCCCCCAGCACCCATCCCGCAAGGGGCTTGAGTGGCTCTTTATTAACCACCCACATTCCCGGGGCTTAGTTCCTGGTGGTCGAGGCTGGCTCCGTCTTCGTCTTGGACTCATCTCTGTGGCTTCTCTTTAATCAGCACTTAAAAATGCACCAGGCTGAGTAGGGTACCAGCATCGTCTCGTCTAATCCCCACATCATCCCAGTGAGACAGGGCTATTAGCCTCGGTTTGCAGGTGGGGAAACTGAGGTTCGGAAAGTCTCTCAGGTTATAGCCGGGTAAGGGCAGAGCTGGGATTAGAACCCAGGATTGTCAGCTCCAAAGTCCGTGCCTAGCTCTCATTTTTGCACGTTTTCAGCAGATTCTTTTTTGTTATTCCTGCCCCGAAAGGCGCCTGCTCACCTGCACGATCTGTCACCTACTGGGTTCTTGGCCAGAGGCATTTAAAGCCCTAATCTGATGGTTAATTGAGGAGGGATGGCAATCATGATGAGGGCTCAGGGTTTGTAGCTGATGAGTTTTCTTTCAAGCCCCTGAGAAGTGGCATCGTTGCAGACAGAGGTGGGAGGCGGGCTAGGGAGAATCTTGGGCCAGATTCTGGGGAGGCCAGGACGACCTGCAGGTTCCACTGTGGCTGGAATATTCTGGAGGCTGAGGAGAGTCAGCACACAAGGTGGCAGGTGGCAGAGAGGGATGGTGACTTCGAGCTTGGGTCTTGCTCTGGCCGGTCTGAGGGTCAGTGGGGGCAGGCAGCCCTGACGTGGAGGGAAGCGCTGCGTTAGGTCACCAGACACCTCCAGCCTGCACCCACCCCACCCACCCGGACGCTCTTCTCAGCCCCTTTTTTTGTTGTCTGGCTGCGTCAGATGTCTGGGCTCGCAAGGAGGTTCCTGAATGGGCCTTGGAAATAGGTCACTCCCTTCCCGTGCCGCCAGCACTGACCCAGATGTGACCTTCCCCACGGTGACAGTGTCTGGCTGTCACTCTTTGATGCTGGTGGTGGACGGGCCAGGCGGCCGCCCCTCCCCAGCTCTAGCCTTCGAGGACTTTGCCGCCTCTGTAGCCACCTGCCGGACATTCCTTCCTGCTGCCATGTTGGAGGGGGGCACCCACGGGGCCTCTGTCCCAGCACTCAGCCTTTCGCTCTCATGAAGTGCCCTGGCTGGGCTGGCGGCTTTGAGCGTCTGGATGAAACATTCTAGTTCCCGCCGAGCCAAGGGGGGCTGTGGCTCCACTGGACCGCTCTCTGGCCCCAGCCCCTTGGCGGGGCACTCAGCAGTGGATGTTTCCTCCGTGGAGTTGCTGGGGACTTTCCACGTCTCCCCCTGGCTGGCTGTGGAGCCTCCCTCGGGGCCCGTTGGCAGAGATCTCAGGGGATGACAGAGGGTGCTCAGCCTGGCGCTGGGTACCAAGGCTGATCTTGAAGGTCAGAAGTCAGTGGTGGACTGTGCCGCCCTCATGGGGATCTGGAGCCCTGTCCACAAGCAGGGGCTTCATTGGAGCTCAATGTTTAGTCTTTGTGGAATCCAGATGTAAACAAAGCGGAGAAGGGAGAATGGCAGATGCGCCTTCCTGCATGGAGATGGTCTCGCACACATGGCTGCCCGCACGTCTCTAGGCACCGAGAGCCCACGTTGGGCAGATTCTGGGCATTCAGCCTTTGGAGGTCCTCAAGGTGGCTGGTCCTCCAGGCCTCAGTGAGACAGGGCCACGTCATTTTGTTGCTAGTTTCCAGGGTGATGAGGAATACATTTCTTCTGCTGTTGCCCACGGATGGCAGGGGCTGCGCCACGTGGGACCTTGGAACCAGGGCCTTCTCCCATCCCTTCCTCTTGGATCCGCCCTCTCTGTGGCCTATGGGAAATTCAGGGGGTCTTTTCCTGCAGGAAGGAGAGCCAGGGTGCAGACCCGGAGGAGGTGGGCCACTTGCAGGTGACTACCCACAGCTCTCCTTGATGGCCCAAACTCAGGCTGCAGAACCCCCCCTCAGGCCAGCCTGGTTGCTCTGAGCCTGGTTGCTCCGTCATGGCCCCACCTTTTTTCCTAGGTTTTTCAATCCGTATCTTTTTTTATGTGCCAAAGTGGGGAGCCATATTTCTGGTAGATAATCACTGGTTTTTCTCATCCAGCAAGTGGGCGCCTCTGATGCAGCTGGAATGGGCCCAGGTGGGAGGGACTTTGGCTTTACTACCACGTGGAGCCGGCACATAGTGGGACTCACAGCACTTCATGGCATCGATGAATCTGAGTCGTGTCCCGATTAGCTGTTGGTGGTGTGCCATCTATGGCTCTGCTCTGGTGAGTTCTGCTGTGATTCTGTGGCTCAGCAAGTGGTATATCCTCAGTGAGGCTGTGATAAGTGTGGGGGCGTCTGGTGCCTGGGTGCACGTCTCTGGCTGTCCTCCATGGTGTCTCTCTGTGCCCAGCCTCTGGAGAGTCGGCTCAGAGGGTTGTGGGCCCGGGACTCGGTGTGTCCAATGAGGAAACCAGCTTGGGTGGGGAGGGGGAGTCAAGACAAAAGCCTGGTTGTGCCCTGGGAGAAAACCCAAACCTGGGTTTCCCTGAGGCTGAAACTGCCAGTGGCCAGCCTGTCTTGTTCCTATAAAGGGCACTTTGTGTGTGGCTCCTGGCAGGAGGCGGCGGCCAGCCAGCATCTCCCGGAGCCCAGACTCTCTCTGGGAATGAGCGCAGCCACCTCTTAGCCACAGCTCACTCTGACAAAAACGCTTGTGGCCCTGGACTTCTTAGAGCCGACACTGGGCCAGACAGTCGTGTTTGGGACAAGTCTGTTCGCCTGGCCGTGGAGCCAGCACGGTCTTGTCGGATCCAGACCAGGCACATGCTTTCTTGGAAAACCGAGTGGGGTGGGGGAGCAGGGACACCCGGCCTGGCGCACTGGTGGATCGGAGGTGCCTGTGAGCGGGTCTGTACTGGGTAGGCAGCCCCACTGGGAGGCACAGCCACTCGCTGGCCCCTGCCTCCTGAATGGACAGCCAGTGTGGATGCAGTGGCTGCACTCACTGGAAGCTGGGACTCCAGAGCTCAGCACGTGGAGTTGGATGAAGCTTCCTGTGCTCTCACTGCAGACTGGGCTTTCCCCAGCCGGGGTGCTGGGCGTCCAAGAAGACCTGTACTCCACCATCTGGCCTGAGCCAGTGCCTCCCACCACCTCCCACCTCCACCAGTGCAGATGGAGAGCTGTCGCCGCTCCCTGGGTCCTCAGCAGCCTTGCACGCTAGGGACAGTCTGGACTGTGTAGGATTGAGCTCTTGCCACCTTTGGGGAGTGAGTTCTCAAGGAATGAGGGGCCTGGAGGGCAGACCTGGGGCAGGAGAGCTTTGGATCCAGTGGGGAAGGTTCCATAGCAGGTCAGGGACAGAGAGATGGATGCCTGCCCACCTCTTCAGGAAGGTGGTGTGGGAGACCCTAGGCCCTGCTTCTATGGGAGTGGCATTTCTGCAGAGCTTGGTGGTGTGGGCAGGTGGCACCATGGAACAGACAGTCACTCAGCAGGCAAGTATTGAGCACTTACTCCGTGCCAGGCACTGTGCCAGCCCCTGAGGCATAGTGTGAACAAGACTGAGTTCCAGCCCCTGTGTTCTCATAGGGGACAGGTCTTAAGCAGATAACCAAGTGAACGTCATCGTGAAGTTCCATGGGGAAGCTCAGAGCGTGGCACGGGGGCAAAGGATGTTTGCCATTTGGGCAGGATGGCTGAGAAAGGCCTCGGTGACGTGGTGACCTCAGAGCAGAGCACTGAGGGAAGTGGGGGAGCAGCCACCTGGGGCCTCAGGCCCAGTGTGCCCAGAGCCAGGCAGAGGACTTGGGAAGTACAGAGATCCTGAGGCAGGAGCTTGGCAGGTACCAGGAACAGCCAGAAGACCAGTGGGGCAGTCAGGAGAGAATGGGGGAAGGAGGTGACAGAGTGTCCTGGGTCCTGGCCAGGAGGAGTGTGGGCTCTGTGAGGTCGGAGTGACCTGTCCCACTCCACCCCTGCATGTCCCTTAATTCATCTCTCCCTAGGAGGGTGACTGGGCTGCCACCACCTGGGGAGGTCAGGTAGAATGCTCTTGGTGGGGCTGAAATTTAGTCTTCGCTGCCTTTCATTGGTTGAGGCTTTGGTGCTCATGAGAAGACTTCTTCAATAACAAAGAACCATCCCCTGGGACCCTTTCCAATTTGCGTTTATTCCCAGCACCACCCCAAGGGCTGGGCAGGTTGCTTTTCTGATCCTCAGTCTCCCTGTGCACTGGAGGTAGAGACAGCCAGGGGCCCCTTGGAAGCTCTTGCAGTCTCTGAAGGGGCCACAGAAAAGTCAGTGGGTGGTGTCGGAGGAGTCACCTCACACTGCCTGGGCACAGTGGCCAAAGGCATGACCAGAGGGAACAGGGAGGCAGGAGGTTCACCTCGAGACCACCAGAGTCACTATCTGCATGTGGCCGAATGTTCTCCCTGGTGGACTGGTGGGGGAGGGCTGGGTGGGCTCTGAGTGGGACGTGGGATGTGAGTCTGAGAGCCCCAAGAAGCTGGGGGACCAGAGGCCTTGCTGTGGCTCCTGTGCCACCTCCCAGAAGGAAGCCACTGAGGCTAAGCCACCCTTGGTCAGCTGCTTCCAGAGAAAAATAGCAGCCTGATCATCAGCTGTCTTCCCTCCCACTGGCAGAGCAGAAATGGTAAGCCCGCTGCTTCTGAGGGGCCTTCCTCATTCCTGCAGTTTAGTCTGTGTTGGTTTAATCGGAAAGGCTTATTGCCTCTGAGTCAAAACACAAAAATCCCCGTGGATGCAGCAGGGTGTTTGCTGCCAAGGGAACAGCTGGCGCCTTTTTTAGGTGGGGAGGGGGGACCCTAACCCCTTCTTTCCTGCTTGCTGCCCTTTTCCAGACTTCCAGATTGGGGAGGCACCTGGATCCCGAGAACCCCAGCCTCCTTGCACCTGGGGGTCTTGGCTTAGGGGCAGGTGCTCAGGGCAGGGCACTGGGATGGTTCCTCATTCTTAGATGCATCTGCCGTCGTTTCCTGGGGAAGAGACCAGCACAACCCCCAGTGCCCACGTGCAGCGCCTCCGAGGGTCCCGGGATGGTCCTCTAAGCCCACGGCCTCCAGAGTGGCCACTCATACGATGATCCACCCGAGTATGGGCAGAAATTGGTAGCTATTTTTATCTCATCCAGTTTCATTTCTATTTTTGGGATGTGTGTTTCATAATGTATATAATCTATTGATACAGAAGCATGTGAGTATCACGTACACATGGATATGTATTTCTTTGGCAGGTACATGCTTAAAAGTTGATCACCAGGCAAGTGCATAACTAAAACAGGATAGTAGCTGCTGGAAATGAGGTTCTGGGGTGTAAAGGGAAGGGGGTGTCATCGGGGGTCCAGGAAAGGCTGTGCCATGGGGAATGCACCTTACGAAGCAGAGCAGGCAGAATGGGAGTGTAGGGTTGGGCACGAGCTGGGCAGACAGCAGGATCTGAGCGCTTGTCTGTGCTTGGGGAGCAGCTGGCCACCCCAGTGCACCAGGATGCAAGCACCTGAGCCAGTAGGACAGAGTCTTGGGGGAGTTTGGGGGAGAGATTTGACCCCTGTTTCTTCACCATTTCCTAAGGTCTCAACCAAGGGTCAGCAAACTTTAAGGGCCAGATGGTAATGATTTAGGCTTTGTAGACCATATGGTGTCTGCCGCAACTACTCGACTCTGTAGTGTGAAAGCAGCCACAGACAACATGTAAACTGGTGAGAGCCTGGCTGTGTGCCAATCAAGCTTCACTTCCAGAAGTAGACAGTGGGCCACATTTGGCCCCTGGGCATAATTTGCCGAACTCTGGTCTAGATTTAAGAGGACGGGCCCTAACAGGGCCCAGGACCAGCCTCGGTTTCTCACCAAAGTGTAAGCCCCTGACCTTGGATTGGTGAATGGAGTGCTCCAATCACACTTACGCTTTGGGAGGATTTCAGGGGCCATGGCGTGGACTTTTCAGAGAGTTCACTTAGCTGGAGCAGGTGATGAACAGCCCCTTCCCTCACACGGTAAACATCTCAGCTCTGCCGCACACCTTTACACCCCTCCTTTAGAGCCAGATGAACGTGGCTGTGTGGAGGATTCAGTACAGGGGCTGAGGGAGGAGGCAGGGCCTGGCCCATCAATGGAATCTTGAAACAGCTGAGCCCAAAGACATTGGGAGGTCCTCCAAACTCATCCCTCATGATGTTGTGCAAAGATGCACTCCAGGAAGAATGTCCCTTTTCTTCAAGTTTGGGAACTGCTAGAGTTCAACAGAACGCTTGTGTTTCTGCCTTGCAGGACTTCTCAGAGCCTTTAAGATGCTGATGCGTTTGTGACTCTCTGGGAGGGGATATGCTGTTTCCTAACCCAGCTCAGACATGATTTCAAATGCCTTAAGAATCCGTCAAGGCCACTTCGGGGGAAGAGCTGATTTCTTTCAATGCTTCGTTTCATAAATAGGGACTCTAAGGCCCAGAGAGGTAACCATCTCGTTCGGGGTAACCCAGAGGCTGATGAGTGTGTTGGGGTGAGCACCAAGCCCCCACTCACTACCTCCCTCTGGCCTGGGACAGCCATGGAGTTGACACAGGGTCACAGGTGTTGGGTCCTAGGTGGTGCTTCTGGGCACGTGAAGATGGTTTTGTCCTAGGAATACCCTGCATCTTTTCACCTGAAGCTCACTCTGTGGTGGGGCTTCCCAACATGGCACCGTTGACATAGGGCAGGGGAATTGTCGATGTGAGGCCTGTGTTGGGCATGGCTGGGCGTTTAGCAACATCCCTGGCCCCCACCCACCAGACGCCACCCCAACTTGTGAGCCCCACATGTGTCTCCAGACATTGCCAAATCTCCCAGGGTACACTGGGGTGAAGGAGGGAGGGTAGTAAAATCACCCGGCTTGAAAACCACTGCTCTGTCCTACTAGGGGCAGGCCCTGCATTTGCTGGAATTTGCCAGTAAAGGGCAGAAAGACTTGCTGGAGCTCTGGCAGATGTGTAGGAGTTCGCTTGGGGGACAGGGTGGCAGGGACGGCCTCCCAAGCGGGAGGATTGAAGACACCTAAGGGCAGTTGTATGAAGCAGTGTGAGGGGCACTACAGGTGGTTCAGTCTGCATGGGGCCCGAGCACAGCCGGTTGAGGGGTTTATGGTTGGGGGAAAATGCAGCTGGAGAGAGAGGAAAGGCGAGATCCCGGATGGGTAGATGAGTGGACAGGTGGACGGGCGGATGGGTGGACGGGTGTGAGTGTCTCAGTCCAGGAACTTCATGCCAGGGGCTGGGGGGCAGTGATGGAGAGGTCAGGGGAGGTGACACCCGGTCGTGGGTAGGTCAGGTGAGAGGATCCGAGGAAGGGAGTAGGAAAGAGAGCCTTTGGGAAGATGGGCGTGGCCACCCATCAGAAGTTAGTGCTGGACAGCCTGGCCAACATGGTGAAACCCTATCTCTACAAAAAAATGCAAAAATTGGGCACAGTGGCATGTGCCTGTAGTCCCAGCTACTCAGGAGGCTGAGGCAAGAGAATCCCTTGAACCAGGATGGGGAGGTTGCAGTGAGCCGAGATCGCACCACTGCACTCCAGCCTGGGTGACAGAGTGAGACCTCGTTTCAAAAACAACAACAACAAAAATAAAAAAAGAAAGAAAGAAGTTAGTGCTGGAGTCCAGGAGACTTCCCAGATCTCGGCATCGGACAAATGGCGGTGGGGCCATGGGGATGGTGGGCTTGGGTGTGGAGGTAGAAGAGAACGTTCTGTGGGTAACGTGACTGCAGACATTTCTTCTCAAAACTTGGATACTATGAGGCCTTTGGAATCTTTTCTGGGACTGATTCCTAGAGTCCAGGGAGAAAATTGCTGTGGATGACAGGACAGTGGGTTCAGAGTGGGCCAGGAGCAGGTGACTGCACATTTTTGCAAAGAGGAAAAGGGAAACCTGACCATCTGCATGGGTCTCTTACCTCCATTCTGGGGACACGAGGCATCTCTTCTCACTGTAGTTTGTCAGAGATCAGTGGCGTAAATAATTGCTAGGTGCTTGCTCATTGAGAAGAATCTGAATGACACTTGATATGTACACATAAAGATGTACCAGGCTGGGCACAGTGGCTCACGCCTATAATCCCAGCACTTTGGGAGACTGAGGCAGGCGGATCACCTGAGGTCAGGAGTTTGAGACCAGCCTGGGCAACACGGTGAAACCCTGTCTCTACTAAAAATACAAAACACAAAATTAGTCGGGCGTGGTGGTGCATCTCTACTACTCAGGAGGCTGAGGCAGGAGAATCGCTTGAACCCGGGAGGCGGAGGTTGCAGTGGGCCAAGATTGTGTCACTGCGCTCCAGCCTGGGCAACAAGAGCTAAATTCCGTCTCAAAATAATAATAATAATAATAATAATAATAAAGATTTGCCAGTCTCCTCACTCCTACCACCCCAAGGGAACCACAGTAACATCCTGCCAGCTGACCTTGTGATGTGGACACACGTATCCCTAACTTCCCCCGACATGTTTGGGGGAGTATTTTGGGTTTGCCTGTCCTCTCCCTTTCCTCCTCTCCTTTTTCTCTCCCTTCCTAAACTGATGTTAGACTGGAGCATGTCCTTCTGAACTTTTTTTTAATCGTGGTAAAACATACAAAAACCTAAAATTTACCATCTTAACCATTTAAGACGTGCAGTTCAGTAGTGTTGAGTACATCGCTGGATCGTATGATCATCATTTTGAGCTTGAGGAACCACCCTACTCTGTCCAGTGGCTGCACCATTTTGCATTTCTATCAGTGATACACAAGGGTTCCAGTTTCTCCACATCCTTGCCAACACTTGTAATTTTCTGCATCTTTTTTTTTTTACATACTTAAAAAAAATCATAAATCTTTTATTGAAGGATGATATACCCAGAGTAGTTCCATACCTCCCTGCCTGCACTGACCTGTATGTCTGCATCTTTGGGGATGCCATTATTTTATTAGAATGGGCTCTCCTTTCATATTCTGTTGTGCTCTCCCCGATGAATGCTTGTGGAAGTGTCTCCAGGCTCACCGATGTGGTTCTACCTCGTCTTTTTAATTGCTGTGTAACAACGGTTCATGGTGCAAACATATCAGAGCCTAAGTGACCTTTGTCAATGACCGTGCAGTCGATCTGGAATGGCAGGAAGTGGCCTCACCTCTGTCATAAATACCCGTTTATGGATCTCCTTCTGCTACTGGTGCTCTTGTTTTTGTTTTTGTTTTTTTGAGATGGAGTTTCACTCTTGTTGCCCAGGCTGGAGTACAGTGGTGCAATCTTGGCTCACTGCAACCTCTGCCTCCCGGGTTCAAGCGATTCTCCTGCCTCTGCCTCCTAAGTAGCTGGGATTACAGGCATGTGCCACCATGCCCGACTAATTTTTTGTATTTTTAGTAGAAACGGGGTTTCATCATGTTGGCCAGGCTGGTCTTGAACTCCTGACCTCAGTTGATCTACTGCCTTAGCCTCCGAAACTGCTGGGATTACAGGCGTGAGTCACCGTGCCCAGCCGGCACTCATTCTTATGGGCTCATGCACCAGGGGTGGAATTGTTGGATCAGTTGCCCATTCATTTCCCCGAAACTGCTGGATTCAGATCCTACCAGCCACGTTGGTACTTGCTCTCCGCTTCCTGTAGACGGGAGGCACCATCTCTGTATTGACTCTGTAGCAATCTGGAGGGTGCAACGTGTGATCTTATTACTGCTTTTCTTTGATGTCCCTTTGTCTCCTTGGGAGGTTGAGCTGCTTTTCCTACAAGTTTACTTACTGTTTGCATTTACATTTTCTTTGCATTGTCTGTTCCAATCCTCTGGCTATTTGACTATTGTGTAATAAAAGGACCAAAAACAAATGTGCCAAACTGTTGAGAGTTTGAATGTTGAAAATATGTGACTCTTTTGTACATGTTTGAATTACAGATTTTCAAAATTTAAAAAAGCCTTGGCCAGACGAGGTGGCTGATGCCTATAAATCCCAGCACTTTGGGAGGCCAAGGTGGGAGGATTGCTTGAGGCCAGAAGTTTGAGAATAGCCTGGGCAACATAGTGAGACCCCATCTCTACCAAAAAAAAAAAAAAATCTCAATGAGAGCATTTTAGGAAGATGTGTTTGAGTGGGCTGAGATCTAAGGGACTTGGGGACTCTTGCAGTGGCCTTGCAAGTGATGACTTAAACAGTGAGAGTGAAGGTGGGATTGAGCAATTATGGGGGCAGCAATTTACAATGTGTGGCGCTAATGTGGGAAGCCAAGAAGAGGAGGAATTGAGGGAGATGAGGGGTTTGAATCTGGATGAACTGGAGGTTGATGATAGAAGTTGGCAGCATTGCAGAGGCCGGGAGGAGGCCATTTGAGTCTACAGGGGAAGTATGAGTGGGGGCAGGGTCACCGCTGGGGAGATGCTATTTGGTGGACACGTCAGGTTCACAGGCAGACACTCCCTGGAGCCATGAGAGCAAAGGATCCCACAGAGGGAGGTCCTGTGGAGGGAGAGACCCTCAAAAACATCTGTGTGTAAGGAGCAGGAAGAACAGGCAGAGGAGCTGGGACAGAACCTTAGAGAGTGAGTCACATACTGTCACAAAACTAGGAGCGTTTCAGGTCAAGGGCATGGTGGTATTTTGAGATACAGTTGAGAGGTAGAGAGAGGATGCTTGTTTTTTGGGCCTGTTCAATTGATCGATTAGGAGGTCATAATCTTTGGGAGAGCATTTCCCCTGCAGGGTCTAGGCCTGAGGTCAGCTTGCTGCTTCTGCAGCCTGGGTGCGTGGAGGGTGACGGAGACCACAGGAAGTGTGGTGGCAGCAGGATAGGGCATAAGCCGCAGGTGGTTCTGGCCTGGACCCCATCTGGGCTCCGTGGCTGAGGCTTGGTGTCAGTGCCCTCCACCAGCAAGTGCTGACTGAGTTCCTGCCCTCGTGGGCTGCATCAGGCACCCAGCAAACCCCCGGGGTCCAAGAATCAGCCTCCCAGGTGCACACTCCACGGGAAAATTGCCAGAAACATGGAACCCACCTTCTTCACTGAGAACCTTGGTCTGCCCCGTTCAGTGTCTCCTCCCAGAAGGACCAGCACAGCCATGTGTCACTTCCTGGACAGCAGCCTGTCCCCAATTCTTAGCCATTTAGGGCCTGGTCTTATATGCATTTATGTCCTTTTTCAAGTCCACTTCTACTTCCTGCCAGTTCTGTCTTCTTGTCAGCTTTTTTTTTTTTTTTTTTTTTTTTTTTTAGGCAGAGTCTCACTCTGTTGCCCAGGCTAGAGTGCAATGGTGTGATCTCGGCTCGCTGCAACCTCCGCCTCCCGGGTTCAGGTGATTCTTCTGCCTAAGCTTCCCGAGTAGGTGGGACTACAGGCGCGTGCCACTATGCCTGGGTAATTTTTGTATTTTTAGTAGAGATGGGATTTCGCCATGTTGGGCAGGCTGGTCTCGAACTCTTGACCTCAGGTGATCCGCCCACCTCGGCCTCCCAAAGTGCTGGGATTACAGGCGTGAGCCACCATGCCCAGCCCTCCTTGTCGGCTTCCTGACGCGCCTGCGGTGTGAGCCTGCCGTGAACAGCCTCATCCAGTGTAGGCTGACCCCAGAGCGGCCTGGGGAAGAGCAGTCCTTTTTTTTTATTCCAACGGAAAGGAAAGGAGGTTGCCAAAGAGGCCCAAGGATCCCACGGGCCAAATAAATAGCAACATTCTCCCTTTGCCCAGCTGGTTTTCCTTTCCAGCACAGCTCCTGGGAAAACAGCTCAAGGTAGAGACGACCTGGCTATTGGCTGGCTTAGAGGCAGGTGGGGCCTGGCCAGGGATGCTTGGCCACATTCCTTCTCATTTTTTCGATTTTGTCCCAGTAGCATCAGGACAGAGGGACTCCTTTCATCACCTAATCTCCATGCCTCAGGTTTCTGTTTATTTTTATACAAACCAAAGCATTTTTCAATTGTAACAAATACATATAACATAAAATTAAAATTTTATTTTATTTATTTATTTTGTGAGACAGAGTCTTGCTCTGTCGCCCAGGCTGGAGTGCGGTGGTGCGATCTCGGCTCGTTGCAACTTCCGCCTCCCGGGCTCAAAGCAATTCTCCTGCCTCAGCCTCCCGAGTAGCTGGGATTACAGGCGCCCACCACCACACCCAGCTAATTTTTGTATTTTTAGTAGAGACGGGATTTCACCATGTTGGGCAGGCTGGTCTCGAACTCTTGACCTCAGGTGATCCACCCACCTCAGCCTGTCAAAGTGCTGGGGTTACAGGCATGAGCCACCGTGCCTGGCCAATTTTTGTATTTTTAGTAGAGACAGGGTTTTGCCATGTTGACCAGGCTGGTCTCGAACTTTGGCCTCAAGTGATCCGCCTGCCTTGGCCTCCCAAAGTGCTGGAATTACAGGCGTGAGCCACCGTGCCTGGCCAAATTTACCATTTTAAAACCATTTTTAAGAGTTCAGTGGCATTAAGTACCTTCATGTTGTTGTACAACCATCAGCATTGTCCAACTCCAGAACTTTCTTATCTTCCCCAGCGGAAACTCTGTGCCCATTAGTCACTGACCCCCCATTCCTGCTCCCCGGAGCTCCTGGCAACCACCATTCAACTTTCTGTCTCTATGGATCCAATTGTCTTAGGTACCTCATGTAAGTGCAATCATATAGTATTTGTCTTTTTGTTACTGGCTTATTTTACTTCATATAACGTGTTCAAGTTTCACTCATATAGCATGTATCAAAATGTCCTTCCGTTTTAAGGCTGAGTAATATTTCATCGTGGGGATGGGCCTCATTTTGCTTCTTTGTTCATCCGTCCGTGGACACAGGTTGCTTGCACCTTTTGGCCATTGTGAACAATGCTGCCATGAACATAGGTATACAAATATCTGCTCAAGGCCCTGCTTTGCATTTATTTGAGTGAACACCGAGAAGTGGATTTGCTACGTCATATGGTAATTCTATTTAAGTTTTTTGAGGAATTGCCATATTGTTTTCTACAGGGCCTGTAAAATGCACCATTTTGTAAAATGGTGCATTTTCACTGGGTGATCTTTAAGGTATCTTTGTGCTTTAAAAGAATGTTGTGGGGTTGGGCACGGTGGCTCACGCCTGTAATTTTTACACTTCGGGAGGCTGAAGTGGGCAGATCACCTGAGGTCAAGAGTTCAAGACCAGCCTGGCCAACATGGCGAAACCCCGTCTCTATTAAAAATACAAAAATTAACCAGGTGTGGTGGTGAGCACCTGTAATCCCAGTTACTCAGGAGGCTTAGACAGGAGAATCACTTGAACCCAGGAGGCGAAGGTTGCAGTGAGCTGAGATCACACCACTGTACTCCAGCCTGGGTGACACAGCAAGTCTCTGTCTCAAAAAAAAAAAAAAAAAAAAAAAAAAGACCGTTGTGGGGTCGGGTGCGGTGGCACACGCCTGTAATCCCAGCACTTCAGGATTCCAAGGTGGGAGGGTTACTTTAGCCCGGGAGTTCAAGACCAGCCTGGGTGAGATCCCATCTCTACAAAAACTAAAAAACTAGCTGAGCATGGTGGTGCATGCCTGTAGTCCCAGGTACTTGGGAGGCTGAGGCAGGAAGATCACTTGAGCACTTGAGCCCAGAAGGTCGAGGCTGCAGTGAGCCATGATCGTGCCACTGCACTCCAGCCTAAGCGACAGGGCAGGACCCTGTCTGTGAAACAAAAAGAATGTTGTGGTTCTCTGGTCCCTTGGTCAGTGGTTGGAAGATGATCTTTGGAGTTTTTACCCTCCGAATGTCATGTGCACAGTAATAATGATAGCTACCACCTAATGCATTCGTACATATCAAGTACAAGGTACTCAGAGATGCGCCATGCAGAGCTGCTTAAGCATCCAGCACTGTTTGAGGACGTAGTGTGTGCTGGGAACCGTTAGACTCTTCATGTCTGTCCGTTTTCTTCTCTGAGGCTCTCTGCAGGCTTCCAGGGTAGGCATTTATTGTTCTCGTCTCTGTAGGTGGAAAGTGAGCAGTGCTCTCTCATGTTGTTGGTTTGAAACATTATTTCTCAGGTTGTTAACTCACTTTGAATTTTCTGTTTACTTAAAACAAATTTTCTAATTTTTCCTCCTGGTTCTTTTTTTTTTTTTTTTTGAGATGGAGTTTCGCTCTTGTAGCCCAGGCTGGAGTGCAATGGTGTGATCTCGGCTCACTGCAACCTCTGCCTCCCGGGTTCAAGTGATTCTCCTCCCTCAGCCTCCTGAGTAGCTGGGATTACAGGCATGCACCACCACACCCGGCTAATTTTGTATTTTTAGTAGAGACGGGGTTTCTCCATGTTGGTCAGGCTGGTCTCGAACTCCTGACCTCAGGTGATCCGCCTGCCTCGGCCTCCCAAAGTGCTGGGATTACAGGCGTGAGCCACCACCTTCGGCTCCTCCTCCTGGTTCTTTACTACTTCCCCCAAAGCAAAAGGAAGAAAGAGGAGTGGGGGATCATCTTCCCGTGTGCATTCAAGGAAGAGTCTGGGGCAGAGGCAGGGGCAGGGGCAGGAGGCCACTGCCTGGGTTCACCCGTGGCTCTGGGCTAGTGAGGACGCAACTCCTGGCCGGCTCGGGCAGGTCCCTCACTCTGAGACAATAAAAGGGCATCAGTATCTGTGTTCAGGGAACCACTGCCCTTTGCTGCCTTTTCATTCAGTGGTGAAACTGCACTGCTCCCTGGAAAGAGGGGGACACTAGCCCTCCATCTCCATTTATAGTTCTTTCTATAGTCCCTGTCCAGAGACCCAGGCGGGTACGGGTGAGTTTGGGGAAGGAGCCTTCTGACCTGCCACCTCCCCTTCTGGTGCCTGCTGGTCCCCACTGAGGGGCTGCTTCACAGCACTGGGGCCTGACTCCCTATCTTGGGATTCAAGGCCCTTGGCATCTGGCTGCAGACCATGTTTCTAGCTCTCTTTGGCATCATTGCCCCAAATGCTTCTGGCATTCTAAGAAACTCCTCCATCAGTTCTGCTTGTCCCAATGGGAAGAGATGAGGGGCCTACATGAGAGGGGAAGGGGGTGCTTTCTGGTCGTTTCCATCTGGTTGTCCTAGAAACGGTCCCATTTATGTTACCAGCACATCAAAGTCAGGATCTGAGCCTCTAACCCCCGGGATTAGCTCCAGCTCAATGGCCTTCCCTCTCTGAGGCAGAGTGGAGGACAAGAGTTGGCCCTGAAGTCCCTCTGAGAGGCCAAGGATGGGGGCTCAGTGGGGGGAAGAGCAGAGGGCTCCTGACACTCAGGGGAGGAGTGTGGCCAGGGCAGGCACCTCACACCTGGCCAGCCACCTGCCCACCTAGCCAGTGAGATTGTTCACTCGTTTTAACTTTAAGGCCTCCATGGTTTGGGGACAGGGAGCCCTCTTTGGGGGGATGAGAGAATAGGGCGAGGCTGGGGGTAGGGGTGGGGTGCACCCTAACCTCACACCCCAGCCCTCTGCGGGCTTTTCTCCCCTTCAGCTGTGAGTGCTGCGCCTCCAGCCTTGCTGAGGTGGGGTCCCCAGTTAGGTGCCTCTCTGGGGATGGCACCCGCTCAGAGCCTCAGGCCACCCTCCTGATGGGGGACTCCGTGGCCACCGGGGCCCTGAGCCAATATCTGTGGAGGCTGCAGAGCCACTGGTAAGGATGAACCTCCCTGTTCCTGCCTCCGTTCATTCTCCTCTTGCTCCCTCACTCTGTCGCTGTCTCTGTCCTGGGAGGCCCCATGAAGCCAGGGCAGCTGCTCTAGCCAAAGACCAGCATGGGGAAAAACAGACCCAAGAGTGCCTTTAGGGGCGGGAGGGGTAACTTAAGAGACTGACCTGGTGGCTCTTCCTGTGAGGAAGGGATGTGGATCTGCTGCCAACACTCTGACCAAGGTCAGCAACCTGTCTCTGAAAAAAGGCAGGGATGGAGATGTCCCCACCTCCTCAGCTGAGGTGCAGGGAAGAGAGAGCACGGCTTGAATTGGTTCCTGGAAGACATTGAGTGCTCAGATGGGGGAGGGGCCAACATCTCTCCCTGCAGGTCCCCTGTCCCCTCCCTCTTCCCCCCAGACCTGGAGACATGGAGGTTGGCGGAGGGGGGTACCACTCAGCTCTCCCCTACCCCATTTCTTCAGGTTTCTGCTCATGGAGACCTGGGACACAGCCAAGGCCCTGGCTGTGGGCTCCCCATGGCCCCTTTGTGGGGTGCCCCTGCCCAGGGGAGACCCTGTCCCCAGGGAGGAGGTTCATGACTGTCTGGGGGCTCTGGATGTGCTGTGACAGGAGGCAGTTGGGGATCCATGCCTAGGCTATCCTGGCCACGCCTAAGGCCCCTCCAGGACAGCACTTGTGGGGGTCAGTGCGCCTAAGGCCCCCCAGGACAGCACTTGCTGGGGAAGGCAGGGGGCACAGCCAGATGCTGCCCTGGCCACTCTTCTGCCAGCTCCAGCCTCGCCCAGGAGAAAGTATACTTTCTCCTTTGCTGGTGAGTTTCTGTTCATTTCAGGACAAGTTGCCTGGGAACCAGAGAGTTGGTCACAGCTGGAAAAGGGGCTGGGAAGGGAATTGTGCTGGCTTCACCTTTGAGTCTGGCCCTGCAGGCAGGGCTGGGGTCTTCAGTGCCGCCTTTCGAGGTCTGAGGGGGCGTCACCTCCCCCATGTGACTTTGTGGCTGTGAAACGTGGGTGGCGTGGGCCACGATTCTGCCTTCGCCCCGGCTTCCTGGGGGGGGCTCCCGCCTTGCTCTGCTGTGCTTTCCTGAATGGGATGAGGGGTCTCTGGGTCTTGGGGAGGGTGCAGCAGCCGCAGGACAGGAGCGTGGACACCCTGGCCCCATTCTGGAGGACTCTGGAAAACCCGGCCGATTACCTTGTAATTGTTCCCAGCAGTGAGGAGCAGCAGTGAGTCTGGGCCCGGGAGCGGCCTCCAGTGTTTGTTTTGCCTTCTGGTTCTCCAGGCCAGTGGTAACCAAGGGCCGCTTCCCCTTGGAGACGGTGGAGCTTGCTCTGGCCAGGGCTGACCCAGCCCAGGCAAGGCAGGCCTGGGGACCCGGCAGGGAGGCCCCCCTACTGCGGGGGCTCCAGAGGTGCTGCCCTCACCCCTCTTCTGTCATTCTCACCCCGGCAGTGAGGACCTGTGGGGCTTTTCTCCTGGGTCTTTTCCCAGGCACTTGCCTAGAACATTCGAGAACTCCAGATCCCCCGGTAGGTATCTGGGACACCCTGAGAATGCTCACTGGCCAGCCACATGTGGGTGGTCTTGGGTGGGGCGTGGACTTCAGCTAGGACTCTGGGCCGTGACTCACCGCCAGGCCAGGTTCTGGCAGGACACAGGGTCCTAAGGTAATTCCGGGGCGAGTTTGGAGGCGAAGGAGAGGTGCTCTGAGATGGCTGCAGTGGAGGCCAACCAGGGAAGGCTCCGTGGAGGAGGAGGCCCTGGAAGATCCCACACAGATGGGATTCCTGTCAGATGGAGTTGTTTGAAGTGAAAAGAACATCGTTATAACTCATGTGGTTCTTAAGGACTAGCAGGGCTGGTGTGGCCACTGGTGTCTAAGGGACCTTTGGAGAAGCTGAGAGAGCCTGTCAGGGGCTTGGAGGGTGGAGAGCAGGGAGGCTGTGAGGAGGGGAGGGGCCTCCAGGAGGGTCGCCCTGACCTCCGTCTTGCCAGACCTCGAGTGACTGACGGCTTCTACAGGGTCTGGGCAAGGGGATTGGCAGCCTGTTTATGTGCCCTGCCCCCCATTCTTGTGGACCTGGTGGCAGGACAGGGGATGCTGCCTGCTCCTTCTGTGGCACAGGTTGGCCTCTAGATGTGGCTGGTTCAGGTCAGTTGTATTTTAGGATTGGCTTGGAGAGGGATGGAAGCCCCTCCACCTTTTCCTTCTGATGTGTGTTTCCTCCAGCCCCCCACCTCGGGAGGACCCCCACCGACGGCCCTGAAGCACCTGGGCACGTGGGTCACCTGGAGGTCTGGGGCTAGTGCCATTCAGGGGCAGTAGCCCGAGACTGCATTTCCAGCAAGCTCCCGGGTGATTGTCTATGGGCCGCCCTAGGGTCACCGGGTGCAGGGCACGCAGGGTGACTGGTTCCCTCGACCCTACAGGAACGGTTGTCAGGAAAGCAGACAGACTCTCCTTGGGCAGGCTCTCACTCCTGTCTGGTTTTCCATTTGGGGGCCTAGAGAAGGGGTGCTGTCAATCAGCAGAGGAGGGGCCTAGGGGGGAAGGCAGGGACACTGGTGTTTGGGGACTGGCCCGAGTCCCGCGGTCTGACTTTCACACGGATTCCTGCCACCAGCCCAGCTGCCGATACAATTAAACCTCAGTGATTCACTGTAGTGCATTTCAAGGCAAGGCGTTGTGTTATGAAAACGTGGGTCCCAGAGGTTTGTTTTGTTGGCAGGTCTTGCTGCCTCAGCAGAAAAGAGGCGCTTTTGATATGGGAACGGAAACTTGGGACCACGTTAGAAGTAGTTAGTGTGTTCGGCGGAGAGGACCTTGGTCCTCCTCCAGCTGTGGAAACTCCACGCCTGGCGGGAAGACGGCAGCCTGTGGGGCTGGGGAGGGTCCCCGCAGCACCTGGGTCTGTGGTCTGAGCCGCCTGTGCTGTGATGTGGCCAGCCTTACCTGCCACCGAGGGGCGTGGGACGCACCCGTCCCCTGTTCGCCCCTCTGTCTGCAAAGGTAACATGCTGCTGTTTTTTATTTTATGGAAAGTCCAGCTCGCAGAGGAAATACCTTTCTCAACGCAGCCTGTCTCATGTCACAGAGCAGCTCTGCCCAGCAAGGCGAGCACATGAAATGCACATTTGTAGTCCTCATGTGTACCTGGCCGCGGTGCGGGGAGGCAGAGTGGGAAGGGGAGAAGACTGGTCTAGCTCAAAAGGCCAGTCCTGGGCTTCAATTTCCAACACTGGGCTGACTCTGCTGGGACAAGCAAGTGCCTCTGTTCTTGTCTCTTCCTCCTCGGGCCCTGATTGCTGTCCTGGACTAGCCCATTCAGTGGATATTGGGCCAATTTCCCTTTTTTCCACTTCCCCTTTTTTCCCCTTGTGTTCTCAAAATGTGATAAATGGAATAGGCACACCCCAGATCCAAGTTGCTTTTCTGAGAAACTTCCTGCAGTGCTTAGGTCTGGCCCCCAGCCTCAGAACAGAGAAGCAGGGTACACACACCTCTCCCCACCAGGACACTGCAGACCTATGCCCAAGCTGCCACCCCTTCCTAAGGGCATGGGGGAGGCACTGGGGGAGAGTTCCGAGATGCAGGCAGAACCACCGCCAGCAGCCCCTTCCCCTGAAGCTTGCACTCATTGTTCAAATGATTGAGTGTTGCCTGCTTCCCCCCACTAGACTGTAAGCTCCCGGAGGGCAGCAAGTTCTGCCTGTTCTGTGTATCCAGTAGGTGCTTAATACTTTTGGAATGAATTCCAGCCCTGAGGCACATTATTTGGACTTGGGTGTTTTCCCACTGTTCACCAGCTGAACATTGCCAGACCATCTCTCGGGTTGGGTCACTTCTGCCGGTGACATCTTATCCATGTTGTTTGTTCTTTCCAGTTTCCTCTTGGGGAAGATGTTTTCTAGCAGTTCAGGGGAAGGCCTGTTCTCCCTTCCTGAACAGTGACCACTCTGGCCTGTGTTTTTGTTTTTGTTTGTTTGTTTGAGACGGAGTTTCGCTCTTGTTGCCCAGGCTGGAGTGCAATAGCGCGATCTCGGCTCACCGCAACCTCCACCTCCCAGGTTCAAGCGATTCTCCTGCCTCAGCCTCCCGCATAGCTGGGATTACAGGCACGTGCCACCAAACCCAGCTAATTTTGTATTTTTAGTAGAGATGGGGTTTCTCCATGTTGGTCAGACTGGTCTCGAACTCCTGACCTCAGGTGATCCGCCCACCTCAGCCTCCCAAAGTGCTAGGATTACAGGCGTGAGCCACTGTGCCCAGACTAGTTGGCCTGTGTTTTTGAATTGGCCACCTTGTTGAGGTACTCAGGAACTGAAAAACAAAGCAAGGTCTTGAGAAGCTCATTCTAACCTGTCTTAGGGGCTTAGCAGATACTTGTGGGGTGGGTGAGCAAGTGACTCAGAACATAGGCCTCAGATGGTCGAGTTCTTGGCCGACTTCCCATGTTCCATGTGAGTGAGCCTGGCCAGGAGAGGATCCGTGGGCAGTGGCAGCACCCGGCATGAGACACCTGGGCTGTGCCAGGCCTGGGAGTGACGATCCCTCCACGAGAATGAAGAAATGCAACCCATGAGAAGAGGTTTGCATAGTGACAAGTCCAGAGACCATGTGCATCAGCCTGGGGCACCCCTAGCTGTGGGCAGAAGCTCCATGGTGCAGCTCATAGTGGCAGTCAGGCCCCAGCGTCAACCGTGGGAGAGCACGGAGGATCCCAGTGGCTGGGCGATTCCCTGATAGCAGAAGGTAGGGCCTTTGCCAATTTGGAGTGCCTCAGGGTGTTGACCTGCTCAGTGAGAAACTAGGCGCCTAGGAATCCAAATGTCCCTCTCCCGCCTCATCCTGCCTCGTTCCCAGGGTAGGGATCGCCCTGATATCGGTTCTCCCATGTCCTCATCCCCCACCAGCCCTCAGGGTCATTCCCTCCCCAGACCACGGTTTAGGCCCAGGGGTGGAGATGCAGGCACACATCCCGGACTCCTCTGGAGAAACTCGATCTACAGGTGCTGTCTCGGGGCAGCAAGGGCCGCCAAACCACAGCCCTGCACTTTTTCCTTTGGAGAACAGAAAGGGGGAGGGGGCAGAGGCCTGGACTGCAGCAATTCTGCTCTCGAAGGCTCTTCACTCCCCACATCCGAGCGTCAATGGTGTCCTTTTGTGTAACCCTGGCTAACAAGCCCAGTTGAAACAGCCAGGTCTCTGTAAGCTCTGTGCCTCTCTCTGCCCTGCACCCCCATCCACACCCACCCCCTGTCCATGTGGATCTTGGAGAGGTGGACATTTTTCATCCATTTATGGTTTGTTTTTTTATTGAGGTGAAATTCACATAACATTCACCTTTTTAAGAGTACAATTCGATGGCATTTAGTGCATTCACAATATGGTATACTACCACCTCTGTCTTGTTCCAAAACAGTTTCATCACCCCTAAAAGAGACCTCTGTCACTTCCCATCCCCCTGCTTCCCGGCCCCAGGCAAGCACCAGTCTGCTTCCTGTTTCTATGGATTTGCCCATCCTGGTCATTTCATCAAAAGGGAATCATACAATGTGTGACCTTTTCTATCTGGCTTCCTTCACATTAATAGAAAGTTTCTGGGGTTCATTCACGTTGTAGCATGCGCTAGTACTTTGTGCCTTTTTGTGGCTGAATAATATTCCACTGAGTGTGTATACCACAATTTGTTTATCCATGCGTCCATCGATGGACATTTGGGCTCATCCATTTATGTTTTTGCAACAATAACAAAACAATAGTAAAGAAATTTAAAAGGGAGGGAGTTCATAAGCTCATCACTCTAAACACAGCGACACTTTCATTTCTCCAGGCTCCTTTCTACCTCTTTCCTGAGTATATGCTGATACAGTTTTTTCTAGGTTTTAGTCTCAGAGCAGATGCAGTTGTGACCTTTTTTTCACTTGACATAGGAAACCTCTTCCCTTGCCCTCTTGTACAGAGATCCTTCCCATTAACAGGTTTTTTGTTTTTTATTTTTTTGAGACAGAGTCTCGCTCTCTTGCCTAGGCTGGAATGCAGTGGCGCAATCTTGGCTCACTGCAGCCTCAACCTTCTGGACTCAAGCAATCCTCCCACCTCAGCCTCCCAAGTAGCTGAGACTATAGGCATGTACCACCACACCTAGCTAATTTTTGTATTTTTTGTAGAGACGAGGTTTCCCTATGTTATCCAGGCTGGTCTTGAACTCCTGGGCTCAAGAGATCTGCCCACCCCAGCCTCCCAAAGTACTGGGATTATAGACGTGAGCCACCGCACCCAGCCCCCATTAGCATTTTTGGTGGGTAATACTCCACTGATGCGCTAGCTGGGGAGTCACTTCCACACTCCTTGCCTTATCCTATATGTGATGAGCTGGTGCTGTGCCGTTCTGGCCCCCAGGCCCTTCTGCTTGCCTGGGAAGTTTAGGATGAATTGATTCACTGCCTTTGAACTTGCTGGGACCCTCTTGAGCGTTGACCCGTGTGTTCCAGGTTGATGGAATTGGAGGAAGGAGGCCCCTGGCATATAAGAGGAAGTGCCCGAAGGTTGCTGTGGCCTGAAAAGTATGTTGAAGTCCTTTTTTATTTGCCACCTGCCTGGGAGGCCCCGGGATTTACCCCTGCCTTGGCGTCCTGCTCAGTTCCGTGAAATCCCACACGGGGAATGGTGATTGGGTTGCACAAGGAGGTACACAGCCGAATTCCTTTTAGAATCCTCTCAGGTTCATTGGCCGAGATCCAGTCGAGGTCCAGTTGAGAAACCTCTAGTCCAGCTATCTCCACAGACACTCCCCACCGCCCTGGGCTTGCCTCAATCAGTTGCAAAGATCAGGAATCTGGAGGTGGGTTACTTGGACACTTGATTTTCTTCTACTAAAAGTGGATAGTGGGGCGGATGGTCCTGAGGTCCAAGATTTTGAGAGTGGTAAGAAGAGAGGTGGCCGTGAACTAAATGAAAAGAAGCTGCTCTAAGGCCATCCTGTTATGGAGAAATAATCAACTCCCCACACATGACCGTGATTACAGCAAACAGCCTAGATGTCCATCTAGGAGGGAATGTCACCAAAATTATGATAATAGCACACAATGGGATATTATGCAGCCACTAACATAAAACTGATGGAGGAGTTAATATGTTGTGATGGAAAAAGCAAACCATGGATTCGTATCTGCAGTGTGATCTTTTGATGTAAATAGACTATTCTCATATGCACCAGAATGTTCTAGAAGGACACACCTCTGTGCTTCCCTGGACAGTGGATAAGAGGAAACACTTTATACTTTTTACATTTCTGTATTGAGATTTTTTATGAGAATGCCTCACATTTGAAATATCTCCTATCAAGATAAGTGTTTTTTGTTTTTTTGTTTGTTTGTTTGTTTGTTTTTGAGTCAGTGCCTCACTCTGTCGCCCAGGCTGGAGTGCAGTGGCGGGATCTCGGCTCACTGCAAGCTCCGCCTCCCGGGTTCACACCATTCTCCTGCCTCAGCCTCCCGAGTAGCTGGGACTACAGGCGCCCGCCACCACGCCCGGCTAATTTTTTGTATTTTTAGTAGAGATGGGGTTTCACCGTGTTAGCCAAGATGGTCTCCATCTCCTGACCTTGTGATCCGCCCACCTCGGCCTCCCAAAGTGCTGGGATTACAGGCGTGAGCCACCGCGCCCGGCCAAGATAAGTTTTTTTAAATTATGGTACAAGTGTAATCCTGATGGTTTTCATTTAATAGGGATCTGAGATTCTAAACTGTTGAGCCGTAATTCCTTGAAACCAGTGGTTCTCAATCTCTGGCCTCATCCTAGTTCCCTGGAGGGCTCATTAGAAAGCAGGCTGCCCCGTGGAGTTTCTGATTCAGAAAGTCTAACAGGGTCAGGAATTTGCATCTCTGAGTTCTCAGGTGATGCTGACTGATGTTGCTGGTTGGGACCCCACTTTGAGAACCACTCCTGTAAAACAGGATCTTTCCATCTGCCTTTCCTCACTGCCAGGTAGAGAGAGGCCTGTGGGTCTCATGACGGGACCGAGCAACTTGGGTCACCCCTGTGAGCCAAGCACCTGCCATGGCATTCCCCAGCTGAGCGCTCTCCTGCACTTGGCATTCACGATTCCAAGCTATCAGCTGTCCCCTGATAGCCTCAGGTGTTGAGAGGCGGCAGGAGGAGGGCAGGGAGCCGCATGTATGAAGCTCCTACTTTGTGCCTGGCGCTTTAGTTAGGCGATTCTACGGTGAAATCGTGAACGCTGCCCTTCTTATTCCCCCAGGTGGTTTGAGGGCAGCCACCTGGGCCTCGGGGCGGATGAGTGGATGCCCGGCCCCCTGACTGTCACATAGGCTGGGTGATGGCCCCTGAAATCTCTCTGGGTTGATGCTTCCTGAGTCCTCAGATCCTTTCCCCGGCCCTTTCCTGGTCAGCCTGCTGCTCATTATCCCTGGAGGGACATGAGGTTGACCCAAGGACCACTCCCAGAGGTGACATTTGCCAGCTGGCAAATCCCATGGAGAGAGGTCAGAGTGTCACTGGCTCCCATTCAGGCCTTGGCACCCTGAAAGCCTGGGTTTGGTTGGATCCCCTGTGTCCAGGAGACTGCCTTGTTGGGGGAAAGTGGCAGACTTTGGTTGCACTCCATCCTCTTCCTCTCAGGCCAGGCGGCCCTGAGCTCTGGAGTCCCGCAGGAGGCTAGGCTGGATCGAGGCCCTTCCAGAGAACCAGCTTCTCTGCAGAGCCTCCTCCTGGGAGTCACTGGGCCCACCTGATCCACCCTGCCTCAAGCCCCCGTCTCCTGACTCCTGGGGAGCTGCTGGGGGTCGGAGGGCGAGGAGCACCAGCGTCTCTGAGCCTGTCCCCGTGGGTACCCTGTTGGTGGCTCTTTTCTTGGAGATGGCCATGGGGCTGCTTTTGGGCCTGCCTTTATGCTTCCACTCTTTGGGGGCGCCCCACCTCCTGTGTGAACCAGATGGACCCAGTGTGTTACCCCCCACCAAGGCTAGGCAATGTCGCTGGTCCATAGCCTACATTTTATTCCTGTTGCTGTGGGAGGCATGTCTGCTGCTGTCTGGGTCACCTTTTGGGAAGGTTGCTCTGTGTCCCTGGGGTCCCTCCAAGAACTGACTTCTCATCTGCATCAGGCACAGTCCGTTGTCCTCGCCACCCTGACTAAGCTACAGCTGCGATTTATTGTAATTTTCAGTCTCTGTTTGAATATCATGCTGGTTTCCCAGGCCGTGGCTCCACTGATTCAAGCCCTCTGAAAGTGCTATGAGTCATCTGGGCCCTTCCATAGGTGTTTACAGCAGGTGCATTTTGGGTCTTTTGAGGTCAGGGACTAGAGCTCTGGACCATGTGGGATTTTCTCTCGAAAATCACTTGTGAGAACTTTCCAGAAGGATCCTGTTCTTTTTTGTTGATTCTAGGGGCACAGACTTATTTTTATATCCCTGCTTGAGGGGTCCCTCCTCAAGTTGGCAGTTGGCAGGGTGAGGGGTGGAGGGTGGTAACCACGTGTCACAAGCCCTGCTGGTGGTGGCCCCTTTGCCAGGGGCTCCGTGGCCCAGCCAGCACGGAGCATGCCCTGAGCCCTTCCACCACCAAGAGTGTCCCTGCCACTCATGTTCAGGATGCTGGAGGGAGCACAGAACCCCAGTGAGCGGGCAGAGCCCAGGCAGCGGCTGAGCCAGGCTGCAGAGGTTGATTCTGATAAAATAGCAGATCGCTTGGGGCATGTTTCTCTTGCAAAATCCTGGGCTGCCACCACTGATGTGTGAGACGGGGCGGCAGAGGGAGGGAACTTACGTGATCTTCAGGTGAAAGGAGGCTTTATAAGTAGGTCACCTTGTTCCACATCCTGAATTTCATTCTTTCCCCATCTTGGGGCACAACAATGGTTTTACTGTTCTGGGGTCAGTCGGACACACTGTGGGGGAACTGGGCGTAAGGAGGTGGGTGAGTGTCTGCCACTCCCTGGTGACAGACCCACCTCTGTGCATCCCTTACCTACCCTTTCTGTCTGTTTGTCCCCAGTCGCCTTGGCTACATCCCCAGAAGAGGGTGTAGCCGCTCCTTCAACAGACCTCTTCCTAAACGCCACCACAAACAGGTAATTTGTAGTGGAAGCAAGGCTCGGGGACAATTGATCTGAAAGCATTTTGGGGGAAGGTGGGGTCTGCAGGGTTGTGGCTTTAATTGAAACACCATCGGGGGGTTGCAGGCTGGTGCTGCGCAGTCTGGCCTGTCTCAGCCTCCCCCAGGATCTGCTCTCAGTGCCTCATTCGTCCTCACATCCTCCTGTTCCCTGGAGTTGGTCTGTCAGGGGTGGAGCAGCCACCGGTGTTTCTGATGGGCCCACCTCACCTGGCCTTTGCCACATGCAGAGCTGCTGTGCAGCTGCCACCTGGCTGGGTATGGGGACGGACCAGCTGTTCTCTTCCTGTGTTCTGGGTTAGTAGAGAGAGACAGCTGCCGCATTTTTACTGGGCTAATTAAAATCTGTAATTTTGAAACAGTATAATCGGAAGTCTTGGGATAGATCACCGTAGAAATAATGTCCCTCTTTGGGATGGCCCCAAAGCTTCCCCGGGATTCTCATCCTTTATTTAAATACCATTCTGCCAGGCTGGGCATGGTGGCTCACACCTGTTATCTAAGCACTGTGGGTGGCCAAGGCAGGAGAATTGCTTGAGCCTAGTAGAGAGCAGCCTGGGCAACATAGTGAGACCCTGTCTCTTTAAAAGAAAAAAAAGCGTTTTAAATGCCCTTCTGCCAGTTACGGATCCTTAACACGTAACTTCATGGATAAAGCATTCAGGACAATAGTGCTTACACATTACGCTGTGCTTGCTTTATAAAAGCAACACAGGTGCAGAACCTGTAGGAATTGCTTTGGGGATAACTTGTTCTTGCAAACATAGTGTGTGAAATCATTGTTTCTCAGCTTTGATTCTCTTTTGTGTGCTTAAAAATCATTTAGTTTGAAAAGGAATACATGCATTTTAAAAAATTCAATTCAAAAAGCGTTTTTTCCGTCCCACCCACCAGCATTAACCATTGTGAAAGGTTTGATGTTTATCCTTCTAGACCTTTCTCTGTACCTACAAACATAAATAGGCACAGAGAGACTTTTTAAATTGTCTCTCAACGGCATCATGATCTGCATATTGTTCTGCAATTTGCTTTTAAAAATGTGACAGCATCGCGTTACATTTTCTGTTGCATCACCACTTTGGAGGGGCTGCATGGAGCTCTGCGGTATAGATGAGGTGGGCTCATGCTGTCCCCAGCATCTTCATCCTCATGTCCCTGTGCAGGCCTATAGGGTTTGGTAGACAAGAGCCCTGGAAGGGCTGTTGCTGGGTGAATGTTGGGCGTTTTGCACATGGACAGGGATTGCCTTGTTGCACCTGCACACCTAGAAGGCTGTCCCAGTTCAGGGTCTGTCCCCCTTCAACACACACCCACAGTGTGTAGGAGTGTCCTTCCCCACATCCTTTGCAGTTTCCATGCAACTTTTTTTTTTTTTTTTTTTTTTTTTGTAAACAGAATCTCACTCTGTCACCCAGGTTCAAGTGCAGTAGCGCGATCTCGGCTCACTGCAACCCCCGCCTCCTGGGTTCAAGCGATTCTCCTGCCTCAGCCTCCTGAGTAGCTGGGATTACAGGCGCTCACCACCATGCCCAGCTAATTTTTGTACTTTTAGTAGAGATGGGGTTTCACCATGTTGGCGAGACTGGTCTCAAACTCCTGACCTCAGGTGATCTGCCCACCTCGGCCTCTCAAAGTGCTGGGATTACAGGCGTGAGCCACCACAGCAACTTTTTTTAACCCTGGGCTTCCCACAGCACTATCTCGCTCCTGTCTCGTTAGTAGTGCTGTGTCTAGCATCACATTCCTCTGTGCCTTGCATAATGAAAGCAAACCGTGGCTGTATCCAGAAGGCGTTCTCCAACCACAGGGGCCTGCCTTGCGTCACCTGCCCCTCCAGGCTCCCTCGGCCTTCAGAGAGAATGGCTGCCCTAGATCATTAAAGGCTGAAGACAGGTGCCCTTCACCTGTCCCAGGTGTAGGACTCCCAAACAGTGCACTTCGGGGATGCTTTTGACTCCTCCCCACCCCCTGGGATCAGCATTCATTTCCAGGCTTCCTTCCCTCTGTATCTGCAGACCTGGCTGCCCCCGTCTGGAGGAGCCCACGAAACTGGAGGATTTGCGAGGTTCTTTTCTTCCTTCCTACTAAGATCTGGGGCCACTAGCAAATCCAAAGATGCCCTCTTCCCTGGACCCAGACAACCTTAAATGGCTATTCGAAGCTGGCCGAGGGAGTAGGGGGCTTTCGGAAGCTCATCTGCTTAGAGCCCAGGCTGCCACCGGGAAATCCAGTAGGGACACGTGGCTCTGATGAGTGTTTGGAACCCCAATCCACCCCCGTCCCATGGCTGCTCTGGAGACACTGGGTTGAGGGCTTTGGTCCTCAAAGGGTGTAAGGGACATCCCCTTTCACTCATGCAAGAATTTGTTTGTGTGTGTGTGTGTGTGTGTGTGTGTGTGTGTAGTGATGGGATATTCCTCCCGCTGGGGGAAGAAGTTTACTGAAGCCAAACCCCAGGGCTTCGTGTCATCTGGTGTCCCCGCAGGTAGCCCCTACCCCTCCTCCAGAGCTTTTAATGGGCTTCACTGTGTTGTAGGAAAGGCAGAATCTCCTCCAGGGTGTGTATCCCTCTGCAGGGGAAGCCAAGGTGACTCCAGGGCCGGTGGCCGCTCTCTGGCTCTGAGGGTCCGGGCCGTGGTTCCTGCCTCCATCCCGTTTTGTGCTCCTCTCTGCTTCCCGGAGCCCAGCCCTCCCGTGCATGAGACAGACGCTCCCGCCATGTGCTCGACTTTGATATCGGTGACGTGTCCTCTCCCTTTATCCCCCACCTGCTTGTGGCACGATGGGGCCAGAGCTGTGCCGGGCCAGGACTTGGGGTAGGTGAGTTGGGGTCGGGGGCTGTCCCAGCTGAGCTCAACCAGAGAGGCCGAGGGACGTGGAGCGTGAGAGGCTGAGGCCTTGGCGCCAGCGCCGTAGATGCACGTCAGATTTGACAGCCGATCTCTGACACAAGGCGTGCAGGAGCGTGGGTGGCCGGACGGCTTGCCTGCCTTCCTCGGGAGGAAGCTCTCCACAGGACATGTCCTGAGCAAGTGTCAGGGAACTCGTGCCACACACAATCCGCCACCAGCATCGACTCCTCGACGCAGATAAGATGCAGCTGTCTTCTGTGACTCATGGCCTCTGAGCCAGTTGTGTGAGGAAGGTCCTTTTGGGAGCTCCCAACCCACCGTTTTATGGCTGTTTTTCTCTCTTAACCCTTCTTGATCTTTACTTTAATCTGATCTTACTTGTGGGAAGATGTTGCTAGGAGTTTCCAACCCAGAGTGACTGGTGAGCTCCCTGTCACCCATGAGGAGGAGGGTCCTGCAGTTACAGCTCCTGTACACACACATGCATACACACACACACACACGCCACACACGCAGACACATGCAGACACATGACACACGTGTACCTACATGCACACACATACATGCGTGCATGCACACACAGCACATACATATATACACACATGAAGACACACCACACATATACACACATTCAGACACACCACACACAGATACATACACGCATCACATATCTACACACACACACACATACCTACCACCTGTACATGCACACACATACACACACACATTCTTTCTCCTGGTTGAAATACCCTCACAGCATTTATGCCTGTGATGAGGTTACAACCTGGTCTTTAGGAAGCACCAGACACTGGACCCCTGCGTGTGACCGCTGACCCTTGCAGCCTGAGGACTGCGGAGAGTGAGAACTGTCATTGTTTAGAGTGAGTAGAGTTTGGTGGGGCAGGAGGGGTACAGGCCAGGAATTGGTTTGTTGTGGGGCTTGGCTGAGACAGCTGTGCAGAGGAGGAGGCAGGTGCGGTCCTGGGGACATGGTGACGAATGCAAGAGTGTGCTTTTGGGGATGAAAACTTTCACTAAGGGAGTGGAGAGCAGGCGCCGCTGGCCAGGGCACTGCCTGGACTGTGATGCCTCTGTCCTGCTCGTTAGTCTCAGATGCTGCCCTTGCTCTCAGTGTGCAGGCACACAGTGTACGCGTGTGTGTATGGGTGTGTGCATGTAGGCATGCGTGCATGCATGTGTGTGGTGGGTGGCGGTGGCGGCAGCAGGGCCACATCTGTCCTCTGCTCTCCCGTTCCAGCCCTGCAGGGCAGTACAAGCCATGCCCTTTGTGTCTTTGCTCCTCCTGGGTGGGGATGAAGGCTGAGTCCTCCCACCTCCTGGAAACTCACCAACTGCTCACAGTCCCAGGCCCTGATTCGTCTGTGGCACTGCTGGGCCCCACAAGGCCTAGGCATCCCCATTTACTTCTCAGAGCAGCAGTAAGTGGGGGTGGTCCCAGAGCAGGGGCCTGTACTGTTCTCCCAGCTCCTGCCTGAAGTGTAGTGCCCAGTGCTGGATGCCCTCCTGGCCCAGGGATGTCTGTCTTGGTCCTGTGTTAACAGGAGCCATCCAGGCACCTGTGAATGTTACTCGGTACCTGTGGATGGTGCCCCTGATCCTAAGCGCCATGTCCAGGAATTATGATGATGGTATTGCCAGTTTTGCATGAGGTCGGCAAACTACAGCTCCTGGGCCAAATCTGCCCCACTGTCTATTTTTGTAAATAAAGTTTTATTGAAACACATCCATGCCCATTGATTTAATATTGTCTGGAGAGCCTTAAGTAGTTACTATCTGGCCCCTTATGGAAGAAGTTTGCTGACCCCTGGTTTAGAAGGGACCTTAAACTTGATCTGCCCTAGCCCAGCCTTCCAAGTCCTTGGGTCTTGGCCCAAAGGCAGCGTCCCTCTGTAGGGCCAGATGTGGTGACCAGGAAGACGGGAGAACAGTGATCTTTGTTCAGCGAATGGAGCATAGGCTAGGAAATAAATGAAAGTGGAAATGCAGTAACGCCAGCCCCCTCTGGAACACTGTCTCCACTGAGTTTTAGGTAAGTGTGGGACAGATGAATGAGCAGAAGCTTGGAGAAGCTCAGGGTGGATCTTGGTGGCCGGAGCTACTGTCTCGGCACATGAGCTTGGAAGCTTCAGGAAGCAGGGCTGGGGAAGCACCCTCCAGGCTGCAGTTCCAGGGGAGGTGGTGAGTCCAGTTTCTGGGGACCCGCAGAAAGGGTGGATCTGTGCGGCCACATTTTAAAATAGAAGAAGGAGGACAGATGGATGGCTTCAGTGTTCCTGCACAGCAAGGAGGTGGCTAGGTGTGAACAACAGGAAGTTGGGAAGGCACTGTCATCTTTAACCATAGCCTGGACACAGGGCGGGTGACAGATGAGTCAAGAGTAGCCCTAGGGCCACCACAGTGATTGACCACCTGGGAGGTGACTCAGATGGCAGAAGTGGCCGGGTGTGTGGGCCACATTCCCTGGCTAGGCCCTGGGGTGCCCTGGTGAGGGAATCACCCCACAGTGCTGCAGGCCCCTTTACCTGCCTGCCCTGCCCGGGGAAAATGCCCCACCCTCTTTCCCCAGCCTCCCTCCTCCCAGGCCCTCCCTCCCACAGACTCCCACCCCTCACAGCCATGTGGTCCAAGACCTGGGCTGGGGTGAGGGGGTTGGGGAGAGGTGGGTGGAGGTGGAGGGGTTGTGGTTCAGGTTAGGTTTAGGGAGCTCAGCCCAGCATTGGTGTTGAGGACTTGCTGGGCCACCTGAGGTGCTGGCATCTCAGAACTAGGAGAGCTTGTGGAGCCGACCTGGACAGACAGACAGTGGATGTCCTACATCAGGGTGAAGCTGTCCTTTCTGGTGGCTCTTTCTGGGACGGGGCTGGCCCAGCTGCCGGGGATCCCTCCCCCTCCCCACCATCCGGCTAATGCCTGCTGCAGCCCCACAAGGCTGTGTCTTAAGTGGAGACGACGCAGGCCCCTGTCTAAGCTCTGGCTGGCGGACCCTAGGCCGGCCTGTCCTTATAAATAAGGTTTTCTGGAACTCAGCCACGCACGTTTATTTATGTCCCGTCTGTGGCTGCTTTTGTGCGACAACAGCAGAGACTGTCTGGCCCTCAAAGCCAGGCATTTACTATCTCGCCCATTTCAGAAAAAGCTGATCTCCGGTCTCGCTGAGACAGGCGTTCTGTGTTCAGGCCTGGGTTTATTAGCCTGAGAGCTCCCTCTTCCTCCCTCCTCTCCCTCCCCCTCTCCCTCCCCCTCCTTCCCCATCCCTCCCTGTCTCACCCCACTTCACCCTTTCTCCCCCTCTGAGGTGTTGCTCTCCTCGCCTCTTCCCCCCTCAACCTCCCTGTTATGGTCCCTCCTAGCATTTTCAATTACCTGCTAGAGGACCCCTCCCCGCCACCTTTCTCTCCCACCCTCCCCTCCCTCCCCTAGGCTCCTCCTCACTCTTCCCGCCTGCTCCCATACGTAGAGAGAGGGCGAATCTTCCATGACAGATCCCTGGAGAAAGGTCCTCCCTGCTGCGACAGTTGAGCGGCAGGGGGGCTGGGGAGGGGCTACGCTGCAGGAAGCTTGACATGACCTAACTCTCTTAGAAAGTAATTCCCCCGTCCTCCCAGGGAGCTGACCTCTGTGCCCACAGGACCCTGCAAAATTGAGAATATGAGAAGTTCCTGGGCACCAAGCTGGAGGGGGTGTCCAGACAGATGGGAGGGGGTTACTCTGCACCCCCGCTTCGTGCAGCTCTGACCTCGGAGAGCCACCTCAGCCCACCTGGCCCCTCGAGAGCCGCCTCGGCCCGCTCGGCCTTCCTACAGCTCAGAAAATGCTCCAGTGGAGGTTGGGGAAGAGGGGAATTCAGGGAAGGCCACACCCGCACCACACCAGACCCAGCTCTCTCCCCCTCCCGCAGCTTGAGGCGCAGGCCCCAAAGCCACAGGGTGCCCCTCTGCAGCGGCATAGAGGGAGTCCTAGAGGTTTCAGTGGCTCCCAGGAGAGGAGATGGAACTAAAAGCTTGAAAATGGGATTTTCCTGGGAGATCATGGATGTGAGGTCACAGTATTCACAGAACTTTCTGGAACCAGGGCGGCCCTCCAGGCTGCAGAGGGGACACTTCAGCTGTGTAATGGCTTTGCAGACACTGGACACAAGGAGTCCTGCCCTGTCTCTGAAGAGATGACCGTGCCCCTGAGATCAGAACCCTCTGTCTGTGGCTGGGTGCAGTGGCTCACACCTGTAATCCCAGCACTTCAGCAGGCCGAGGTGGGTGAATCACCTGAGGTCAGGAGTTCGAGACCAGCCTGGACAACGTGGTGAAACCCAGCCTCTACTAAATAGAAAAAATTAGTTGGGCGTGGTGGTGGGCACCTGTAATCCCAGCTACTTGGGAGGCATAGGCAGGAGAATCGCTTGAACCCAGGAAGCGGAGGTTGCAGTGAGACGAGATAGCACCATTGCACTCCAGCCTGGGTAACAAGAGCAAAACTCCATCTCAAAAAAAAAAACCCTCTGTCTCACATCAGAAAGGGGAGGGCGAGAAGCATGACCTGGCCCCTGAGATAAGGGGGTCGGGGCACCAGGTGTTCCCATATGGGAAGGTTCTGCCAGGACCAAACTTCCTGGAGGCCTGGCCACCCCGGGGATGGGGTCTCGTGGGGCCTCTTCCCAGCTGAGAGGGAGCTCTAGGCCAGGCCCACTGCAGAGCCTGGCCCTGGCTGGCCCCATACTGAAGGGGGAGGCCAGCCCTCTGAGGTCCCTGGATCTCCCTGTGTCTGGGAGCCTGCAGCCTCCCCCACCCCGGGTTCCTTTGGGTTCTCTTTGTCTCCTTTACTCGGGCACCCTAGTAACAAGTGACCCAGCGTGACTCTCTCCCTGCAGCCAAGGCTCCGATGGCCTCCCGCCGAGGCGCCCCCACAGGCCCCTTTAGTTCTGTTTCTTCAACAGGAGCCTGCATTGCCCCTGGCCTGGTTGATCCTAGCAGCCTGACCCCAAACCAGGCCGTTCTCCTTGGCCTCTCTGGTCCCTTCCAGAGGCCAAGGAGGTTCTTGATGGCAGAAAGAAACTTCTCTCTTGAATGAGGCTCGAATCTTCTTCTGCCTTCTCCTCCTCCTCGGATAGAACTCTTCCTGGCCAGCACTTTGGGAGGCCAAGCCGGGTGGATCACCTGAGGTCAGGAGTTCAAGACCAGCCTGGCCAACATGGTGAAACCCCATCTCTACTAAAAATACAAAAATTAGCCAGGCATGGTGGTGGGCGCCTGTAATCGTGGCTACTCAGGAGGCTGAGGCAGGAGAATCACTTGAACCCAGGAGGTGGAGGTTGCAGTGAGCCGAGATCACGCCATTGCACTCCAGCCTGGGCGACAGAGCAAGACTCCGTCTCAAAAAAAAAAAAAGAATTCTTCCTGGGCTGCCAGTGAAGAGGATGGTGTAGATGATGCAGCGAGATCTCTCCCCCAACCCAGAGTCCCTGTTCTCCCTCCTGAAGGACCCAGGGGATGGTGAGGCCAGAGAGGGAACGAGGCATCCTAGTGTCAGACTTTCCTCCCGAGACGTGCTGTTGAGACCCAGAGGGCGAAACTCTGGCTTCTAGTTGAAGGGTGTGGGCAGGAAAAAGAGGTGGTCGGTCATCTAAGAACTCCCGGGGGTCGGGGGATGAGCCCCCCATACTGTCTGAATCGAGGCCTTCCCTTGAGAAGAATGTTGCTGGCGGAGGAGGCTCCTGGTGCCTTTCCTGCCAAGCGCACACAGACCCCTGAGTTGAGCTGTTCAGCTGCACCAGAAGGCCCTTTTCTGCAGTGAACTGGTTAGCTGTGCCCGAGACAGGGAGGAGGAGCTGGGATTGGCATCCTCAGCAGCCTCTGCTGCTACCTGGGGCTCCACTTCCCCTCTGAACAGCAAGGCAAGGGCCATGCACCTCCCTCTGTTTTGACCAAGCAAATGACCACTGTCGTGGCTGAGTCCTGGTTCTGTGGCACCATGGCCTTCCGCCCTGTGGAACCCTGATGAGGTATTTGGTGGCATCAGCCGTGTGTCTGTACCCAACACAGATGAGGGTGACGCCCAGCCCCCAAGCCCACCTCTCCACATAGTCTGCCGCGTGGACAGACAGACCCTTTCCTTTGTGACAGCCTAGCCAGGGAACGGGGGATTTCATTCTGCGCCAAGGCTCCAGCCTGCCCGTGTCAGGCATGACGGAGCCCAGGCGCAGGCTGCTGGGACATGCTGATGTGGTCGCCTTGCCCTCCAGGTTAACTTTCCCCTTCATCCCACAGCCGTGCTCACCGGTTGTTTGTCTTTCCGTCCATTAGGCAATACTGAACACTGCGCAGCTTGCAGAGGTCTCCTGGCAGCCCTCCTTAGGAATTCTGTCTGGCCCCGATCAGAATACTGGAGACGAGACCGCGAGATTGATGAGTTTGCCTTGGGAGTCGGTGAGAAGGTGAAACCAGGGGCGAACATGGGTCAGAAGGTCACTGGAGGGATCAAGACTGTGGACATGAGGGACCCCACGTACCGACCCCTGAAGCAGGAGCTCCAGGGTCTGGATTACTGCAAGCCCACCCGGCTGGATCTGCTACTGGACATGCCCCCCGTGTCCTACGATGTCCAGCTGCTGCATTCATGGAACAATAATGACCGGTCGCTCAACGTCTTCGTGAAGGAGGACGACAAGCTCATCTTTCACCGGCATCCGGTGGCCCAGAGCACGGACGCTATCAGGGGCAAAGTCGGGTATACCCGTGGGCTGCACGTGTGGCAGATCACGTGGGCCATGAGACAGCGGGGCACACACGCCGTGGTGGGGGTGGCGACGGCAGACGCCCCCCTGCACTCTGTCGGGTACACAACCCTCGTGGGGAATAACCACGAGTCCTGGGGCTGGGACTTGGGGCGCAACCGGCTGTACCACGACGGCAAGAACCAGCCAAGCAAAACATACCCAGCCTTTCTGGAACCAGATGAGACATTCATTGTCCCTGACTCCTTCCTGGTAGCCCTGGACATGGACGACGGGACGCTGAGCTTCATTGTGGATGGACAGTACATGGGAGTGGCTTTTCGGGGACTCAAGGGCAAAAAACTGTATCCTGTAGTGAGTGCCGTCTGGGGCCACTGTGAGATCCGAATGCGCTACTTGAACGGACTCGATCGTAAGTGTCTCCTCTGCTGTCAGAGGCAATGCCCTCCCTCTGTCCCCATGGTCTGGCTGGGCTCAGGCCAAAAGTTGATACAGTCATTGGAACTAAAGTGTTTTGAAGATGATATTCTAGTGTATTCAGACCCTCAGAGGCAACTTTTGCATCTGGTTAAGTGAGGAATTCTACCCAGAGTCTGCTAGATTACCTAACGGTGCCTCATGAATGAATGGACAGATGGATGGATGATGGATGATGAATGAATAGATGGATGAATGATTGGTTGGATGGATGATGAATAGATGGATAGATGAGTGAATAATGGATGGATGAGTGTATAATGAATTGATGGATGAATGTTTGGATTGATAAGTGGTTGAACAAATGGATGGATGGATAGGTGAATGGGTGGGTAGGTGGGTGGATGAGTGTTTAGACTGATGGATGGATGAGTGGATGAACAAGTGGATGGATAAATGAACGGATGGATGGGTGGGTGGGTGGGTGGATGGATGAGTGGATGGATGGATGGATGGATAGGTGGATGGATGGATGGATCGGTGGATGGATGGATGGGTGGATGGATGGATGGATGGATGGATGGATGGATGGATAAATGAACGGGTGGATGAGTGGGTAGATGGATGGATGGATGGATGAGTGGGTGGATGGATGAGTGAATGGATGGATGAGTGGATGGATAAGCAGATAGACTAATGAATTGATAGATGGATGAATTAATGAGTAGGTGGTCTTTGTTTCTCTGGGTGACCTGCCTCCAGGTTTGATCCTCAGTTGACCAAATTCTAGCCCAGTTGCCAGCATATCATCGAGCTGGGGTTTGTAACCTTGGGGATACTAGGGCCTCTCCGGTAAATGAATGCTAGTGACCTCTCTCACTCATTAGATAGGCTTAGAGTCTTTCTCTTCTGCTGGAGGCTTCTGAGTGGGCTCCTTTGAGATACAGTCCCAAGGGATTTGTTCAGTCATGAAGTTGGGGAGGAGCATGCGGATCAGAAACAGGCTGAGTCAACAGTGAATTCCACCTGTCCCTTTGGGAAAAGGAGTGGCCTTTCTCAGACTGTGAATGCAGCCCATGTGTAGGGGCACTGTGGTGGTGTGGGAGGTGAAGTCTCTGTGGCTGCCCAGTTGGGAGCCCGTGATAGCAGGAGGGCCTGGCATTGCAGAACGGCTCACCCCGTGTACGGCCCTCTCTCAGAGTTCCTTGCCTGCGTGAGTCCCTTCTACCACCTGCAAGTCCCACGTCGGGAAGCAAGTGGGCTGGAAAGCTCCATCCACCCATGGGCTGACTGTCCTTAAAGGGCAGGTTTGGCTCAGCACCCTGAGTTCTGACCCCACCCTGCAGGCCAGGCAAGAGGCGGAGGGGGGTGAGGCCCCCCACCAGAGGTCAGGAATACAGATGCTGACTCTGTCTTGAAGTCTCCAAGCCTGCAGCTTCTCCTCCTGTTCCTCCTCCCCCACGTCAGCCTTTGAAAGATACTGGGGAAAGTGTCGGGGTGGTCAGGCATGCGCAAACGCTTACATATTTCTCTTTGGAAGCCTCCCTGCCCCTCTTTCTCTTGGTCCTATGCTGTGACTTTGACCGTGATGGCAGTGAGTTGACAGCCACACACAACATCTGTGGTGCAGGCTCCCAGGGCTGCTTGGTCCTCGTCTGTGCAGCCTGGCGCCCCTAGGTCATGGGACTCCTGGAAGAGGTGGGTGGCCAGGTCTGCAGCCAGCAGGTAACCTCCCCGGGGAAGTCACCTCGGAAATGGATGAGGGAACCAGCAGAGTGAGTTCTGCGTCTGTCTCCCCAGGTATCAGAAATGAGTGGCACCACGTCCACAGCCAAATTTGCCTCAAACTGGTATGGGTGTGGATTGGGAGCCCTGGGCACATCCTGCCCAGGACCTAGAATCTTGAGGAGCCCTGGCCCCCAGCCCTGCCTCCCTCCTCCCAGCCAAGGGGTGGTCACGGAGCCAGGGAGGTTAATGTCCATTCTTTGCAGACAGACAGATGAGGGGACTGCCAGTCCTGCTCTTGCTGCCTGGCCACTGAGACCGTGGGGCTCCGTGAAGATTTCCAGCCCTGTGCCCTCTGGGAACATGCCCCCTCATACTGTCATGAGCTCTGCGTTTGCACAGCTTCACGGTTATGTATCACAGCTCCAATACAGTACACAGACCCCTGGAGTGGCTGGGAGGGGACTGGAGCCTGTTTGAACAGAGGGTTCCGCCCACCCAGTCCTGGAGGTGCAGACGCATGTCCTGTGAACAGGCGATTTCCTGCTTAGTTAGCTCTGCATGAGATGGGAGGTTGGATGCTTTCATAATTTTCCTTGTTTGGAAAATCCTAAAGGTGTTGGGTGAGTGGGGGATAAGAGAATGGGAATCAGTATTTGGGAACCGCATCTGTGAGCTGGAATCTAGATGGCCACTCAGAGCGTCACAGCCGGGCACTGTTAGTGAGTGATCAGGATGCTTTTTCCTCTCCACCAGCATCAGATGCCCGGCAAGTCCTGGTCAGACATGAATGGGCCCTGGGCCACGTGGTCAGTTGACTTTAGAGGCTCCAGGTTGGAAAATAGATGTGGTCGTTCTTGGGACACTAAGCAAAACATTGGAGGGTGGGGCACTGTCACAGCTCCGCTGCAGCGTGGTGACAGGGTGAGGCGCGGGTGTTAGCACCGCCAGCCTCAACCCGCTTAACCCGACACCTCCGGACACTTATTGAGGCAGTATCTTGTGTCTTAGAAGTGTTGTTCTGTGGCTGGGCACAGTGGCTCACGCCTATAATCCCAGCACTTTGGGAGGCTGAGGCAGGTGGATCACGAGGTCAGTAGTTGGAGACCAGCCTGGACAACATGGTGAAACCTCATTTCTACCAAAAATGCAAAAATTAGCCAGGCGTGGTGGTGTGCACCTGTAATCCCAGCTACTCGGGAGGCTGAGACAGGAGAATTGCTTGAACCCAGGAGGTGGAGGTTTCAGTGAGCCAAGATTGCACCACTGTACTCCAGCCCGGACAACAGAGCAAGACTCCATCTCTGGGGGAAAAAAAAAAAAGTATCATTCTGGCTGCTCTATAGAAATGGATGGCAGGGGCAAGAGTGGCCTCTGAGAGGCCAGGCCAGGGAGGAGCCAGGCTTGTCCTGGTGAGGGTTGGGCCAGGATGGAAGCCGGGGAGGTGGGGGCGAGTGGGGGGGGGGGGGCGGCCCAATTCCAGGACTCTTTGGAATGGGCTCATCCATGGACCGGATGTGACGAGAAAGGGAAGCACCAAGGTGACTCGAGGTGTTTGGGTTGAGCAGGTGGAAGGCGGGGGCTGCTGACCCGAGATGGGAAAGCCCAAAGGAGGAGCAGGTGTTAAATTTGAGGCGCCTTTGACACATCCAGGGCGCCCTGCAAGCCTAGTCTCGGAGAGCGGTCAGTGGGGGAGTTGTCTGCATATAGGCGGCTTCATAGCTGCCACCCTGGGTGAGGTCACCGGGAGTGGGGGCTAGAGAGCGAGGAGAAGAGGGCTGAGGCTGAGCCCTGCTTAGAGGCCAGGAGGGTGGGGGCTGAGGGGACCCAGTAGATTTTGGTGTCCTGGATGCCAAGTGAGGAAGGGGCTTTCAGAAGGGCAAAGTAGCAGCAGGTCAAGTACATAGACGGCTGAGAACTGTCCATCAGCTTTGGCAACAAGGAATTGACAGTTGACTTTGAGGAGAGTCATTTGTGTCAGGGGGCACGGGAGGAGCCTGATGGAGTGGCTGGAGGAAGACAGATGGGGTATTCGTCTCCTGGGGCTGCTGAACACATTACCACAAGCAGGACAGCTGAAAACAGCAGAAGCACTCAGGAGGCCAGGTGTCTGCGATCAGGATGGTAGCAGGCTCCACTGCCTCTGAGCTGAGGGGGAGCCCGCCCAGGCCTCCCCTTGCCCCTGGGGACTGCCGGGAATCCTTGGCGTTCCCTTGGTCTGTAGATGCCTCCCTGAGTCCCTGCCTCTGTTTCCCCAGGGTGTTCCACCCTTGTATGTGTCTCTCTGTGGCCCCTCCTCTTCTTAGAAGGACACCAGCCATTGGATTCAGGGCCCACCCCAATCCACTATGCCCTCGTCATAATGAAGTATATCTGCAAGGCCCTGTTTCCAGATAAGGCTCCACTCTGAAGTTCTGGGCAAACATGAATTGGAGGACACTGGTCAACCCGCTCCAGATGTGGAGGCAGTCAGTGTAGACCATCTCCATGAGGCCTTCCTCTCCCTGTGCTGCCACCTGTGGGGGGTGAAAGATGAGCCTGGAGCTCTGTCCCCTCGCATCACCCCCACTGATGCTGGGGTGCCCATAGTGAGGTCAGAGGCCACCCAAGTCCCCTGTCCCGGGAGAGGTGGCTTTGCCTTCCAATACAACTAAAGAAGGGGTGTGTCCTGGTGAGATCGAATCCCAGGGTCTGCCTGGGAGCAGAGCATGGCTCTGGCCAGGCCTGGCTGGATCTGTCACCCTTTTTTTTTTTTTTTTTTTTTTTTTTGAGACGGAGTCTCGCTCTGTCGCCCAGGCTGGAGTGCAGTGGCGCAATCTCGGCTCACTGCAAGCTCCGCCTCCCGGGTTCACGCCATTCTCCTGCCTCAGCCTGTCCGAGTAGCTGGGACTACAGGCGCCCGCCACCATGCCCAGCTAATTTTTTTGTATTTTTAGTGGAGACGGGGTTTCACCGTGGTCTCGATCTCCTTACCTTGTGATCCGCCCCCCTCGGCCTCCCAAAGTGCTGGGATTACAAGCGTGAGCCACTGCGCCTGGCTGTCATCTTTTTTTTTAGAGATGGGGTCTCACTATGTTGCCTAGGCTGGTCTCAAACTCCTGGGCTCCTAAGCGGTCCTCCTGCCTCGGTCTTCCAAAGTGCTAGGATTACAGGCGTGAGCCACCATGCCCAGCCGGATCTGTTTTCTTGGTGGCAGACCTGATCTGGGGTTTTGCTGTCTCTGTCTTGGAGGTGGAGGTAGTTCCACTCCCTGGGATAGCTGGAGAATCATCAGTGTCCCCGCCACACCTGGGTTCGACTTCCGCGAGGGGCAGCAGTTTGTAGGGCAGCTCAAGCAGTTTCCCTGCGTGTGTGCCTTCCCGGGGATCTCCCAGCCCACTGTCCCGTGTGGCCTCCTTCCTGCATGCCAGGCAGAACCCCCCCCAGCCCCCAGCAGAGTCCCGGCTTCTACACTGGGGCCGTGGCTGGGCTGAAGCAGGGGTACTGAGTTCTCGACGTTTCCCTGTGTGGCCTCCCCACTGTCCAGCCAGCTGGGGCCACAGGCCCTGTGCTCTGATTCCTCCTCAAGGCTCGAGGCACAAGGCCTTGTGCTGAGGATGCAGCCAGTGAGGCTGCTGTGTCACTCTCCCTCTCTTTCCTGGGGGGCAGGAGTGGAGATGGCCATTGCTGAGTGGGGAGACACAGGGCCTGGCCTGACCCCGGGCCTGCCCGCCACCCTCCCTGGAGATGTGGAAAGGCCTATTTGCAAGCAGCAGGCTGGCAGGCAGTCCAGGGAGAGCCCCTGACCTCGTGGGTCCTCTGGCTCCACCCCCACTGCTTTAAAGACATCTCCCACTGAGGAGGCATCTTCCACGCAGTTCAGCATTTTCTAATTTTCTTTAACGGCTCCCAGATGGGTTTGGTGTGGTTTGTCGTGGTTGAAGGTTCAGGGAAGTCAGCTTGTCTCTTCAAGATCAGCGCCTCCTCCCAGGTGCCTCCTTCCTGCACTCCACTCCAGCCAGTCTCTGCGGGGAGCTACTCATCAGGAGACTGATAGCCCCACCACCAGGGCCTCCTCCCCCCTCCCCTCCCTCCCCCCTCCCCCTCCCCTCCCTCCCTCCCTCCCTCCACTTCCTCCCTCCCTTCCTCCTTCCACTTCCTCCCTCCCCCCTCCCCCTCCCCTCCCCTCCCTCCCCTTCCTCCCTCCCTCCCTCCACTTCCTCCCTCCGTCCCTCCACTTCCTCCCTCCCCTCCCTCCCTCCCTCCACTTCCTCCCTCCGTTCCTCCACTTCCCCCCTCCCCCCTCCCCTCCCTCCCCTTCCTCGCTCCCTCCCTCCACTTCCTCCCTCCGTCCCTCCACTTCCTCCCTCCGTCCCTCCACTTCCTCCCTCCCTCCCTCCCTCTGCTCCCTCCCTCCACTTCCTCCTTCCCTCCATCGTCTCCCTCCCTCCCTCCCTCTCCTCCCCCCCTCCTCCCTCCCCTCCACTTCCTCCCTCCCTCCCCCCTCCACTTCCTCCCTCCCTCCCTCCCCCTCCACTTCCTCCCTCCCTCCCTCCCCCTTCCACTTCCTCCCTCTCTCCCTCCCCCCTGCACTTCCTCCCTCCCTCCCTTCCTCCCTCCCTTCCTACCTTCCTTCCTACCTACCTTCCTTCCTTCCTTCCTTCCTTCCTTCCATGTCAGGGAGGGGTTGTTCCAGACCCTATTCCCCACCCTCTCCAGAAGGTCTGGTCATATGAGGACCACAGGCTCTCAGAGTTCGGTGGGGGATAGGGGACCAAGGGTGTCTGATCACCTAGATGGATCTCAGGCGTCCTTCCCCAGTTGACAAGGACAAAGGCTCCACATTGTGTTTGGCCGTGCTCTTTCGTAAGAACTGCTTAGTGTAGAGAAAAACACACACACATCCTATGATGGCCACCCGACCCATGACATTCTAGAATCCATGTCCCAGAGCATGGTCCCCACAAGCTGCTTGCAGGGCCAGCCACAGGAGCCATGACAGCTATCGGTGAGGACATTGCGGAAGCCGGGGCATTTTCTGATGCGGAACATTTTTCCTTGACCTCACCGTTCTGCAGCTCATTCATTCAGCCTGTGAACTGGGCACAGCACCACACTCTTGAGGCTTGAGTTGGGTTGAAATCTCTCAGGGAACGGCGAGACAGTCGTGGGTTGGGGCTCTGGGGCTGTGCATGTTCACGTGGGCCACCAGGTAGCCGTTTCTCACAGAAATGTGGAAGCTAGTGCATCGTCTCTTCCAGTTCCTCAGCCTTCTGCTCCCAGAAATAGCGCCTGATTGACTTCCTGATTTCTTTGCTGCTCATTCAGCATTGCACTCTCATTCACAGAAATTATTTAAATGAATGAGCGCCTAGGCTTCCCGGGGATGGGCATAGCAGCCAGAGGCCCCAGGCTACAGGGCAGGTGCCCACCCCCTCGCTGGATTTCAGCAGGCACCTGGGTTTGTGGCTGGAGTTGGGTGCAAAGCTGGCAGCCCCCAGTCAAGAGTGTGGAGGTTGGGGAGAACTCCCTGGTCCTGGTAGCGAGCAGCTGAAATGGGGGCTGGGCATTTTTTCACGGCACGAAGCCCATGTCTGTTTCTGTGGCCATGCATTCTTGGTCTCTGCCCAGCCTTTGGAAAGCAGTTAGACCGGGCCCTATGCGCCATCAGTTTCCTCCTACAAGATCAAGGAGGCGTGACCTGTTTATGTACTTGAGGCCCCAGAGAATAGACCCATTCACAGGATGCCTGGGTGACTCTGGTCCTATTTTCAGCTCATAACGCATCACTGCAGCCATTCACTGCCACTTCTGTAGCCTGTCTTGGTGAATCCCGTGACCCGTCCCTCACTGGTTTATTCAGTGAGATCTAGAGATGGCCAGGCTGTGGCAAGTCCTCCACCCCACACAGCTGCGTTCACAGGGGATGGATTGTGGCAGCTGGAGGGCCTCATCCCTTTGGAGTCCGTGGCTCTCAGACCTTGGACCTGTAACTCTCACCTCCCCAAGCCCATTTCCCCATCTGTAGGTTGGGGTCACAGTCCCCATCAGGCACACAACTGGTGCCCCACAGGCCATGGCTGGGGTTGGGGCTGCGGTGTCAGACACTCAAAATAAGGCGCTGGTTGGAGCTGGGGGCTTATGTGGGCCTTTGCAGTTTAGAAACCTTTTTTTTTTTTTTTTTTTTTTTGGAGATGGAGTCTCATTCTGTCGCCCAGGCTGTAGTGCAATGGCGTGATCTCAGCTCACTGCAACCTCTGCCTCCCAGGTTCAAGCAATCCTCCTGCCTCAAACTCCCAAGTAGCTGGGACTACAGGCATGCATGACCACACCCGGCTAATTTTTGTATTTTTAATAGAGATGAGGTTTTGCCACGTTGGCCAGGCTGGTCTCAAACTCCTGACCTTAGGCGATCACCCACCTCCGCCTCCCAAAGTGCTGAGATTACAGGCATGAGCCACTGCGCCCAGCCTAGAAACGTTTCTACATGGGTTGATTCGAAACCCGTTAACACCAAGAGGGTAGTGACGGAACTCCCTCTCAGCCCTCACTGCTTCAGCCTGGCAGGGCTCTTGGACCACATTCAGTGGCTCTTGGAGCTTTCTCAAGTGCCTTCCAGCCACAGGGAGAGCCCCTCCACCTTCCGGCGGGGGGCTGAGCCACATCCTACTGGGAGGGAGCTCAGAGCAGCCCACGCCCCTTGGCCCCGATGAAGGCCAGATGCAGGTGCGCTCCTAAAGCAGAGAAAACACACCTCCAAATTCCCCACTCCTCTGTGCAGAAGACCCACTCCCGACAGCCAGGCCAGGCAGAGGGCTGCGATAAGCACTTCTGGCCTTCAGGATCTTGGCTGCATGGGGCTCTGGGGAGAATCTGGTCTGGATTCCATGTCTTACAGATGGGGAAACAAGTCTAGGCAGATGGAGGGATCTGCTCCAGGTCAGGCTGCGGGGCAGGGTCTGGAGTCACCAGGCTGGGTGTTTTACCCGAGGGAAACCCAACCCTGTGAGCAGCCGGGTGGGTGGAACCCAGTCCCACCCCATCACGAGGGGTCTGTGGGATTCTTGACCTTAAAGAACCTGAGGTTATTTCATTCCTCCTTTCGTCTCCAAGCGGAGCTCCTCTTAATCATCCTAAGCTGGCCACGAAAGGCCCCCTTTCAAAATTCTCCATTAAAAATACTGAACATTTCAGTTCCTTGTCAGGAACTGTGGCTATGACCGTCCATGGGGGATGAAGAGCAGTAGTCCCTCTTCTTTTGTTTATTTATTTATTTTTTCAGTTTGGGTTTTTTTGTTTGTTTTGTTTTTGTTTTTGTTTTTGTCGTTGTTTTTGTTGGTTTTTCTGAGACAGAGTCTTGCTCCGTCACCCCAGGCTGGAGTGCGGTGCTGTGATCTCGGGTCACTGCAACCTCCACCTCCCAGGTTCAAGCAATTCTCCTGCCTTAGCCTCCCGAGTAGCTGGGACTACACGCCCATGCCACCATGCCTGGCTCATTTTTGTATACTAATTTTAGTAGAGACGAGGTTTCACCATGTTGGCCAGGCTGGTCTTGAACTCCTCCCCTCAGGTAATCCGCCCACCTCGGCCTCCCGAAGTGCTGGGATTACAGGCGTGAGCCACCACACCCGGGCTTTTTTCATTTTTGAGACAAGGTCTCTATGCCCAGGCTGGAATATAGTGGTGCGATCACAGCTCACTGCAGCCTTGACCTCCTGGGCTCAACCGATCCTCTCGCCTCAGTCTCCCAAGTCCTGGCCAATTTTTATTTTTTGTAGCGATGAGGTCTCCCTATGTTGCTCAGGCCAGTCTCAAACTCTTGGGCTCAAGCAGTCTTCCGTCCTTGGCCTCCCAAAGTGCTGGGATTACAGGTATGAGCCACTGTGCATGACCTGGTCCCTCTTCTTTTAAAGCTTGGGGTTTAGTAAACGCATTATCAAGCCTAAGGTTCATTCTTTTATTTTGTAACAGCTTTACTGAGCTATAATTCACATACCTTACAATTCACCCATTAAAGTATCCAATTCAGTGGCCTCTCGTGTGGTGAGATCTAGGAAACAATTTTGGAACATTTTCATCACCCCAAAAAGAAACCCTGTACCCATAAGCAGCCTCTCTCCACTCTGCCGTGCCCCACCCGTAGTGTTTGGTCTTCAGTAATTGATTTTCGTATATTTGAGACACATTGGTGAATATTAAAGAACTTTAATCCACTTTTTACTGGTAGGATGGAGTTTTACGGGTTCCTTTAGTTTTGGGGGCTGACTTTATTTTGCTCACAAAGGAGTCTCAAAGTCAAGGGGAGACTGTGGATGAAGCCTCAGATCCATTGGTTTCAGGGCTTTCCATCTGCAGAACAGCGTGGGTGGCCCCATGAAGGTCCAGGTGTGCTCACTCATACCTGGTTTCAGGAAAGAGCAGAGAGGGGTCTGCTCTGGCGAAGCGGGTGAGCAGGGCCATGCAGCCTTCCAACTTTCAGAAGCCTTGGAAGGCATGAGTTTCAGACTTCTGAGATCTGAAGCTGACGGCTCATCTGAGACGCAGCTGAATGAACACAGCCTCCTTTGTAGGAAGGCAAGGCTGGGCGCTCTGGGAACACAGGACGGAGGTGCCCGGGAGGCTGCAGCTGGAAGCACTCTGTAACCCTGGGGCCTGAGGCAGCTCTGCCCAAGTTCCCCCTGGCTGTGAGAGAGCCCCATGTGCCTGGGGCAGTTGCGGGGAGAAGGCCCAGGCAGCTCTGGGGGATCAGCCGAAGCTGGGCTGGCATTTCCAGTTTCCCAGGGCCTGAGCTTGGCCTGGGCCCTCAGCCTCACTGTCAGACAGAAGCACAGACACCCAGGGTTTCTCTGGCTCCATGTGGCACAGAAATGACACCTTCAGGCCATGGGGCCAGCCAGGCCTGTCACGTATGATTCAGGACAGGGCTTGCCATGTCTTCCTTTGCAGCATGGTTAGTGGCTAAGGGCATTGACACTGGGCCCAGCCCGCCTGGATTCAGATCCCAGCCCTGAACCTTGGCACACTGGGTGTCCCCTCTGTGTGTCCTCAGTTCTTTTTTTCTTTTTTTTGGACAGAGTCTTGCTCTATCGCCCAGGCTAGAGTACAGTGGTGTGATCTCAGCCCACTGCAACCTCTGCCTCCCGGGTTCAAGCAATTCTCCTGCCTCAGCCTCCTGAGTAGCTGGGATTACAGGCACACGCCACCACACCCAACTAATTTTTGTATTTTTAGTAGAGACGGGGCTTCACCATGTTGGCCAGGCTGGTCTTGAACTCCTGGCCTCAAGTGATCCACCCACGTTGGCCTCCCAAAGTGCTGGGATTACCGGCATGAGCCACCATGCCCAGCTAGTCTTCAGCTTTAAAACCGAGGTGAGAACGGTATCTGAGAGCAGCTGGTAACAGAATATGATTCCCTTCCTGAAGCCTGCGTGGGGTCCATTGCTGGGGGTGCGTGCTGGGAAGAGCTGGTTCCCACGTGCTCCTACCAACAGGCCCCAATGGCAGCTGCTTGCCTGGACAGGCAGAGTCACCAGTGGGGAAGAGCAGGGATGGCCTGGGTTCGAATCCTAACTCCATCTCCTGCCAGCAGGGCGACCCCTGGCAAGTCATTTAGACTCTGTCCCTCAGTTTCCTCATCTATAAAATGGGGATAAAGGTAATGGTGTCTCTGTGACTATTAAGTCATTCATAAGAAACCACTGTGAGGATTAAATGAGTGTTAGCAGAGGGCTCGCCCAGGTGCCCAGCCCAGGGTGGGCTCCTGGTGGTAGCTATTGACATGCTAAATTTAAAATGAAAAAGCATTGCATTTTTAATTGTTTCTTTACTGATTTGAATGAATACTAATCAGTGATAATATTGCTGCCATGGTTAGCATTGTTTGCTGAACACCCACCCAAGCTACGCTGACCTGCAGTTTCTCTGTCTCCCCAGCCGAGCCGCTGCCGCTCATGGATTTGTGCCGTCGCTCGGTGCGCCTGGCCCTGGGGAAGGAGCGCCTGGGGGAGATCCACACGCTGCCACTGCCGGCTTCCCTCAAGGCCTACCTCCTCTACCAGTGACGTTCGCCATCAGACCGCCAGCGCGACAGCCACCTGGTGCCAACTCACTGAGCCGCCCGCTGCTGGGGCTGCCGCACCCTGCGCCTTGGACCAGCATCCATAGCCATGGACAGAGGTCCCTGGTCTTCCCTCATCCTCCGTGGCTGCCTTCATGGGACAAGGACCAATTCCAACACAGGCTCCTCTTTCCCCCTTCCCGACATCAGCAGAAGGCAGCATCCCTGCATGCCGTCCATATACAACCCCTCTTTGAAAAAAGACACAGAGAATAAACTCCTACGAAAGCCCTACATTGAGCTCCAATCTGCTCTCGGGGTGGGACGGGTGCTCCCCACACCTCCGGGAGAAGGCTGCAGCTACCTGGGGGTCCCAGGGTGGTGGGGGTGGCAGGTGGTGCCAGAGCTCTGAGAGCAGATACCAGGGGTATTAAGAGGTGCTTAGACAAGGGCTGGTGCCCGGCCAAGGGTGCCCAGCCCAGCAGGGCCATGCCACGGCAGATAAAGCTCAGGACGTCAAAAACTCACCATGGACACCAAGGCAGAAACCAAGAACTGTCCGCAGGCAAATAAGCACCCAGCATCCATCCCGGCTGCCGGTGCCCCATACCCTGTATTTATTCTTTAACAATAACAAAAGCCATTTATTTATTCCATCTAGAAAGGAAACCTTGTTTCAGTCCCCTCTCTCTGGCTGTTCTGTTACTTTCCTCCCACCTGTGCCCTCCCTGAGATATATATGCCTCGCCCGCCCTCCCTGCGCACATGTGCACACGTGCCCAGGCACAAGTATATCTTTGGGTCCCTTGCCCTGCAGTTTCCAGGGGGCTCTGCTCCAGGTTCTCTAGCGGGCCCCTCAGGGAGAAATAGCCTCACATGCAATCTGGGTGTCTTCGGGGGCCCGTCTGGAAGGGCTGCAGCAATTCCTCTGTGTCTCCAGGTAGCCGGTTAACTCTTGGGCTCCGGCATCCTTGCACATGGTTGCATTTCTTTATTCTTCTGTGGGTCTTTTGGTGTGGGTTTGATTTTGCTTTCGCTTTTCCAGTTGAGATTTCCCAAGTGCATCCTCAGAAGCTCTGGGTGTGCCAGAGGACCCCCAGAACTAAGAAGGGAGGGCGAGTGGGTCTCCATTCCCTGAGAAGCCAGGGGCAGGGCGGGATGGGGAAGACCAGGAGCAGAGTCGAGCCTCACAGAAGCCAGCGCGGGTCTCTGCTCAGCACCCCAGCTGGGGCTCCGGACCCAGGGTAACAGCCCCAGTTCGTCCCAACCCCTCTCAGAGCCTCAAGAGGGGTAGCTCGGCTGCTGGAAGAGAGGGGTGCCCTGTCCCTAGCAACCCCTCCACGTAGCATACCCCAGCACCTGCCACCGCCTTTGCCATTTCTTTGAGCTTGAAGTTAACTCTCTTAGAGTCTAACTTTGGTTCATTTCTGCACAGGTACAATAGATGACTTTATTTGTTTAAAATGTTTAATATATATACATATATATATATTTGTCTGTAAGAATTATGTTTTAAACAGCTGCTGTAGAGTACCTTTTTTTAAGTAAATCTTCCAGTGGAGTATATTTTTTAAAGCACAAAATTGGTGCCAAGACTGGGTTAGAAATGTACATTACCCCCTTATTATTTTGAGGGTTTTTTTTTTTTCGGGGCAGGGGACCTTACCTGTAAGACTTTTAAAGATTTTCCTCCCTCCTGTTTCAGGTGGGTCACATTCTGATGAATGTTTCCCTTGTACAGATCCCAGCTTATGGCCTCGACCCAGCCGTCCTCACGGATGCCGGGTGACCCTCTAGCTCTCTCTGCATCTCCCACCCCCCGACGCCCTGGGACCCTCGACCCCACCCTTCTCTCCTACCAGCCCAGAGCCTTGTGGCTTGTACAGTTTTGAAACTCCCGTTCTATTTTATGATGGTTGATAATAGTAACCTAATAAAGGAACGTTTGTTAAAATATCAAACCATTTTTGAGTTCCTCGTTTGTGCCTCGGGGGAGGGGAAAGAGACATGGCTGACCCCTCCTGGGTCCAGCCAGCTCCACGGCCCACAGTTTTCAGCAGATGTTGGGCTGACTCCCTACCACCCCTTGGCAGAGGGTGGGATGCCAGGCGAAGCCCCAGACAGAGAAGGAGGAGAGTCCTGGAGGGAGGACCCCAGAACAGCCTGATCCCCATTTCAGAAGTTCCTCAGCCTGGCAGCCCAAGCTGCGGAAACTTGCCGAGTCTAACAGACAGTGATTGTGCGCCTTTGTGAGCGCATCAGGTTGGTTTGTGGGGTTGTGGAACTTGAGTCGACCGTGGGCTTTTTAGGAGCAGAGGATGAGCCATTGTGGGTGTCCTCAGAGTCCAGGCTGTAGGGGAAGGAGCAGGTCCTTCATTCGTCTTTGTGTCCCCTGGGGCTGAGTGCACGGTGATGTCTGCTGAACTATTGCAGAGTGAACTTGTTCTGCTAGCCACGTGGGCAGAGCCCCCAACAGAAAGGACAGGAAACTCTGGCTTATTTAGGGGATCAATGGGTGATAAAATGACAGTCAAGAAATTTATTAAGATGTGATCACGTGTCACGGCTAGTTTCCAAAGAATTAGCAAGAGCATGTTCAGCTTGCGGTGGGGACGCTTCATTCTCAAGGTGTGTTGGGACCTGATGGTGCCGTGAAAAGTGCCTGGCCTGAGGGCCCAAGATCCCTGGGCCCAAAGACCCATGTTCCTTTCTCTAAGAGCCTCCTGACCAGCTGTCTTCCGACCACACACATCAGCAGCATCTGGCGGGGGGGGTTGTGAAAATGCAGATTCCAGGGTCCCACCTGAGATGTACCAACTCAACACTTCTAGGGCCAGGCCCAGGAATATGCATTTCCTCAACTCCCTAGGTGACCTTGCCTAAGAGAGTTTGGACACCACTATTTGTGACAGTGTCAGCTGTTTTGCAAAGTTGCTGGGTAGAGGGAAATTATTTGGTGGGTTGGCCCAGTGAGGAGCGCATGCAGTCCTGAGTCAGACCTGGATTCAAATACTGGCTTTGTGGCCTTGGACGAGCCTCCGGAGAACAGCAGTCACTAGTGTAGTACCTATCTCACAGGAGGATAGCAAGGGTAAGATGAGGCTTTCCGAACAGGACCTGGAGTCTTAGCGAGTGTGCAAACAAATGCTTTAAAAGCTCCTGCATTTCTGGAAAATGGCAGTTTCTGGGTTGTGACTTTGTTTTTAAGAATGGACCAGATGCCCGGGCGTGGTGGCTCACGCCTGTAATCCCAACACTTTGGAAGGCTGAGGCGGGCGGATCACGAGGTCAAGAGATCGAGACCATCCTGGCCAACATGGTGAAACCCCGTCTCTACTAAAAATACAAAAATTAGCTGGGCATGGTGGCGCGTGCCTGTAGTCCCAGCTACTCAGGAGGCTAAGGCAGGAGAATGGCATGAACCTGGGAGGCAGAGGCTGCAGTGAGCCGAGATCGTACCACTGCACTCCAGCCTGGGCAACGGAGCGAGACTCTGTCCCCTCCAAAAAAAGAATGGACCAGACATTCCTCAACCAACTTCCTGATAGTGATCTTCCTTCCCAGGTAAAGTCTCCAAAGGTCAAGGTGGGTATTGGGAAGAGGGTCCCCTAGATGCCTTTCCCAGACGCGATTGGATGAAAGGCGTGGTTTAAAATGATTTTCAGGTTGGAGTTCATGTCTGGGTTGCAGTTGGAACTCCGCTTCCTTTGAAGGGGGCAGCAGGGGAGGAGTGGGGTTGGGGTCGGGCGCTGGTGGGGGGAGGCACAGGGAAAATCAGGGCCCTTGTGTTGCCAGGAGACTTCTCGGGGAGCAGGGTTTTGTGCCGAAGGGAGTGGGATTAATAAAACCATCTGTGCAGACTTGGCCCATGTGGTTGTAATTAATCCCCTGCCTTCAAGCAGGTAGCAGACTCTCAGGGCTTGGCCATAGATGGGAAGAGTCCTCCCGTCCCCACCCTTCAGCACGCAGCTTCCCTCCCGCCTTCTCCGCTCCTCCACGAGATGAGGAATGTGGAATTTACTGAACCATAAACTATGCCGGGGGAGCTGGGGAGGGGGCCGAAGACAGAGCAATTAGTTCATGCTCCAGTCCAGACACCCAAACATGGTTGGATTCCAGCTGCAAGGAATATTTGAAATAAATGAGCTGCCCAGGGCCAGGAGTTTGCTGTGTTTTCTGTACGGGGCCATGGCAACCAGGGAGGAAATCGTGAGCTAGGGACTGGGCTCTAGAGTCAACAAATGATGTCCTGGCCCAGCAAATGCAGAGGAAGCCGCTCATGGCTCTCCTCGGGTTTCTCAAGACTCAGCTGCTGGCAGGCAGGACTCGGGCCGACCATCTCCCTGGTGCACTCAGACTGTGGTGTTCTCTCCTGGGTTCTGATTTTTTTTTTTTTTTTTTTTTTTTTTTTTGGTAAGAAAAGAGAAAACTAACTCTTCTCTGGAACCTTTCTTCCTGGGCCAGAGAACAGCTGCTGCTGTTGCTGCCGGGCTGATAATTATTTTCCTGGGTAGAGGAATATTCTCCGTGGAAAAGCTCAGGCTGAGGGCAGCTAGCTAGAGCGAGGTGGCACTGACCTTGTGCAGGGTTTGTCTTCCCGCCCCACCCCAACTGCAGCCTCTGCTGGGTCTGCTTTATAGGCAGGAAAGGCAAAGGTCTCCTCCAGCTCCCTTCCCTGGTAGCGTTTGGGGGTGAACCTTACAGCTGTCCCCAAAGATGTGTCTTACAAATGCATGTGAGTACCAGGACCTAATTGGGGATTTCACCCTGAAGTTCACAGATGCTCCCTGCATCTGAATCACCCGGAGGAACCTGGAGGAGAAAAGCAAAATCCTGGTAAGCTTGATGTGCAATAGGATGGGCCTGAGAATAGGCATCTTTGAACACCCATAGATGACTCAGATAACATTGTCCTGAAGGTTGCTCAGGTCCCAGCGTTACATGCAGAGTTGCATTCCATGCAGAGTTGCATCCAGTTACATGCAGAGCCGCACCTATGCAGACCTCTCTGCTGTATCCCCATGGTCCTTCAGAGTCCTGCTAGGGGCTGAGACGCACAGAAGCTTGGAGACCACAGGTATAGAAGATCCTGTTCATGTGGCCCTCCCCGCTCTCTCTGCTCTGTGTCTCAGAGCACAGGGACTCCCAGAGCTGCAGATCAATGCATCAATGCCAGGCACAAAAACTTCTCACCCAGGCACAAAAGTGCTCGTCTTAGGAATGAACAAAGTCGGTCCAAGGGAGAAATACTGGAGTCCAGGCAGGGAAACCTTGAGCTCTATCCTTTAGCCTCAGTTTCCTCAAGGAAATTAGACCCTGGAAAGCTGAACCAGGAGCTTGGAGACAACATTCAGGTCTACAAGCCACGGCCCACGCAAGACCCTTCCAGCAGGGCTATCCCCACGGGAGCTGCTCATGGGTATTTCCCACAACCTCAGCACAGCATGTAGGGACAAGGGCCTCATCAACCCACAACTGTGCCTCTCAGAGCATGTCTTTCTCTCTCTTTACACCCTAAGAAGCAAACATTTTAATCTCCCTCCCACCTACATCCCTGGGCCCTACCTTTCGAAAGATGTTCAGCTTTGCCAGTGATTTCTGTTAAGCAAAGTGGGGCCGCCAGGGTTTCTGATGTCCACAGGTGGAATCAAATCCAGTGGAAAAGGAACCTCACCTTCCAGGCTGGCCATGTGTGCAGGCTGAGTGACGGAGGAGAAGGGGCCTGGCTTCAGGACTGACGCCCGGCTTCCCACTTCCTGTCCAGGATGGTAGCTTTAAAGCCTGGAGCCTTGCCGTCTCCATCTGTGAAATGGGAACAACACTTTCCTCCCAGCAGGGCCACTGAGACCCACATGCTTAGGGCTGGGCACATCAGGGCCTGAGCCCAGGGTATTCCTATCTCACCCTTTTATTTGTAATTAAGGTGAAATTCAGATAACATCAAATTCACTGTTCTAAAGTATGCACATCAGTGTGGCGTGTAGTACATTCGCAATGTTGTCCAACTGTCACCTCTGTCTAGTTCAAAACATTATCATCACCCCCAGTGGGGACCTCACACCCATTAGGCAGCAACTCCCCATTCCCCTCCCCCAGCCCCTGGCAACCACTAATCTACTTCCTGTTTCGATTTGCCTATTCTGTACATTTCTTATCAATGGTATCAAACAAATAGGTGACCCTCTGTGTCTGGCGTCTTTCATTTCCAATTGGCTTTTTAAGGAATTGCTCCCTGGCCCCTCCCCCATGACTTCCCCGTGTATTCATTTCCTTATTTTGTCAAATGGGAGAACATTTCCTCTCTTAGGGTTGTTGTGAGAATTAAATGAGCCATGTATGTAAAGTGCTTAGAAGCTGGTCGCTGGTGTAGGAAGCAATCAATAAAAATAGCTAGTATAATTACTCCTCCACCCCCCAGGGCACCCAGAGACCCTTGTTTATGCTCCTAAACTCACTGAAGTCACCTAGTCCATGAATGACCCTTTCCTAGAGGGCACCTTGCAGGGAAATTGCCTGAGCCCAGGGGCCTCGGTTTATCAGATCCGGTTTTCTAAAAATCAGTCTGGTCACCAGGGCTAGCAGAGAGTTGGGTGATTAAGAGCTCTGTGGCCTCGTGCAGCTCCTCTGATCCCTAATTTCAAAATTATATTCGTTTCCTGGGGCTGCTATAACCAAGTACCACACACTGGGTGACTTAAAACAATGCACGTTTATTCTCTCCCAGCTATGGAGGCTGGAAGTCCAAAATCAAGGTGTGGGCAGGGCTGCACTCCCTCCAGAAGTTCTAGCAGAAGATCCTGCCTATGGCCAGGCGCAGTGGCTCACACCTGTAATCCCAGCACCTTGGGAGGCCGAGCTGGGTGGATCACTTGAGGCCGGGAGCTCAAGACCAACCTGGCCAACATGGCGAAACCTCGTCTCTATTAAAAATACAAAAACTTAGCTAAAAATACAAAAAATTAGCCAGGTGTGGTGGCGTGCGCCTGTAATCCCAGCCATTCAGGAGGCTGAGGCACAAGAATCACTTGAATCTGGGAGGCAGAGGTTTCAGTGAGCCAAGACTGCACCACTCACTCCAGCCTGGGCAACAGAGTGAGACTCTGTCTCAAAATCATCATAATAATAACAATAAATGTGATTTAAAAAGAAAAAAGAAGATCCATCCTGGCCTCTTCCAGCTTCTGGCAGCTTCAGACTGCATGGCTTGTGGCTTGTGGCTGCATGGCTCCAATCTCTGCCTCTATCTTCTCATGGCCTCCTCCCCTCTGTGCCCCTGTCTGTCTTGTAAGAACACGTGCCATTGGATTTAAGGCCCACCCAGATAATCTGAGATGATCTCATCTCAAGATTCTTAAATCAGTGACATCTGCTAAAACCCTTTCCCCAAATAAGGTCACATTCACAGTTTTCAGGATTAGGATAAGACACACCTGTGGAGTCCTAACTAGGGAAAAGGAGTCAGGCTGGCGGGACCAAGGGGAAGCAAAACGAGAAAGCAGATAAGCTGTAAATCTGCCTTTCTTCATGGTCCAGGACACAGCGCCCTCCTGCACAAATAACTCTCAATCTTCCCGTGCCCAACTATCACCAGACCCTCACCTGATAGGAAAATACAGGTTAGCTCACTGCAACCTTGGCATTTAAGTACTTCACAAAGCCCTCTTCAGCACATGGCACAAGCATCATCCTGTAAAATCCCAGCAAGCCTTTGTCTCATTGCAATCAGCTCCTCTCTTGCTGATCTGCCCGTTGGACCCTTGCAATGTTTTTCCAGATTTTCTCTAACAAATTTGCCTTTCTTTACCTACAATTGTCTTGGTAAATTCTTCTTACCCCCACGCCACTGACTTGGGGAGCCACCATGCAACCCTCCACACACACCTTCAGGGCAGAGTGCGTAATATTACCCACTCCTGGCGTGGCCATGAAGACGGATGAAACCAAGCAGGTAGAAAAGAGCCCAGCACCAGGCCGATGGTGGGTGCTGCCCGACAGGCAATGACTCCCATCCTTATTCGTGACATGCCATCTGCCTCCTGTCCTGCCCTCTTGCAGCCAGTCTCCTGAGACCAGATTTGCTCTAGAATTAATTGGTCGATGTTCTAAGAGATGAGTACCAAAGGCTTGCTTAGAAGCCACAAGACCAGGCTCAGACCAGAAACTTGTTGGATAGAGGACTCGGACTCTCTCTTGATCTCTCCTCTGACAGGCTACAGTGAGTGGGTCCTGGGCCCTGCAAAGGGTGGACATTGCCCAGGAGTCATTGGAAACAGGGGCTGAGCTCAAGACATCATGCCCCAAGTGCCAAACATTGCCTCCCGCCGTCTTTCACTGAGACAGACGGATGAAGCTTGCATCCCTGCAGCTTCTGCGGCCAGGCCTGCTCTGAATTCATCGTACAAGGAAATGGAATGTGAACCCCAGGCTATTTAAAGAGCCAGGGAGACTGGGGGCTCGGCGGGGGCCCAGCCAAGCCAGGGTGCCTCGGATCGGCACAGGGCTCCTCTGTGCACATGGTTTGATTTACAGGAGGGCTGCGAGCGACTCCAACTTCAGACAGAACTATTTGAAGCAGCTGCCAGATGTTGTGTCTGAATTGGGTTTTTACAACTTGCTTACTGGTTAGCAGCCTGCCTCCCGCCAGAGTTCAGCTTGCCCCGGCGGGTTCAGGGTCCTGGCACTGGCCCACAGTCCTTTGCTCGGCAGCCTGATCCCTCCTGCTCAGCCCGAGCCTATTCTGCCTCGAGTGTAGTGGGGGTGGGTGCCTGGTTTCCGAAGCATCCCACCTTCCTGGGGTGGTGTTGGGGCCCCGATTTCAGTACATCCTTCGGGCACCCTAAGAATGCTCTGGAATGTTCTGTCTGAGCTCCCTGCAGGGCCCTCTGGGAGAGGCAGAAATTTCACAAACAGCTTTGCAACGAGGCACCCCTTGGAGCAGATCCTCCATAGCAGAACTGTCCCCATCCCCTTGAGCGTGGCCTGGGAGGTGTGGCAGAGACTGGCAGGTCCTGTTCTTCCATCCGGGTCCATCCCACTCATTTCATTTTGGCTGATGCCAGCCACTTTAATTGGACCATGGAAGGTCACAGGGGACCAGGGCTGGGAACCCAGTTCAGCTAGGGACTTCTGGAAGGATCTCAATCCTCTGGAAATCCTGGTGAACCAGGGAAGCCCCAGGCAGGCACCAGTGGAACCAACCTGTGGATGGAGGCCACTGTGTCCAGGCCAGACCCACCCTGTCAGGGCCGGTGGGATTTCTCCAAGCGAGACTACGGGGGTTCACTTGGAGTTGGAGGGTGTTTCTCAGCCCCTCCTCACTCTGGGGAGGCCTGTGGCGAGAGGCACATGACTCAGTGTTCACTTCCTGAGGCCGCTTGGAATGGACGTCTCAGAAGGATTGCTCGGGAGCGAAGCGGGTAACCAGGGAAGGGGGTGGGGCGGGAGGTGGGGCAGGCAAGGCCCAGGAGGGAGGAGGTTGTGTCATTAATCTTGTTGCATGTGAAAGCACACTTGTGTCTGTCCAGGAATCCCGAACTCGCCAAAGTGGACAGAGTGTTCAGTCCCCTCCCGAAAGCGCCAGAAATGTTTTGTCCACTGGGAAGGAACACATCCCCTGCTTACGGGCTGGAATTTGGCTCTCCCTCGCAGGAGACACCTCGGAGGGCCCGATCTGAGCAGCGGGCCGGTGGCTGCAGGGCGGGGTGTAGGGGGCGTGCAGCCAGCCTCAAGCACCCTGCCTCCCTTTGGGGCTAAAGAAGACCCCTCCAGCCTGTGTTTTTGGCAGCCCTAAGGAATTCTTTCTGCACTACCCAGCCCCAGCCCCAGCCCCTGCTCCCTTTTTTTGCTTCTGAATCCTTCTGAGAATCAGAAAGAGAGGAGATCATGAGCAGGACGCCCTCTCCGAAGAGCCCAGAAATGGTGGTGGAATTTAGCAAGGTCCCAGGCTGGCCTGCTGCAGGGGTGAAGCCTGCAGGAGTGCACAGAAATGCAGGCCAGAGCCCAGGTGGTCTGGGGTTTGGACTCAGAACACCAGCCGCTGCCGGTCCCAGGACCCTGGACTAGTCGCCCCCTTAGGGAGCCTCAATTTCCTCTGCCTTCAAGTGGGAATAATGACACCTTCCAGCCAAGCTTGTGGCGTTGTGAAGATCAAATGAGGTCTGTGTATGGGGCAATGCCTTGGAAGGCTTCAAAGCCCACACTGCCCAAGGGTTTTTTTTTTTTTTTGACACAATTTCACTCTGTCGCCCAGGCTGGAGTGCAGTGGCGCAATCTCGGCTCACTGCAAACTCTGCCTCCCGGATTCAAGTGATTCTCATGCCGCATCGTCCTGAGTAGCTGGAATTACAGGCGCCCGCCACAACGCCCGGCTAGTATTTGTACTATTGGTAGAGATGGGGTTTTGCCATGTTGGCTAGGCTGGTCTCGAACTCCTGACCTCAAGCAATCTGCCTGCCTTGGCCTCCCAAAGTGCTGGGATTACAGGTGTGAGCCACCGCACCCGGCCCCAAGGTCTTAATCTAATAAAATTTGTTTATGGGAAAGAGGAAAAGATAAGCATCCCTAGGAATGTCTATGCCTTCTGGAGAGACTCCTCCTTCTGGCCCAGCGGCTTCTCCTCCTGCGTCTCCTGCAGCTGTCCCTGGACGCTGGGGGCCCTTCTGAGCAACGCCCCCCTCAGCTTGCTGGAAGGATGAGCTGCGGATGCTGTCTCCCTCGAGGGAAGCCCCGAGGCTGAGGCAGAAGCCCAGCCCAGACACCGCTTTAGAGGACAGCCCTTGAGGACGTCCTGGCCACTTACGAGCCAGCAAGCACCTTTCCCTTTCCGGGCCTAGCCCCCAAGTCCGAGAGGTCCTGTCAGGGTGGGGCGTACAGGTGCTGCTGCAGACCCACAGTCTCCATCGTCCCATTTGGCAAACATATCATGACCCTTTTGTCTGTGCCAGATACATGTGGACATCAAGATTCAGACTCAGGGCCGGGTGTGGTGGCTCATGCCTATAATCCCAGCATTTTGGGAGGCCAAGGCGGGCCGATCACCTGAGGCTGGGAGTTCAAGACCAGCCTGACCAACATGGCAAAACCCCGTCTATCCTAAAAATACAAAAATTAGCTGGGCCTGGTGGCATGTGCCTGTGATCCCAGCTACTTGGGAGGCTGAGGCTGGAGAATCGCTTGAACCCAGGAGGCAGAGGTTGCAGTGATCTGAGATAGCGCCACTGCACTCCAGCCTAGGCCACAGAGCGAGACTCTGTCTCAAAAAATATATATAAAACATAAATAAGTAAAAAATAAAAGATTCAGACTCAGAAAACCGGGCTTCTGAGCAAGGAGTCCAGTGTGGGGCATAGACCAGGAAACATCACATGGGTCTCAAGTGATGCAGAGGAGGGAGCAATAAACTTTGTCAGGCAATTAGGACAGGGATGTGCTAACAAGGTTTTGAAGGATGAGTAGGAGTTTGCCAGGGGAGGGAAGTGAGCTCATTTGTTTAGGTTCCTCTGTAAAGTGGGGACCTTGTTTGGTGGCTTTTTGTAAGGTACTGAGAACAGGGCCTGGCACATGATGCCATTTAAGTGTTGGGTGGATACAGTGATGATGATAGCAGTAATAACACGCTATCTAAGCCCACAGCCTCTCTGCCTCCTAGAGGCAGCACCTCGAAGGTGTCTGAAACCCAGAACTTCAGGTCTCCAGGGTCATTTATTCTGTTTAAATTCAGAGGTTCTTCTGCCTCCAGGCAGCTCCTGGTCTGGGCCCTGACTCTGAATTCCCACTGGGTGCTCCAGTTGTGAAACCCACTAGCAGTCTATATCCCAACTGTTTTCCCTGGAGAGGCTGGCCCCAGCCTCTCATAGGAAGAACACGAGCTGGACATGGTGGCTCACGCCTGTAATCCCAGCACTTTGGGAGGCCGAGGCGGGCGAATCGCTTGAGCTCAGGAGTTGGAGGCCAGCCTGAGCACCATGGTGAAACCCTGTCTCTACCAAAAAACAAAAACTTATCCGGATGTGGTGATGCATGCCTGTGGTCCCAGCTACTCAGGAGGCTGAGTCAGGAGGATCGCTTGAGTCTGGGAGGCGGAGGTTGCAGTGAACCAAGATTGTGCCATTGCACTCCAGCCTGGGCAACACAGTGAGACCCTGTCTCCAAAAAAAAAAAAAGAAAGAAAGAAGTCGGAGTTCTTGGAGGCATGCTGACCAAGACAGATAAAAACCTTTTTCTTTTTAAAATAAATAAATAAATAAAATGTAAAAAAAGAAGAAGCCAGGCATGTTGGCTCACACCTGTAATCCCAGTATTTTGGGAGACCAAGGTGAGTTGAGACCAGCCTGGCCAACAACATGGTGAAACCCCATCTCTACTAAAATACAAAAATTAGCTGGGCATAGTGGTGGGCGCCTATAATCCCAGCTACTCAGAAGGCTGAGGCAGAAGAATTGCTTGAACCCGGGAGGCAGAGGTTGCAGTAAGCGGAGATTGCGCCACTGCACTCCAGCCTGGGTGACAGGGCAAGACTACGTCTCGAAAAAAAAAAAAAAGAAGAAGAAGAACACGGGCCTCTCTGGGTGGCTCTCTGAGCCCTGCCCTTTGGTTTTTCATTTTTCTGGGAGTAGCCACAGTGGCTGCTTGGAGCCCACTCAATGCCATGTGGCACGGCTAGCCCCAGAGTGTCCTGGATCCCAGACCTTGTGTGTGCCTGGAGGGCAGCCCCTCAGGCACTCTGAGTGTGTGGTGGGCCAGCCCGGAGACGCTGTACAATGGAGCATTGCAGTGGATGGGAGCAGGACTCAGCACCTCCCAGGCTCCCGAACGGCCAAGAGCAAACCCCGACTGCCATCCTCCTAAATTCATTTCCTGGGAAGGATCCCAGGAGGAGCTGGAGTTTGCTCCTCCCAAGGGTAGTAAGTTCAGAAAAAGAGATCCAGGTAGAAGACCTGGGACCCGGGTGGAAGACAGGGCTACAGTTCTGCTACTTGTTTGTGGGCCTAGGAAAATGACCTCACCACTCTGAGCCTCCAAACCTGCCCTCCCAAACAGGCATGATTATAATATTCACATCTTGCCAATGACACAATTCTGAGAATTCACCCTGTCTAGCAAAAGCACTTTGCAAGCATTAATGCATGTAATCCCTTACCAGCTCTCCGTGGCAGGTACTGCTATGACCCCACAGGCTCAGAAAGGTTCATTCGCTTGCTCAAGGTCACACAGATGGAACTGAAAACCAGGCTTCACTGGCATCAAACCCTGAGGTCTTGACCCTATGCTACGCCACCTTCCTCAGCGGATCCCAGGCAGCTTGCAGGCAGTCAAGGGCTTCCTGAGACCTGGAAGTCTTGCTCTTATTCCTTCAGCACTCACTCGCCCTTGCTCTGTGCAGGACAGTGTATTGGGTTCTGAATGTGGACCCTGGAGGCACAGTGAACTCTGCCCTGGGGCTTTCCTGCCACAGGAATAGGACGGGTGGTGCTGTGTCCTCTGGTCCCTTGCTTGATCCCGGCACATAGTAGGCGTTCAATAAATGCACATGGGCTGGGCTCCGTGGCTCATGCCTATAATCCCAGCAGTTTGGGAGGCCAAGGCAGGCAGATCACTTGAGGTCAGGAGTTCAAGACCAGCCTGGCCAACATAGCAAAACCCTGTCTCTACTGAAAATACAAAAAAATTAGCTGGCCCTGGTGGCAAACACCTGTAGTCCCAGCTACTCAGGAGGCTGAGGTGGGAGAATTGCTTGAACCTGGGAGGCGGAGGTTGCAGTGAGCTGAGATCACACCACTGCACTGCAGCCTGGGTGACAGAGCAAGACTCCGTCACAAAAAAAAAAAAAAAAAAAAAAAAAAAAAAAAAAAAAAAAAAAAAAGCATGTTGGATAAATAAGAAAAGAGGACGGGAACAGGAGCAGCTCAGCTGAATGGAGGAAGGTGGGGCTGCAAACTTGCTCTAGAGGACCTCAGAAAAGAACCCTGGGCTTTGGGCCGGGCGCAGTGGCTCACGCCTGTAATCCCAGCACTTTGGGAGGCTGAGGTGGGCGGATCACCTGAGCTCAGGAGTTTGAGACCAGCCTGGCCAACATGGTGAAACACCATCTCTACTAAAATTACAAAAAATTAGCCAGGCGTAGTGGCAGGCACCTGTAATCCCAGCTACTCGGGAGGCTGAAGCAGGAGAATCACTTGAACCGGGGAGATGGAGGTTGCAGTGAGCTGATATCGCGCTATTGTACTCTAGCCTGGGCAACAAGAGCAAAACTCCATCTCAAAAAACCCTGGGCTTGGCCAAAGATGAAGGCTGAGGAGGCCCAGGCTGAGGGAGGAGGCCAGGGTGCAGGTTAGGATGGAGGACTCCACACTGAAAGCCAGGGCGGCCTTCAGGGCGATGCAGAATTCACTGGCACCTCCAGCCAGGGCCAGGGTGAGAATGGGGACAGGACATGCACCAGGTACCAGGAAGGACCACATTCCTCTCTCCCCTGGCGCAAAGGAGAGGTTGTCTTTGAGTGCTGGGCTCGCCATGCCTGCAGAGTTCACCCAGCATGGGCTCTGCTGCTGGCCTGTCTTGTTCTCAGGAGAAGCCAGGACTCAGGCATTCAGACCACAGCCAGCGCTCCCTGGACACTAGGCACACTCCACCCCAGGCAAGTCTCGGGACCTTGCAGGGGAGCTGCTGCTGTACCTGTTTCTCAGAAGCAGAAACAGAGGCTCAGAGGGGCGCCGTGACTTTCTGCTGAAGGGCAGAGCTGCAGCCCAGCGCTCCCCTTCTGCTGTGCTGGTTCCTGGGGGGAGCGCTGGTTCCTGGGGGGAGCGCTGTCTCCCGACCAGATCTGGGCCCCTCTTCGTGCTGCCCAGGCAGTGTCCACACAGAAGCCTTCACTGCATCTGCTTGGCCCCTTGGGAAGGGCTGGGTCAAGGCCACCCTTGCTGCCTTCTCTTCCTTTTCTTTCCCAGGAATTGACTTTTCTGTTTGGAGCTGAGTAACGGGTCCCCTGAGGATGCCAGAAGCGAGGGGATCTTCCAGCCGACCTCCTCCTCTCGTGTTGCTCATGCAGGCAGCGAACAGTTTTGCTTGTTCCCCGTGGGTCACCCTCGGAGCCAGGCTCTGAAGGTAGGAGGCAGTGCGATGGAGGGAAAGGCAGGGTCACACTGGCTGGCATCAGTGACGCCCTTGTGTATGCTGGCACTGCCTAACCTCCTTTAGCCCCTCATCCTTGCAGTCCTCACCCTGAGACGGAGGGTCTGTGCTCATCACCACTTTACAGATGAAGACACCGGGGCTCAGGGCAGCTAAATGCACATTGAGGCCACAGGTCAAGCCCAAGTCCATTGGGCTCCCACACATGCTGTGCTCAGTCCCACAGCCCCTGCCTCCCAGGAATTCCAAGAAAGGGAGGGAGACATAGAGTGGCTACAGCCCATGGGCTTCCAGGACCCCGGCCTGGGGTACCAGCTGCCAGTGCTTCCCCGAGGGGGGACTCTGGGATGGATTTCCCAGGGGGGATCTGGGGGTACCTTGGGCAGAGCAGATGGAGCAGGGGCTCCAAGGAGGAGAAGATGGGCCCTGGGGAGGGAGGAATGCCATCTCCAGGCTCGGGGCTGCAGACCAGAGGGGTGGGAACTGGCAAGGGGAAGGCTGACAGCAAGGACGCCTGGGCCCCGGGGTCCCCCCTTCTCTCACAGGCATCGGGCAGCTCTTTCACTAAGAGAGTGTAGTCTAGGCAACATAGGGAGACCCTGTCTCTACAAAAAAAATGAAAAATCAGGCTGGACACAGTGGCTCACACCTGTAATCCCAGCACTTTGGGAGGCCAAGGCAGGAGGATCGCTTAAGCCGAGGGGTTCAAGACCAGCCTGAGCAACATGGTGAAACCCCATCTCTACTAAAAGTACAAAAATTAGCCGGGCATGGTGGTGCAGGCCTGTAGTCCCAGCTACTTGAGAAGCTGAAGCTCACTTGAGCCTGGGAGGCAGAGGTTGCAGTGAGCCAAGATCGTGCCACTCCACTCCAGCCTGGGCGACAGAGTGAGGCTTTGTCTCCAAAACAATAAAAATAAAAGAAAAAAAAAAAAAGAACTAAGAGAGTGACGCCCAGATTTGGGCATCTCCAGTATTTCTCACTGGGACTCCCCTGCCCTTTTGTTTTTTTTTTTTTTTTGAGACAGGGTCTCACTCTGTCCCCAGGCTGGAGTGCAGTGGTACAATTTTGGCTCACTGCAGCCTTTCAGCCTCTGCCTCCCAGGCTCAAGCAATCCTCCCGCTCAAAGGGCGGGGTCACAGGTGCAAGCCACCACACCAGGCCAGTCTGTGTTTTCATGTCCCTCTTCCCCATGTCTGTCTGGAAGCCTCTGGCTGGCACCTTGTAAGTAAGCACTCAGCACACATTTGTAGACTGATTGGGCCAAAAAATAAGCAAGTGGATGGATAAATGAACAAAGTGGTAAGTTGACTAGGACGCGGGACTCCTTGATCAATCTCCAGGGTCCAGCTCCCCTGTGGAGCCCAGATAACTGGGGTAGCCAGCAATGACCTCTGTGCCAAGGGCAGGAGGCCAGGGAGAGGGTGGCAGCTGCTCGTCCTGGCTTCCAGGCCAGGGGAGACAGAGCTTCCCATCGAGTCTAAGCTGTTCTGGATGGCCTGTCCCCGGCAAGGTGGCCCCTCCATCCCACCCTCCTCCTCCTCTCCCATGCCAAGCAGATCTGCGATGGGGAGCGGCCATCCCTACAGTCCCCGGCTCAGGACAGGGCTCTTCAGATGGAGGGGTGTCTGCAGGCCTTCACGAAAGGGACTATACACACTGGAGGCTTTTCTCCTTCCCCTCGCTCTCTCCCCTTACACCAACAATGTCTCTGCAGAGGGGGCACCAGCAGGACTGTGACCAGCAGGACTGTGATGGCTTTCCCAGGGCCACATCTCTCCTTGTTTTCTCTGAAAACATTCCCCTGTCCAAAACGAATGAGGACAATTGACCTAGCCAAGGCTACCTTGGTCTTCCTGGCCCAGTGTCGGTTCCCAGCTTATTTTTACGAGCTGTTTAATCTGCACACTGTCCTCTGTTCTCAATAAATGGGGCTGCGCATTCCAGGATGGCCTCAAATGATAACACCAGCCGTCTAGACGGAGGCCAGCCCACTGACACTATCATAAATAAAAATAGCTTTGTATTCCAGTCTCTTGCCAGAGCCTGGGAGGGGCCGGCACATTCCCTGCAGGCTGGCTGTGCCAGAGCTCACCCAGTCTCCCTGCCTGGCTCTGCCCCCCACCCCATGCCCGGGGGAGCCTGGCAGAGCCCGCACCGCCTGTGGGCAGGAGGGAGGAGGCGGGTGTTCCTGGAATGGCCCGCCGGGGCCGCATTGGTGAAGCATCCGTCCTATCTCTCCTTGTAGCTCCCCATTCCACGTGGCCTGAGGAAGCTGCTTGGGCAATGGATACCCAGGTGGTCATCTGGGGCTTTACTTTGTTTTTGTTTTTTTAAGGCAGAGTCTCACTCTGTTGCCCAGGCTGGAGTGCTGAAGCATGATCTCAGCTCTCTGCAGCCTCTGCCTCCCAGGTTCAAGCAATTCTCGTGCCTCAGTCTCCCACGTAGCAGGGACTACAGGCGCGCACGACCATGCCCAGCTAATTTTTTTTATTTTTAGTAGAGACGGGGTTTTTCATGTTGCCCAGGCTGGTCTCGAAGCCCTGGCCTCAAGTGACCCACCCTCTTCAGCCTCCCAAAGTGCTGGGATTACAGGCATGAGCCACCGCGCCGAGCCTTGGGGTTTTAACTTTGAACTCCAAAGTCAGGGCTCTACCCACTGTTCCCTGGGCCTCCACCTGCCCTGGGACAAGCTGCAGGACCCAGACCCGGGACTGTCTGGGATTACACCCAAGACAAAAGGTGCTCAGCCCAAGAAACGAAGGCTCACGGTGGGGATTTTCAATTGCTCGCCCCTCCTCTCATGGTCCTCGCTCCCTCCGTTGCTCATTCACTGACTGCTCCTTTATTTGCTCCTTGAACGCTGAATGCCTGCCCTTGAGGAGCCGGATAGGGTGGGCTCAGGTCTCAGGGCAGCAGACGGGCAGAGGGAGTGGGGTGTCCCGAGCTCAGTGGCCATGGCGCTGCTACACACGTTATGTGGGTGTGCCAGGGTGTGCAGGGTGTGCTGGCATCTCCCTGTGTGTCCAGGCCAGTGTGGAGCTTCCCACTCCAGGCCCCGGGCCCAGGCCCACGTCTCCACACTCACCCACATGCTATCAATCGATTAGTTTACATCTACACTGAGAATGGCGCCCTGGTGGGTGAGATACCCTCATGCAGTACACAACCTGAATACCTGTTCAAGGCAGCCCTGCGCCACCTTCCCTCCCTTCCCCATTCGGATGGAGTCTCACGAACAAAAATCCTTGCTGCCCTTTGGGTCAGTAGAGTCTTCATTTCGGCCTCTCATATGAGTGCAGGGAGCCACGGGGCACAGTGGGTGAGCAGAAGAAGGAGAGTTACACAGAACAAAGAGGATTCTGTAAGATGGAACTGGCTGAAGGTAGGGAATAGGGCCGTGGGGTGGATATGACTCAGCACACCGTATGTGCCCTATAGATGGGGTGGAGCTTCTGTTTTCATTACGAGTGACCAGGGGACCAGGTCCCTGCCATGCAGGCCTCTAATCCAGTGCTCTGGCCCATCCTGGAGGGCAGGCTTCCCGAGTGGGATCTGCTAACACCACACTGACTCCCTGATCCACAGCCCTGGGGCTCTCCAAACACTGCCCCCCACGTCACAGAGAGCAGGGCCCTAGAGAGCCGAGCCAGAGAAAAATGGGGGCCATGGGCTGACCCTCGGAGGGTCAACGCCAGCACACCACATCCTGAGAAGCACCTGAGCCCCTCCCCTGCTCAACAACGGCCAGGAAGACGCAGGGGTCCTTCTGTCGGGATCTCTGCTGACCTTCTTAATCTAAACGGCTTATTTATTTATTATTTACTTTGAGGCAGAGTCTCGCTCTGTTGCCCAGACTGTAGTGGTGCAATCTCGGCTCACTGCAACCTCCATCTCCTGGGTTCAAGCAATTGTCCCGTCTCAGCCTCCCGAGTAGCTGGGACTACAGGGGTGTGCCACCACACCTAGCTAATTTTTGTATTTTTAGTAGAGTCAAGGTTTCGCCATGTTGGCCAGGCTTGTCTTGAACTCCTAACCTCAGGTGATCCACTCACCTCAGCCTCCCAAAGTGCTGGGATTACAGGCATGAGCCACTGCACCCAGCCTAAATGGAATCTTTAGATCTGAATGTTCAGTAAGGAATTCCCAAAATCATGCCAAGCAGATCTTCGATGGGGAGGGGCCATCCCGCCAGTCCCCGGCTCAGGACAGGGCTCTTCAGATGGAGGGGTGGCTGCAGGCCTTCACAAAAGGGGCTATACACACTGGAGGCTTTTCTCCTTCCCCTCGCTCTCTCCTCTTACACCAACAGTGCACAAAGCAAGAAGAAAATGCCTCTCTGCCCAAGTATTCAATAGTAATGATGTTAGAAGAGGAGCGAGTGAGAGACTCTTGTGGCCCCAGCTTCTACCCACGTCACGACACAGAGACTGATCACCAGGCCAGGTATCCCCTCACCTGTGGGGGCCGTGGAACCAGCTTTGCTGCGCCCCCAACTTCCTGCCCCACCAGATGTCTCCCCGTCCCAGCTGCAAGGAGGGGAGTCAGAGAAAATACTGGGAGACGCAAGTGGGTTACGGAACAAGGAAGGGCGAAGGAAAGAAGGGAAGACCAGCCATTCATCCCTCCTCCCCAGGGACAGGAATGGAGGGAAGAACGGGGGTGAAGATGGCCCCTCTAGAAAGGACCAGGACCAGGGCAGGACCAAACCGGCAGGTCTCTTGACTTGTCACCAACCCTCCCTTCCCCAACACACAGGAAGAGCTAAAACAGAAGCAGAAGGGAAGAATGAAGAAGAGACTAGAGCATTTCAATACACAGGCCTGAGCATTTTACATTTGAAAATGATGGGGGCCAGGCGCGGTGGCTCATGCCTGTAATCCCAGAACTTTGGGAGGCCGAGGCGGGTGGATCACTTAAGGTCAAGAGTTCGAGACCAGCCTGGCCAACATGGGGAAACCCCGTCTCTACTAAAAATACAAAAAAAAATTAGCCGGGCATGGTGGCACACACCTGTAATCCCAGCTACTTGGGAGGCTGAGGCACAAGAATCGCTTGAACCCAAGAGACAGAGGTTACAGTGAGCCGAGATTGCACACCACCGCACTCCATCCTGGGTGACAAAGTGAGTCTCTGTTTCAAAAAAAAAGAAAGAAAGAAAATGATAGGAAAATCTGTGAGTCAAAGAACAGGGAAGAGAAGTTTGACCTTGCACAGCTGGCAGGCAGGGACAGGAGGAAAAATCTAAAGACTCCAGGCTATTCCATAAACCAGCTCCGAAAGCCCCATGCAAAGCCCGCCAGAACACTCCACCTCATTTAATGCTGACAGCACTCCTACGAGGTTGCAGTTCTGTCCTCTTTTTTATAGAGGGGGAAACTGAGGCACAAAAGGGGAAAGGCTTGACCAAAGCATGACTCACAGCTGCAGGAGGCAGGGCCAGGGTTCAGACAGAGACTGTTCTGACTCCAAGCTGCGCCTTGTCCCCCTCGGCCTCTCTGTGCCCCACACTGCCTGGTACTGTGTTAGCTCAAGACGTGTTTATTCAATGCACGATCTGGAATAAACAAAACCCTCCCAGCTCGCACATCAGCCACTCAAACAAGCATTTGTTGAGGATGTTGAGGGTGACAAAGGCAGCATTCGGCCAGCCGCCCTGACTTCCTGGGCCTCCAGGCTGGCCAGGCACAAGCTGATCTGAGAGGAGACAAAAGGGAAACATCCACAGACAGGAGAATTGTCGAGTGCCCTGCTCCGCGGCACCCCTGGGGAGGCTCAGAGACTGGAGTTTTAGATATGGGCATGGCACTTGCTGAATATCTCCTAAGGCCTGGATAATCTGCTCACATCCAAAGTCCCACTAGAGCCTCTCAAAAAAGGGGAGCGGGCCCCCTTTTTACAGCAGGAGAAGCTGAGGCCCAGAGGGTTCAAGGGCGGACCAGGGTCACATAGCCTGATTACGGTAGGCAGGGTTCCTCCAGAGCCTCTGTGGGGAGCATCTGGGGCCACAGTGCCTGAAGCTGGAAGGGCACACTTTGAAGCAGCAGTTTGGCCAGCCGGGGTGGAGCTGAGTCATCGGTCCCTGGGGAAGGTTTATGGTGTTGAAGTCCTTGGGACCAGGTCGGGGGTAAGGACTAAACTCTGACCTTTTTTCTCTCTTGCCCAAATTCCTATCTAAGGGGCCTAGGGAGTGTGAAAGGAAAATAAATCTTGGGAACCCAAAATCACTAAGCTAAAGGGAAAAGTCAAGCTGGGAACTGCTTAGGGCAAACCTGCCTCCCACTCTCTCTATTCCTTAAAAAAACAGCTACTAAGATTAAAAAAAGAAAGAAAGAAAGAAAGAAAAAAAGCTAAATGGCCGCGCGTGGTGGCTCACGCCTGTAATCCCAGCACTTTAGGAGGCCGAGGCGGGTGGATCACAAGTTCAGGAGATCGAAACCATCCTGGCTAACATGGTGGAACCCCGTCTCTACTAAAAATATAAAAAATTAGCTGGGCGTGGTGGCAGGCACCTGTAGTCCCAGCTACTCGGGAGGCTGAGGCAGGAGAATGGCGTGAACCCGGGAGGCGGAGCTTGCAGTGAGCCAAGATCGCGCCACTGCACTCCAGCCTGGGCGACAGAGTGAGACCCCGCCTTAAAAAAAAGAAAAAAAAGCTACATACCTCCCTCACAATTTGTCCACAAGGAAATTCCTTGTGGACAAAGGACAGACCGAACTCAGTCATCCTCTGCTCACTGAGATCAATGCATATCTGATTGCTTCCTTTGGAAAGGCTCATCAGAAACTCAAAAGAATGCAACCATTTGTCTGTTAATCTACCTGTGACGTGCAAGCCCCCTCCCCACTTCGAATTGTCCCACCTTTCCAGACCAAACCAATGTACATCTTACATATATTGACTGATGTCTCATGTCTCCCTAAAGTGTATAAAACCAAGCTGTGCCCTGATCACCTTGTATAATAAACATGTCGTCAGGACCTCCTGAAGCTGTGTCACAGGCGTGTCCTAACCTTGGCAAAAGAAACTTCCTAAATTAAGACTTGTCTCAGACACTCTTTGGTTTACAGGAGTCACACCCTAGAAACCGTAGAATTTCATCAGATGGGTTTTAGTTAACCCAATATAACATGGCTTACTTTTCAACCTGACTCCAACATAACATCACATGACAGATAAAGAAACAGATAAAGAAGGAAATCCGTCAAGCGCGATGACTCATGTCTGTAATCTCAGCACTTTGGGAGGCTGAGGCAAGAGGATCGCTTGAGCCCAGTCGTTCAAGACCAGCCTGGGCAGCATGGTGAAACCCTGTCTCCACAAAAAAATGAAATAAACAGCCAACATGGTGGTCCCAGCATGTCTGTAGTCCCAGCTACTCGGGGAGGCTGAGGTAGGAGGATGGCTTAAGCCTGGGAGGTGGAGGCTGCAGTGAGCCCTAATCACCCACTGCCCTCCAGCCTGAGTGGGGAAATTTGCATCTGTAAAGAATCTCTATTAACATAACTAAATTTTTACCTCCTTCTAGGCCCTCCCAATCTTGAAGAAATTAACTGAAAGTCTTGCACATTTTAAGGGTCGGAGTAGGAAACATTTGCCATCTACTGTCTCTAAGGGCACTCACCCAGGAGACTTCATTAGAAGCTTGGCCTCCACAACCCCTTATCTTAACCCAGACACTCCTTTCTACTGATTCCAGGTTTTTTGATAATATAACTCTTTCAACCAATTGCCAAGCAGAAAATCTTTGAGTTCACCTGTGACCTGTAAGCCACGCCCCCACTGCCCCACACTCCCATCCTTCAGGTTGTCCCACCTTTCTGGACTGAACCAATGCATTCCTCACATGTGTTGCTGATGACTCTTACGTCTCCCTAAAATGCATAAAACCAAGCTGTAACCCAAACACCTTGGGCACAGGTTCTCAGGACCTCCTGGGTTATGTCTTGGTCATGGTCCTCACATTTGGCTCAGAATAAATCTCTTCAAATATTTTACAGAGTTTGGCTTTTTCAACAGGGGGACGATTCCCATGTGGCAGCCTGTGTCTTCTCCATCCAACACAAAACATACAGGTGCTTGCATGTCCCTCCCCAAACAGCTTCTGACTGTCCCCTTATCCTTCCTCAGCCTGGGGGGACCCCTGCTGAAAATGCATTTGCAAAATTATGACTAAGAAAGTACAAGAGATCTAACTTAACCAACTCCATCTTGCTTCTAGCCTCCAAGCTGTCCTTGTTCATTCCTGGGTGTAGGCTGAACTAACGTTGAGAGAAATTTAGTTTATAGTTTAAACAAAGATGGTAACAGTCCTTTCCCAAAGCAGACCTCCTTCTTGCCTGGGGACTAGACTGCCTTTGCAGGACTAACATTAGCCACAGGATTAGAAATGATGGTTTAGGAGTCATGTACCTGGAGTCTACAAGATTCTGTCCCTTCCTAAACTGCTCCTAAGATCAGTGCTTGAGGCCGGGCACCGTAGCTCATGCCTGTAATCCCAGTACTTTGGGAGGCTGAGACGGTTGGATCACCTGAAGTCAGGAGTTCAAGACCAGCCTGGCCAACATGGCGAAACTCTGTCTCTACTAAAAATACAAAAATTAGCCCAGCGTGGTGGTAGGCACCTGTAATCCCAGCTATTTGGGAGGCCGAGGCAGGAGAATGGCTTGAACCTGGGAGTTGGAATTTGCAGTGAGCCAAGATCTTGCCACTGCACTCCAGCCTGGGCAACAGAGCAAGACTCTGTCTCAAAAAAAAAAAAAATCATCAGTGCTTGAAATATTTTGCTGACCCTGCACTTGATGAATTAACTGGCACCAGCCAGATCGATAAGCTGGCTCCTCTGATCTTGTGGCCCTCGCCCAGGAACTGAGTCAGTGTAACAGGACAGCCTTAACTCCCTGTCATTTCATCTCTGGCCAATCAGCACTCCTGGCTCACTGGCTTCCTCCACCCACCAAGTTATCCTTAAAAACTCTGTTCCCTGAATGCCCAGGGTGACTGATCTGAGTTAATAAAACTCTGGTCAGCACAGCTGGCTCTGCGTGAATTACCCTTCCTCTGTTGCAATCCCCTGTCTTGATGAATCGTCTCTGTCTAGGCAGCAGGCAAGGTGAACCCCTTGGACAGTTACACTGCGACATGGAAGAAGAAGCCCCACTCCCACGTCCACTCTCCCCCTTCCCCTCAGTTGACCAATTAAAGCTCTGTCTGCCTTCCCTGGCACACTAGAGCTTTGGAGCCCAGGCTGCACCTGTTCTTCCCAGAAGTCTCGGAGGTACCCTGATTGTCCTCTGGGAAACCACCTTTCAGGCGTGTGACCCAGTCCACCAGTGTCTTCCCTGAGACCTTCGCAGGCACGGTGGGGAAAGCAACTCTCTTTCTGCTGAGACTCTGGAGCTGGTAGGATGAGGGTCTGGAGACACCGGGAGGCATCATAGCCCCACTGCTGCAAAAGGAACCAGCTCCTGGGGGAGACAGGGCATTGAGACGGGGGATGCGCCTATTCCAGGCCGGCATGTGCACACCTGAATCCAGAGGTGCCTCAGGCCAGGCCACCCCCAGGACCTTGAGGCACAGGAGCCAATACATTCTCTCTTTTGCTGAAGCCAGTTGGAGCTGGGGTTTCTCTCACCTGCAGCAAGCACGCAGTCAGACCCCCATCCTCCTGAAGGACCCGAAGGACCCCTCCCAGAGGCAGAACTGGCTTTCCTGAGACCCTGAGAGAGGGAGGACATTGCCCATGGCATTGAAGCCCCGTGGCCAAGAGCACAAGTCTTGAGGCCGACTGTGGCCCCATCTCAGCTGCAAGGCCTCAGGCAAGCACCTTGGCCTCCTGGGGCCTCTGTCCCTTCCTTTCAAGTGGGAATGACAGTAATTGTGAGGATGGAAGGAGATGGAGTCGGTGCTCCATGCCGGTCACTGTACCCATCAGTGTCCCAACAGGAAATGAGGGCACCTTCAGGATAATTCTAGGAGGGCTTATTTACAAGGTGGGGCCCTGGGGGAGCCCCAAAAGAGAAGTGGCAAATGAAGGAAGCCAGGGCTGGCGATGGCACGCTGTCTCCACTCCTAGGCCCAAAAGGACGATGGTGGGGAGCAATTACCCAAACCAGAATGCAAGCCGGGCACAGCAGGACAGCCTCAGGGAAGCAGTGCCTTCAGTCAAGGGACACGGCCAGTCCAAGGGGCCCTTGCATCGGGTTGACACATATCCCCAAAGATTCACACCCACCCGGAATCTCAGAATGGGACCTTATTTGAAAATAGGTTCTTTGCTGATGTAACCAGTTAAGGATCTAGAGATGAAGTCATCTTGGTTTTAGGGCGGTTCCCTAAATCCAATGGCGGGTGTCCCTATAAGAAGAGGAGAGGGCCAGGTGCAGTGGCTCATGCCTGAACACTTTGGGAGGCCGAGGCGGGCGGATCACTTGAGGTCAGCAGTTGGAGACCAGCCTGGCCAACATGGGGAAACCCCGTCTCTACTAATAATACAAAAATTAGCCAGGCGTGGTGGTGCATGCCTTTAGTCCCAGCTTTGGGAGGCTGAGGCATGACAATAGCTTGGACCTGGGAGGCAGAGGTTGTAGTGAGTAGTGAGCCAAGACTGCACCACTGCACTCCAGCCTGAGTGACAGAGCGAAACTGTCTAAAAAAAGAAGAAGAGGAAAGGACACAGAGAGAGAGGGAGGAAGGTAGAGCCAGGATCCGGAGGGACAAGAGAAAGGTAAAAGAGAAGAGTTACTGTTGCAGTGACACCCCACCCAGATGTCTACAGGAGGTCTGTGGCTCTTCTGTTCCTACTTCATCCACAGAGACCCTGATGGCCCCTTGTCTGGCTATCTGGCTGTCACGCTGGCTGCTGAGAACGTGGGCATCTTGGTCTATTTCCTCCCTGCTGGTTATCACATGTGCATCCACGAGATTTCTCCAGAGACCCACCCTTGCTTTCTTCTCCCATGCCTACACGCTGTTCTAGACCATCTTGGAACAAAACATCAGAAAACAGGGTCTCCATTGGCAGGAGAGAGAACCAAGGTAGGTGTTCACCAGGCAGGGGCAAAGCGAGGAGATTTGCAACAGTTTTGCTTAAATCACCTTTTGCTAGCTCCTCCACCAAATGCCAAACCCCGAGCTCCTCAACCACCCCTTGCCAGTGTCCAGGAAAGCAGTGAACATGCCCCCAACTGGCTTCGTGATCGCCAGCTCCAGTGGCTCCCGCTGAGTGGGAGAAGGAACTGTGTTCTGCACACGTTTCCTGATTACAGATTGCCAGGAAAAGGCTAAACGTGTCCACCGACTCTCTGGCCTCCAAAATTGCAGTTCTCCATTTTTTTCCCATGCAGTAGACATAATAGATGGAAGACATTCATGCAAGAAGTATACTCCGATTTTAATGGAATTTCCCAAAATAAAATTGTTCAGAGAGCAGTACAGTAGTTCATAATTACCCCCAACAAACACTAAATGGCAGTGACTGACATAAAGGTGGGCCGAGGGTCCCACACAGCTGGACGGAACTCCACCCTCTCTCCCACCTGAGAATAGGAATGGATGGAAGTGACATTCGGGTAGGGCTTTTGGGGTTGCAAGTAACAGAATCCTACCTCAAACGGGGTTAAGCAAAACAGGGGCGTTAGTGTTTTGTGTATCAGAAAAGCTCAAGATCAGTTTGACTGAGGCTCGACTAGGGTGGCCAGGGGGCACCCACCCTTGTCCTCTCTCTCAGCTCGGGGTCCCTGGTTTTCCTGCGTGGGGTCCATCTAGAGGTGGGCTCTCCCACCACAGTGCTCAGGCAGCTGCCAGCCCCTCCGGGCTTACACTGATCCTCAGCCACCTCTGAGGAAGGAGTGATTTTCTCTTTCCCACGGTGTCTGCAAATGTCCCTGAACAGAGCCCTGTTGACTCAAGGCCACCTGCACTGTGACCAGGGAGATGCCCTCTTCTAATTAATTATCTGTCACATGCACCGAGGAGCCGGGGCATGATGGGCCAGCTCTACCCAAACCCAGGACTGAGAGTAGGGAGTGGAGGTTCCCAAAAGAAGCTCCAGGAGCTGTCACCAGGAGAAGAGAAACCAATACCCAGCAGGGCAGGCAAGACCACGGGCGGCCCCTGTGAGGTTCTTGCAGCTGCTGTAGCAAACAGCCACAAATCAATGCTTAAAACAACACAAATGTATTAACGTACAGTTCTGGAGTCCAGAAGTGCTGGAAGCAATGCGTCAGCTGGGCTGGTCCCCTCTGGAAGCTCTAAGGGAGAATCTGTTTCCTTCCACTTTCCCGCTTCTAAAGGCCGCCTGCATTCCTTGGCTCTTGGCCCCATCCTCCCTCTTCAAAGCCAGCAGAGCATAACATCTTCTGGTCTCTATTCCTTTCTATCTCTGTCTCTCTCTGACCCTGTTTCTATATGTGTGTGTGTCTCTCTCTCATCTGTCTCTCCCTTTCTCTCCCTCTCTCTTTCTGATCCTCCTGCCTCTAGCTTATAAGGACCCTTGGCATTACATTAGGACCACTTGGGTAATCCCATCTCAAGGTCTTTAATTGAATCATGGCTGCAAAATCCCTTTTGCTGTGTAAACATCTTCACAGGGCCATTATTCTGTCTACCATGTCCTAGTGAGAATTAGCCTCACCTCCATCTGCATATGCTTATGGTGAAGCCCTAACTCTCACCCACGGCAAGTTATTCATCCCTGCCTCAGAGGGCAGTCTGGTAAGTCAGAACCCTGCAGTGGAGAAGCCTACCCCTGACCTTTGACCTATGCAAGCAGGGTCCAGCACTTGGTCCGGTGGCAGACAGAGAACCTTCCCCAGAAAGCACCAGGGGTTGCAGGGTCAGAGGCCAAGTGGCCAGACCCAAGGGGAACTGTGTCATTTCAGGTCACTGTCCTAGCTCTCCAGGAAGTCACAGGAAGGTAAAATCATGGACAAGATTCCCTGGGCAGAGGAGAGAACTCCACCAGCCTGCTCACCTCCACTTGCATTGCAGTCTTGGGGCAGAATTCCAGGTCCAATACAGAGCCTTAAGATTTATTTTTAGGCCGGGCGTGGTGGCTCACACCAGTAATCTCAACACTTTGGGAGGCCGAGGCAGGCAGATCATTTGAGGTCAGGAGTTCAAGACCAGCCTGACCAACATGGTGAAACCCCATCTCTACTAAAAATACAAAAATTAGCCGGGCATGGTGGCACGCACCTGTAATACCAGCTACTCAGGAGGCTGAGGCAGGAGAATCACTTGAACCCAGGAGGCAGAGGTTGCAGTGAGCTGAGATCATGCCATTGCACTCCAGCCTGGGCAACAGAGCAAGACTCTGACTCAAGAAAAAAAAAACCATTTATTTTTTGGTTGGGTGTGGTGGCTCACACCTGTAATCCCAAAACTTTGGAAGGACGAGGCAGAAGGATCACTTGAGCCAAGGAGTTCAAAAGCAGCCTGGGGACCGGGTGCTGTGGCTCATGCCGGTAATCTCAGCACTTTGGGAGGCTGGAGGCAGGCGGATCGTGAGGTCAGGAGATCGAGACCATCCTGGCTAAGACGGTGAAACCCCTTCTCTACTAAAAATACAAAAAATTAGCTGGGCTTGGTGGTGGGCGCCTGTAGTCCCAGCTACTCAGGAGGCTGAGGCAGGAGAATGGTGTGAACCTGGGAGGCAGAGGTTGCAGGGAGCCGAGATCCGGCCACTGCACTCCAGCCTGGGCTACAGAGCAAGACTCTGTCTCAAAACCAAAAAAAAAAAAATTAAAAAAAAAAAAAAAAAGAGCAGCCTGGGCAACGTAGGGAGACACCATCCCTACCAAAAAAAAAAAGAAGAAGAAAAAAAGAAAAAAAAAGATGTATTGTTTTTAAAAAGGTAAATGATTTCTGATATGAAAGGAACGGTGAATCCTGACACAGGCCACCCTTCCTAGAGCTGACATCAACAGGAGCGACTCCCTCTCCTCATTCCAAGAAACGTGGGATCATGGGGTCAGCAGCATTCTGGCTTCCCACCCCTGGACAGTTTGGGCCTTGGCAAAGGTACTGTTGACAAGGGGCTGGGCCCTGCCAAACACGTCCCAGGATGCTCTCAGCTACTCCCAGGAAGAGGAGAGGAAGGAAAATGCTGCCCAAAGACAGTGCCCAGCAGGCGTGCTGCCCCCAGCCCAGCTGCCATGCTGCCTACCCCACAAAAGCCTAGGGCCTCCCTGAGTCCTGGTAAACTGGAATCCACGGGGACTGAGGCCTCACGCAAGCTGAGTCCCCAGGCTTGGGCATGGCTTTTGCCCTTTCCTTTCCTTTTCTTTCCTGTCCTGTCCTGTCCTTTCCTTCTTTTTTTCCTTCCTTCCTTCTTTTCTCTCTCTCTCTCTTTCTCTCTTTCTCTCTCTCTCTATTTCTCTCTGTCTCTCTATTTCTCTCTTTCTTTCTGACAGGATCTCACTCAGTCACCCAGGCTGGAGTGCAGTGGTGCAATCATGGTTCACTGCAGCCTCAACCTCCCAGGCTCAAGCGATCATCCTGCCTCAGCCTCCTGAGTAGCCGGGACCGCAGGCATGCACCGCCACACTCAGCTAATTTTCAATTTTTCTGTAGAGACGGGGTTTCACTATGTTGCCCAGGCTGGTCTCGAACTCCTGGACACAAGCCATCCTCCCAACTTGGCCTCCCAATGTGTTGGGGTTATGGGTGTGAGCCACCGCACCTGGCCTGGCCCTTGCTGTTTCTTTCCTCCGGGAAGAACAAGGGCCTTATGGGACCTGGGGCTTCCACTTCCCCAAGTGGAAACCTCAGCCTGGGCTTGGTCAGAGCTGGCTTACGAGCTGGAATCAGCCCAGTCCACCTGGCCAGAGACTTCGATGATCCAGGCCACGCCAGCCTCGAGGGGCCCGAAGGGAAAAGAAATTCGGCTCTGATCTCTCTGGCTCCTGGAAGAGGAGGTGGGCTTCTGCAGGTGTGTGCCTTGGGATGGATTCTAGAGCTCAGGGTCCCCTGTCCAGGCCTGGATGACCCAGCAATGGGAGAGATTTTTAATTATTTTTCAATTAAGTCCATGAGAGAGCTCAGAAGCCAACCCTGTGCGTGGCGTACAAGTCCGGCCGTGCAGCAGCAACTCAGTTGGCAGGGGCCTCTCACTGGGCCCGCCAGCCACACCCTTGGACAGGCCAGATTTTTCCTGAGTGGAAGCAGGGTTCAGGCCCTATGTGCCCTGCAGGACTGAGGAGTCCAGCAGGCTATCCGGGTCCCATAGAAAAGGTGGGGAATTCTGGCCAGCAGCCGGGGAGGGGACGAAAGAGGACGCTGAGAAGCTTTCAGGCGTTTCTCCACCCTCCTGAGTCACACGGGAATGTCTGAGACCAGGAGGCAGGTTGGGGGACTGGACGGGGGGGTGCTTTTTTGCAGCCTCTGCCAGGATCCCAGTGGGGGCAGGAGGAGAGACAGGCCCAGAGCTGGGCGAGGAGAGCTGGAGAGAGGCTGAGGAGGATACAGCTGCAGCCTCAAGCCCAGACACCACTTCCTCTCTCCCACCCCTCCCTCCTTTCCAGCCATGTGGCCCACCAAAGACCTCATCCTCGGGAAACCCAGCCAGGTCCCACCCACGAGGGCAGGGGCCTGGGGCTCCCCATCCCCAGCTGAGTTCAGGGCAGCACGAGGCCTGGCCTCACCTCCCTCTGCTCTCCCACCCGTGGGGGTTGCTGCCCTCACCCGTGGCTTCTAGATGATAGCCTCCCCCTCCATCCTATCCTCAATACCTCGCACAAGCTAGGCATACAGCTGGGGCTTCATAAATGCCAGTTTCCCCTCCTCCACTGCACCACACAGAGATTATCCAGGTCCTCACCATGCCTGGTAGGCTCATCTCAGGACATGGACAAATTAGAAACTATTTTATTTGTTTATTTTTATATTTATTTATTTTTGAGACAGAGTCTTGTTCTGTCACCCAGGCTGGAGTGCGGTGGTGCCATCTTGGCTCACTGCAACCTCCACCTCCCAGGTTCAAGTGATTCTCCTGCCACAGCCTAAAGGGATTACAAGTAGCTGGGATTACAGACACCTGCCACCACACTTGGCTCATTTTTGTATTTTTAGTAGAGATGGGGTTTTGCCATGTTGGCCAGGCTGGTCTCGAACTCCTGAGCTCAGGTGATCTGCCCACCTCAGCCTCCCATAGTGCTGAGATTACAGATGTGAGCTGCCACGCCCAACTTATTTATTTATTTGTTTATTTATTTTTAGATGGAATCCCACTCTGTCACCCAGGCTGGAGTGCAGTGGTTCAGTCTCAGCTCATTGCAACCTCCGCCTCCTGGGGTCAAGTGATTCTGCTGCCTCAGCCTCCCAAGTAGCTGAGATTACAGGCACACACCACCATGCCCAGCTAATTTTTGTATATTTAAATAGAGACGGGTTTCACCACATTGGTCAGATTGGTCTTGAACTCCTGACCTCAAGTGATCCACCTGCCTCGGCCTCCCAAAGTGCTGGGATTACAGGTGTGAGCCACCACACCTGGCCCAAATTAGGAACTAAATCATCAGCAAAAGCTGAGTCGCTCGCCCCTGGAAGAGGCAGCTGAGGACCAGCTGGGGCCACTTGACGCTGGGCAGGGGGTGAGGGGGCCTGCCCTGCTCCGCCCCAGGGAGGTGCTGCTGCAGACCCTGCCTGTGCTGTAGTCCGAAGCTGCCCTCAAACCCCCGCTTCCAGCAGGATTCCCGCTGTCACTGAGATCCAGAGCTGCCACTGCTTCCGCATCATCCTTGTTTGCTATTTGGTGCTTTGGGCAAGGAGAGCTGTGTTTTGCCAGCTGCCGGCTGGCAGCTCAGCCCATCCTGCAGCTGGAGGCCCGAGCAGGGGGCCCAGGGAGCCCTTTGAAGTCCCTGTCTCAGCTGACAGCCCTCCCCTCTCGCCTCCCACCAGGGAATCCCACTGCCTCTGGTATGGACAAACACTCGCAAAGCTCAGAAAAGTGTAGCCACCTTTCCTGAAAATTCTCAGCCTGGCCCAGCCCTGCTGGAAGCCACTGCACACAGTTCTTGGGGCCGAGACCATGGCTTTCTGCAAACTGACGTGGCCTTTGGGTGCAGCAATGGAGCCAGAAGACATCAGGGTAGCCTCAACCTAGAAGCCAGGTCCCGGCCACCTCTCACACACGCTGGGCTAAGGGGAGGCTGCAGAGGAAGTTCAGTGGCAGCTGTTCCCTTTGCACCAGGGACTAGAGGTTGGACAGCTGGGATTAGTCAGAGGTTCCGAGCTGTGTCCTCCGCCAGCCCAACCATGGGGACCTTCTCCAAGTGCAAACCTCGACTTGGGCTTAGCCAGAGCTGGCTTACGAGCTGGAATCAGCCCAGTCCACCTGGCTGGAGCCTTCGATGGCCCAGACCACGCCAGCTTCATGGGGTCTGCAGGGAAAAGAAGTTCAGCTCAGAAATCTCTGGCTCCTGGAAAAGGAGGTGGGCACCCTCCTGCCAGAGCCAGTTGATTTTAATTCAGCTACCCGGCAAGCCTCCCTGGTTCCTGCTCTGTGCCAAACCCAGGGCAGGTGCCAAGATACAGAGATAGACAAAACTCAGTCCCTACCCTAGAGGAATTCATAGTCAGGTAAAATAATGGCCACACGGTGTGTCTGTGCCCATGTGGCAGAGGCCCAGAGAAGCAGCCTCGGACTGAGCTGAACTGATTGGCTTTGCAGGAAGTGGGTGAAGGTGCTGCAGAGGCCTGGGAGGCAGGGGGCCAGGTCTCTGGCAGTGGGGGTTCTTTCTTTAGCAGTCCCCTCCTAGCACCCACACAGTGCCAGGCCCTGGGAGGGCCAACTCTGCACCCCAAAGCTGCTAAGTCTGTGGTCCAGGAGGTGGGTGGCCGCAGCTGCACCTGCCCATCCCTCAGCCAGGGGAAGTGACTCGCCTCTGAGGCTCCTGCAGGCTGCCTCCTGGGGGAGCGTGCAGGAAAGAGTCTGCAGGTTTTATGGCCAGTGAGGTCGGACTCAAGCCTGAGGAGGGTGCAGGCCAAGCCGGCCGGTTCTAATTAGGGGACTGGGCTCCTTGTAGCAGCCCAGGGGTCTGGGGGCTTTGCCAGTTTGTAGAACAGCCAGCACTGTTTTGCACAGTGTCTCCTGGCAACGGGGGCCACTCCAATGGGGAGCAGGGTACCCTGGGAGCCGTTGTGGGCAGCCGCCAGCCACTCAGCCTGAGCTCACGCGTGCGGTCCTCTCCAGGTACTTCTGCCCTACCAGACTGACCTCAGGGGACAGAGATCCCTGCTAGAGCATGGGGCAAACTGCCCTCTCCCAGCCTGGGTCAGTGCTGCCAGAACCCAAAGGGACTGGGGACAGAGGCTGGGTCTTTGCTTCCCCTCACCACCTCAGGTTGCCCTGAGTGAGCATTCTAAAACAAAAGGAGGCCGGACGCGGTGGCTCATGCCTGTAATCCCAGCACTTTGGGAGGCCAAGGTGGGCGGATCACTTGAGGTCAAGAGTTTGAGACCAGCCTGGCCAACATGGTGAAACCCCATCTCTACTAAAAATACAAAAAATTAGCCGGGCATGGTGGTGTGCGCCTGTAGTCCCAGCTACTCAGGAGGCTGAGAAACAAGAATTGCTGAGGCGGAGGTTGACAAAGGGGGTGGAGGTTGCAGTGAGCCAAAATTGTGCCACTGCACTCCAGCCTGGGCGACAGAGTGAGACTCTGTTTCAAAAAAAAAAAAAAGTAAAATAAACCAAGAATGAGTACCGACACCTAGTGTCTAGACAACCCCTAGCACACCGTAGATGCTCAAAGAACGCAGAGTGACTAACCAAGCTCAGTGCTTGGAAACCTGGCTGGCACACAGTAGGCTCACAATCCATGTGCTGAACACAAGAAGGAATGAAGTTTGTCTTCAGCCCCATGCAGTGAGTTCTAGAAAGCAGGTGGCCTGTTGCTTTCATCTCGTGTCTGCAATGCCTGATACAGGACCCAGGACTCCCTGGGCCCGGCAGGACCCCCCCCAGCTGAGGTTCCCGTCCTGGTGCTGGGGGTGGAGGGGAGGGAGGGAGGCCGGCAGGCGGCTGGTCAGACAGTGTGAGTCTGGCCTTTGAATGTTATTCCCGGCAGTTCCTCTGATTCACAGCTGTCCCAGGAACAGTCATGGCTGTGTCAATAAATATTGGTGACTTGTAATGACCTCTCCGTCTCGCAGGGCCATGTGGGCCTTCCTGCCCCTCCAAAGACCCCGTCCAGGCTGTTGTTTTTCTAGCCAGCGTATAGCACTCCGTGCCAGTGAGAGGGCCTTGGGGACCAAATGGCCCTGCAGGCTGATAACTCAGAAGGCATTTTCTGTCTCCTTGCTTCGCATGCTCCTTTTCACCATAACTGCCCAGACCTCCTGGGAATGACTCTGAGTGCAGAAGGATGGGCAACATCAGAGGCCCTGGCTCAGAAACAGCCAGAAAGGAGCTGCCACCTTGGCCCCCCCTGCCCTTACCCCTACACCTCTGCCTGGGTGTCTTGTCCCTTCTCCACGCTAGAAAAGGACAATCGCATCTCACGCCAACACAACATGCCAGGCAAAGATAAGCTGCTTTTCCTCCTTCCACACTTTCACACTTTCCACAGTTTAGGCTGAGGGAGAGTTTGAATTAAAATCCAACTACAGCACGGCTGGGCGTGGTGGCTCACGCCTGCGATCCCAGCACGCTGGGAGGCTGAGACGAGTGGATCACCTGAGGTCAGGAGTTTGAGACCAGCCTGGCCAACATGGTGAAACCCCGTCTCTAAAAATAAAAAAATTAGCCAGGCATGGTGATGCTTGCTTGTAATCCCAGCTACTTGGGAGGCTGAAGTGGGAGGATTGCTTGAACCTAGGAGGCGGAGGTTGCAGTGAACTGAGATGGGGCCGCTGCACTCCAGCCTGGATGACAGAGCAAGACTCCATCTCAAAAAAAAAAAACACACACACACACAAAAACAAAAAAAACACCACAACTCTAGCCCTCTTTACTGGACGACAGATTTTATCATGAAAGCAAAGAACGGTGATGAGCACACAGGATCTGTGTCATCTCCTCAGTTCTACTTCAAAGAATATTCTATACATCAAGCACTCTGGGGCGGTGGAGAGGCCACCAAACCCAAGACAGGTTTGATTCTGCTCTCAAGAGCTTGCAGTCCAGAGGGAAGGCAGGTGGTGCAGGAAGCTGCTGTACACAGGGGACTGCAGCTCCCCAGTGAGGAGTGTGGGTGCTGCGGGGGGGATTCACAGGGACTAAAGGGATGTGCGACCAAATGCAATGTATGATTCTTTTTGAGGTTTTGTTTTTTGTTTTTTGGGTTTTTTTGAGATGGAGTCTCCCTCTGTCGCCCAGGCTGGAGTACAGTGGCACGATCTCGGCTCACTGCAACCTCTGCCTCCCAGGTACACCCAGGTTCAAGTGATTCTCTTGCCTCAGCCTCCTGAGTAGCTGGGACTACAAGTGTGCACCACCACGCCTGGCTAATTTTTGTATTTTTTTTTTTTAGACGGAGTTTCACTCTTGTTGCCCAGGCTGGAGTGCAATGGCGCGATCTCGGCTCGCCACAACCTCCGCCTCCTGGGTTCAAGCGATTCACCTGCCTCAGCCTCCCTAGCAGCTGGAATTACAGGTGTATACCACCATGCCTGGCTAATTTTGTATTTTTAGTAGAGGCAGGGTTTCTCCATGTTGGTCAGGCTGGTCTCAAACTCCTGACCTCAGGTGATCCACCCACCTTGGCCTCCCAAAGTGCTGGGATTATAGGCGTGAGCCACCATGCCCAGCCAATTTTTGTATTTTTAGTAGAGACAGGGTTTCACCATGTTGGCCAGAGTGGTCTCGAACTCCTGGCCTCAAGCAATCTGCCCGCCTCGGCCTCCCAAGGTGCTGGCATTACAGGCGTGAGCCACTGTGCCTGGCCCCAGTGTGTGACTCTTGACTGGAACTTGCATTAAAGCAAAAGAAGCAGCTGCTTTCAGGGTCTTTTGGAGAATTTAATGATGGATTGCATGTTACGTAATATCCCTGCATCAAAGCTAAATTCCTGAGTATGGAAATGGACTTTTGGCCATGCAGGAGACTGTCCTTGATTTTGGAAGGTACCTGCTGAAATATCGAGAAGGGACGTGTCATTGTGTCTGCAACTGACTTTTGAATATTTCGGTGGTCTTCCAGAAGGCAGACTCCTGTGGGCTGAGCAGGAAGTAGCCTAGCAAAGCAGGGAGAACAGCATGCATAAGGACCGAGGGTGGCCTGGCAAGGGCCCACACCCAGGAACTGCTGCTGGAGACGAGGTTGGGGGACAGGGCCAGGTCGTGGCAGGGAGTAATCAGGCGACAAGGAAGGCACACTTGGACCCGGAGGGTGGTCATGGGCGTGGAGAGAGTTGGGAGGTATTTGGGAGGTCGAATCTGCAGGAGCAGCCAGGATATGGGGAAAGATGGTATGGGGGCGGGGAGAACTCATGCTGTCTGGCAGGAGAACCGGGAGAAGGAAGGTGCCACTCACAGGGGTGGAAGACCCAGGGAGCAGCAGGGTTGGAGCGGGAGAAGGTCAAGGGCTCAGTTTCAGACATGCCAGGGCTGTGGGGCATCTCCAATGGGGTACCAGGAATTTAAAGGTGTGTTTGTCCAAGTAACCATGGAGCCAGTACTCTGTCCTCAGGCATGGGTGTTGGGGACGTCTTGTGGCCATACAAGCCAGGCGTGGTGGAAGCCGCAGAGGCGGGGCCAGGTGAGAACAGCCAGTTGTGCCTTGCTCATCCTGCATTTGTTTTGCAGGCTCCTCTCTGTCTGCCTTGGAGGAACGGATCAAGACTGTTCACCCCACAGGCCCTTGACATGAGTCAGGATTCAGAGCTGCCCCCTGCGGCCACTCACCTCCTGTCACAGGCTGGAAAGGAGCTAATTGTCCAGAACTCAGCTGAAAGGAGGCCACACATCTCAGCCTGGGTTTCTATGTCCCCTTGTGTCTTGTTTATTTATCATTGGGGCAATATGGGTGGCTTGGTCCGTGGGAGTGGGATGGGCCACCCTCCCGAATGCTGGGTGTCTGGTCTCGTACCAGCTCCCTGCAGGTGAAGCCCATTCTGCCATCGTGTAGCCATTCAGCACATAATTGCTGAGCTCCTGCTGTGTTCTAGGCATCGTTCTAGATGCTGGGAAGATAGCAGAAATAAAAGTCCAGTCTATAGGAATAATAACTTCTTACTGTCATAAATAATTATCGTGTAAAGATACATAATAGCATACGTGATGATCATGCTTACCATTTATTGAGCCCTCAGTATACACCAGACACTGTGTTGAGTGCCCCATGTCCCCTGTAATCTTCACAACCACCTATGTTTAGTATTAATATTACCATTTGATAGATGGGACAAGGGCTCAGAGAAGGAAGGTAAGTGGCCAACCAAGATCACAGCTTATAAATGTCAGGGTCAGGGTTTGAACTCAGACCTGGGGTCTGTACTTCCAAACTCTTAGCCTGCAACTTGCCAGAGTCCAGCTTGCCCTTTGGTGGGTGGGGGTGATAGAGTTGGAGGCCCCACCCTGTTCAGGTCCAGCTCTGAACCTCACAGGCCTGGCCTGACACCTCCACTGCTCTGTGTCCTCCTGATCCTGGACTCCTCCTTGCATCTGGTTTTGACCCCAGATTCCTGCTTTCATGCTGAGCTTAGCCCAGCCCATCTCACTCAGCAGCTAACCCACCCAGGGGGATGGCTGGACAGAGGGAACGTTGGCCAAGGGACCAGCTCAGGCAGGCGCTGGCAGTGTAGAGTTGCCAGATGTTGTACGGGACATACACTAAAAAGTTGTTTGTGGGCTGGCTGCAGTGGCTCTTGCCTGTAATCCCAGCAATTTGGGAGGCCAAGGTGGGTGGATCACTCGAGGTCAGGAATTTGAGACCAGCCTGGCCAACATGGGGAAACCCCATCTCTACCAAAAATACAAAAAATTAGCAGGGCGTGGTGGTGCATACTTGTAGTCCCAGCTACTTGGGAGGCTGAGGCAGGATAATTACTTGAACCCTGAAGGCAGGGATGCCAGTGAGCTGAGATTGTGCCACTGCACTCCAGCCTGGGTGACAGAAGAAGACTCCATCTCAAAAAAAAAAAATTTATGGATTATCTGAAATTCAAATTTAACTGAGTGACCTGTATACTTGCTAAATCTAGCTACCTAAGGTGTGGGGGTGCAGAACACTGTGTGGGGATTTCAGCTAGGAGGGGGCAGAAGAAGGGGGTTTGGATGAAATTCCCCAGGAAGGGTGTCCTCAGATATTCAAGAATCTTTCATTCCTCCCTTGTGGACGTTCAGGTGCAAGCTTCCTGTCTCCTGATCATTTTCACTCAACCAACATGTGCTTATGTGCTTAACTAGAGAGCCGCGCTTAAAGTCACTATTTACATATCTTCCTGATTAGGCCCGTCTGTTCCTGCACCTGCTATCACCCCACCACCACCACCACCAACTCCAGCAGCCCTCTCAAGTTTCCAGGGCCTGTTTCTTTCGCCAAGAATATTCTTGCTCTCCACTCTTCCTTTCTCCTGGGAACCCTCCTGCACCCCAAGCCCGTCTGTTGCACCCTGAACTTCCTGTCATCACACTGATTACACTCTATTGCAATTGTGTCTGGACTTTGGGAAGGTCCTAGCCTGGGAGCCCCCTCCTGAGACACACACACACACACACAATCCCCGCTGCAGAGGATTTACAGACACCCCTCTTCCAAGCCCATTCATAGACCCCAGGTCAGTGTTGGAATTTGCTGGTTACTTCATTATCTCCCATAAAACTATAAGCTCCGTGAGAGCCTTGTTCACCACAGAGCCTGGCCTGGAACATGGTAATCATCCATAACAATCCATTCCAATATCAACAAACTATCAGCAAAGGTAACAATAGTCTATATTAAGTATCAAGAAAGATAAATGGCCAGGTGCGGTGGCTCACGCCTGTAATCCCAGCACTTTGGGGGGCTGAGGCATGTGGATCACCTGGGGTCAGGAGTTTAAGACCAACCTGGCCAACATGGTGAAACCCTGTCTCTACTAAAAATGCTAAAATTTGTGGTACACACCTGTAGTCCCAGTTACTCGGGAGGCTGAGGCAAGAGAATCACTTGAACCCGGGAGGTGGAGGTTGTAGTGAGCTGAGATGGCACCACTGAACTCCAGCCTGGGCGACAGAGCAAGACTCCATCTCAAAAAAAAAAAGAAAAAGATAAATGAGCTGTATGACCCAGCCCAGTGTTGGTGCAGACCAGATGCTTCTTGAATGCTGTTTGAATGAATGAACAAATGACTCGGTGCAAATGACCCAGAGCTCAAATTTTGTCTGCTGGGCTGGGCTCACTCGGGGTGTGCTCCTCAAGGCCTCTCCCTGACCCCCAACCACAAGAAGTCACCTAGGCCCCGATCCTGCCTTTCCAACCTGTTCAGTCCAGGTTAACCTGGGGTTCCTGGACCAGCTCCCAAGATGGGTGAGCACTGGACCTGCCCAAACCAGGTGGCTCCCACCTGTATGTAGTTCCCAGATACCTCACCTGTGCCCAGAACACACCCATCCAAGGTGTCTTCATGGGAAGGGACAGTGGGACCTCCAGGCCATGTTTATAAGAACTAGTTCTGGCCAGGGGTGGTGGCTCATGCCTGTAATCTCAGCACCATGGGAGGCTGAGGTGAGGGGATGGCTTGAGCCCGGGAGTTCAAGATCAGCCTGGGCAACATAGTGAGACCATGTCTCGAAATAGATAAATACATAAATAAATAAAGTAAAATAACTCAGCCAGGCACGGTGGCTCATGCCTGTAAGCCCAGCACTTTGACAGGCCAAGGCAAGAGGATCACTTGAGCTCAGGAGCTCGAGACAAGCCTGGGCAACATGGTGAAACTCTGTGTCTACCAAAACTACAAAAATTAGCTAGGCATTGTGGCACATGTCTGTGGTCCCAGCTGCTTGAGAAGCTGAGGCAGGAGGATTGCTTGAGCCCAGGAGGCAGAGGTTGCAGTGAGTCCAGATCGTGCCACGGCACTCCAGCCTGGGTGATAGAGTGAGACTCCATCTTAAATAAATAAATAAATAAATAAATAAAGTAAAAGAACTAGTTCTGGCTGGGCGCAGTGGCTCACATCTGTAATCCCAGCACTTTGGGAGGCCAAGGCAGGCAGATCACGAGGTCAGGAGTTCGAGACCAGCCTGGCCAATATGGTGAAACCCCATCTCTACTAAAAATACAAAAATTAGCCAGGCGTGGTGGCGTGCAGCTGTAGTCCCAGCTACTCAGGAGGCTGAGGCAGAAGAATTGCTTGAACCCAGGAGAAGGAGGTTGCAGTGAGCCGAGATCGCGCCACTGAACTCCAGCCTGGGTAACAGAGCGAGATTTCGTCTCAAAAAAAAAAAAAAAAGAACTAGTTTCCACCTCAACTCAGACACACATGTCGCCTTTCCAAAGGGTTCCAGCCACAGGGCCATCACTGAGCTGACATCGTGGAGCCCTGTCTCTGTGGTAAGAATTTTCACATCCATGGCCACATTCTGTGCTGTGCTGGGTAAATGCTGAACAACCAGCTACCTGGAGGGCAGGGCGGGATAGGGGAGAGTACGCATACATATGTGAACATAGAGTATAAATCCTACCACAGATAAGTGCTTGATTACTACCTGACCCAACAAAAGAAATAGCTCATAGTTTTGTTTTTTTTTTGTATTTTATTTTTGAAATGGAGTCTCGCTCTGTCGCCCAGGCTGGAGTGCAATGGTGCAGTATCAGCTCACTGCAACCTCCACCTCCCGGGTTCAAGCAATTCTCCTGCCTCAGCCTCCTGAGTAGCTGGGATTACAGGCGCCCAACACCACATCCGGCTAATTTTTGTATTTTTAGTAGAGACCGGGTTTCACCATGTTGGTCAGGCTGGCCTGAAACTCCTGACCTCATGATCCACCTACCTTGGCCTCCCAAAGTGCTGGGATTACAGGCGTGAGCCACTGAGCCTGGCCAGAAATAGCTCATGGTATTGATGAGTGAGTGTGGTTCTAATATGAGGGTTGATTGGCATTTTCATTTATGTCAATGAGTAAGAAACAGGGAAACAAAAAAGACATTCGGCAGGCCCTTTAAATCTGTGGATTTCACATTCATGCATTCAACCAACCATGGATCTAAAATATTCATTCAAAAAAAATGGATGGTTGCATCTGTGCCAAACATGTACAGACTTCTTATTTTTGTCATTATTTCCTAAACAGTACAGTATAACAACTATTTACACCGCATTTACATTGTATTAGGTATTATAAGTAACGTAGAAATGATTTCAGATATATGAGAGGATATGTGTAGATTACATGCAACTACTACACCAATTTATATAAGGAATTTGAGCATTCGTGGATTTTGGTATCCAAGGGAGGGTCCTGAAACTAATGGGTCCAGATGGGACAACAAGAGCTCAGAGAAGGAAGGTAAGTGGCTGCCCAAGATTGAAGCTTATAAATGTCAGGATCTGAGGTCGAGAGTTCGAGACCAGCCTGACCAACATGGAGAAACCCCGTCTCTACTAAAAATACAAAATTAGCCGGGCGTGGTGGTGCGTACCTGTAATCCCAGCTACTTGGGAGGCTGAGGCAAGATAATTTCTTGAACCCGGGAGGCGGAAGTTGCGGTGAGCCTAGATCGCGCCACTGCATTTCAGCCTGGTGACAGAGTGAGACTCCGTCTCAAAAATAAATAAATAAATAAATAAATAAATAAATAAATAAATAAATGTCACGGCCAGGGTTTGAATTCACACCTGGAGCCTATGCTTCCAAACTCTTGGCCTGCAACTTGCCAGGGCCCAGCTTGCCCTTTGCGGGGTGGCAGTGATAGAGTTGGAGGCCCCATCCTGTTCAGGTCCAGCTCTGAACCTCACCAGCCTGGCCTGACACCTCCTCTGCTCTGTGTCCTCCAGATCCTGGGCTCCTCCTTCCACCCTGGGTGGCTGGGTCTGGGATACCAAGGGACAACTATATATTAGAGCTTTATTTTTTTTTTGCTAAATTGGATAACAGCTTCAAATACGGGGAGAATAGTTCCTTATTTTTTGTACTATCACAATGTTATTGCTAGAAGTACAATTCATTTTCAAGTTTAATTTGCAATATTAACTTTTTGTTTTGGAGTCTTACTCTGTGGCCCAAGCTGGAGTGCAGTGGCACAATCTCGGCTCAGTGCAACCTCCACTTCCTGGGTTCAAGTGATTCTCCTGCCTCAGCCTCCCAAGTAGCTGGGGTTACAGGTATGCGACACCACACCAAGCTAATTTTTGTATTTTTAGTAGAGACAGGGTTTCATCATGTTGGCCAGGCTGGTCTTGAACTCCTGACCTCAGTGATCTGCCCACCTCGGCCTCCCAACTGCTGAGATTACAGGTGTGAGCCACCGTGCCCAGCCAATATTAACATTTTCTCCATTGCTTTCTTAAATCTAGAAAATTAACGTAAAGAAAGCACTGGCTGAGAGCATTTGCCCATTTCTGTGGTATAAATACTCCCAGCACAGTTGATTTTGAGGTCCCAGCGTGACATTGTTGAATGTGGAGTTGGAAAGAGGTGTTCAGTAGCCACCATTACTAGTACTTCCACCAGGCAGAGACCATGGATATAAATAACCTCAGGGCATAGGTAAAATGTAGTAAGATAATTAGGAAGCCAGGAGTCTTGAGTCTTTAGAGCTTTGTTTTTAATGTAATTTATTTAATCGTAAGTGTATAGAACTTAATTGTTAATGATGGCTGTATTTACAAACTGGCTCCACCAATTTCTGAAAATCATCAGTCACCCCTCCTGAGTTAGCATAAGTCAGCTCCACCGAGCCGGCGAACTCATTCCCCTACAACTCTATAGGAAAGGTCTTACTAGCTCTATTTTACAGCTCAGGAAGCTGAGGCTCAAAGGCCACACAGCAAGGCCTTGAGTGCAGGAGGGCTTAATGCTGAGATGATTGGAGTCCTGCACAAGTTACTTAAGTTGGGTAGGGTGAGCGAAACTGAACCACAAGTGTGTTTGGGGATTTGTGGTGTCAGGAAACACTTAAGATACTTCTCTACCAGTCTGGTCTGGCCTCCAGATAGCACAGTCCCTGCTTGTATAATCCAGTAGAATAAAGTTGCAACGGTCGGCCTGGGAAAGAAGATAATGTGGTGGCAGAAAGCCCTTTGACCAGGACACTACCACACTACCACACCACACCACCACACCACCACACCACCACACCACACCACCACACCACACCACCACACCACCACACCACCACAACACCACACCACCACACCACCACAACCCCACAACACCACGCCACCACACCACCACACCACCACACCACGCCACCACACCACCACACCACCACACCACCACACACCACAACACCACACACCACCCACCACACCACCACGCCACCACGCCACCACACACCACACCACACCACCACACCACACCACCACACCACCACACCACCACGCCACCACCCACCACCCACCACCCACCACCACCCACCACACCACCACACCACCACACACCACACCACCACCCACCACGCCACCACGCCACCACCCACCACCCACCACGCCACCACACCACCACACCACCACAACACCACCCACCACCCACCACCCACACCACCCACCACCCACCACGCCACCACACCACCCACCACCCACCACACCACCACAACACCACAACACCACCCACCACGCCACCACACCACCACACCACACCACCACAACACCACACCACCACACACCACACCACCACACCACCACAACACCACCACCACGCCACCACACCACCACACCACCACACCACCACACCACCACACCACCACACTACCACACCACCACAACACCACACCACCACACCACCACACCACCACAACACCACAACACCACGCCACCACACCACCACACCACCACACCACCACACTACCACAACACCACACTACCACAACACCACACCACCACACCACCACGCCACCACACCACCACACCACCACACCACCCACAACACCACACTACCACAACACCACACTACCACAACACCACACCACCACACACCACACCACCACACTACCACACCACCACACCACCACACCACCACAACACCACAACACCACACTACCATAACACAATGTAGGAGAGAGCTGCCCATCTCTCTCTTTTCTTTTCTTTCTTTTTTTTTTTTTTTTGAGACAGAGTTTCACTCTTGTTGCCCAGGCTGGAGTGCAATGGCACAATCTCAGCTCACCGCAACCTCTGCCTCCCAGGCTCAAGCCATCCTCCCACCTCACCTCCCAAGCAGGCTGGACTACAGGCAAACTACAGTTTGGCTCTGTGTCCCCACCCAAATCTCATCTTGTAACTCCTATGATTCCCACGTGTTGTGGGAGAGACCAGGTGGGGGTGATTAAATCATGGGGCAGGTGTTTCTCGTGCTGTTCTCGTGATGGTGAATGGGTCTCATGAGATCTGATGGTTTTAAAAAGAGGAGTTCCCCTGCACAAGTTCTGTCTTTTTGCCTGCCGCCATCCATGTAAGATGGGACATGCTACTCCTTGCCTTCTGCCATGACTGTGAGGCCTCCCCAGCCATGTGGAACTGTAAGTCCAATCAAACCTCTTTCTTTTGTAAATTGCCCAGTCTTGGGTATGTCTTTATCAGCAGCGTGAAAATGGACTAATACAACTTCTAATATTACACATTAAAATAGGCTGGGCACAGTGGCTCACGCCTATAATCCCAGCACTTTGGAAGGCCGAGGTGGGCGGATCACAAGGTCAGGAGTTCAAGACCAGCCTGGCCAACATGGTGAAACCCCATCTCTACTAAAAATACAAAAATTAGCCAGGCATGGTGGCAGGCACCTGTAATCCCAGCTACTCGGGAGGCTGAGGCACAATAATCGCTTGAATCCGGGAGGTGGAGGTTGTAGTGAGCTGAGATCACGCCACTGCACTCCAGCCTGGGTGACGGAGCAAAACTCTCAAAAAAAAAAAAAAAAAAGGCGGAGTGGGAGAGGTGGCTCAGGCCTTCACCTTGACAAGCAGCCAGCTTGTGGGTTCAGCCATCAATTCTGGGGCACCTTGGTGTCTGAGGCCTCCTCAAACCATTAACAATGGTTTTAAAAGTACCATCTGAACCTAAAATAAAGGTCTAATGGATTCAAGGGGACGTTGCTAAAGAAGGTCATCTTACATTCCAACACACCGGCCCGGTCATGAGACCAGGTCTGCAAAACGTTGTTCTCCTCCCCTTAGATGTGAGAGAGACAGCAACAAAGTCTGGGGCGGCGGGTGAGGGATGGGGTGACCAAAAAAAGTACATATTCCGCACACAGTGGATGTTTAGCAGATGTTTTTTGGATAGACTTAAGCTTTTAGACAATGAAACAAAAATAATTCTTCCCATCATCACAAAATAAAAATGTGACCACATCCCTATACCACGTCCCCTTGGGGCTTGGGAAGAGCGTCTGTCCCATAAATCCTCCAACGGGCCTTTTGTGTGCCAGGCACCGTGCTGGGCATTGGAGCACACTTACAAGGGCAGCTCCTGGGCGCCTGCTCCTCCTGCTCTGGTCCCCAGCCCAGCTCCCCCGCAGCCCTGTCCTCACCCTGACCCAGCAGGGAGGGCCTTGCTGGCCTGACCTGTTTTGCCTTCTAAGTGGAAACAAGCCGCTGAGCTGCAAGGGAAAGTCGGCTCTGGGCAGAGCCCAGTGACTCTCGGCTCATGCTCACCTCTGACCAAGAAAGAAACACAGCTGTGGTTATCAGAAAGCTGCTGAGAGCTCAGGGTGGTGGGGGTGGGGCGGAGGCTGGGAGGAGGAGGGCGGGTGTGTGGGGAATAGAGAAGTTCTGAATCACAGAATCTTATTCATGGGGGCAGATGTGGCCACAAGCTGGGACGGGACTGGGGTGGGGACAGGGAGTCTTATCCCCACAGTGTGCATGGCATTTCTTAGGAAGACCAGAGAGCCCCTGAGCCTGGGAAGGGTGAGCTGGCCTGGCCTGGCCTGGCCTGTGGGGGTGAATGAGTCGCCTGCCCTGCAGGGCCACTTGAGTGCTGCCAACAGATTCCCAGGGGCCCAGGGCGGCCAGCTCTGGCACAGCCTAGTGGCAAGTATCCCCACCTGAGCAGGGTGAGGCCGGGCAGGGCCCAGCAGGCCCCGACACCACCAAACCCCTGGGGCCAAATCTGCTGCTGATTGGCCAACCCATGGAACCGAAACGGAAAATCCCCCACCCGTGGCCAACAACTGCCAAACCACTTGAAAGAGGCAAAAGTCTCCCACGGGTTAGAGGCTTGAGATGTTGCAAAGGTCAGGATTCATTAGCAAATTGGTTGCTTAGAGGTCCCTGGAAAGGGAGGCAAGAAGCAGGACCAGGGCCGGGAGGCTGGACTGGAGAAGTTGGGCCTGGGATCAACAAGGGGCAGCGTTCTGCTGGAGGATGGTGAGGTGATGGGCTCACCCTGGCCCGAGATCCTGGGCAGGGAGCAGCTCTCACCCCACAGGCCTGGGCCAGCCGCCCAGCGCTTCCCAGAGCTGCAGGGAACTTCCAGGGAACTGAGACCTCCAAGCTCAGAGAGAATGCCTCCAAAATTCCTTGGGATTTTTCTTCCCTAGTCAAAAGCCTATCTATTTATAGATGTGGAAATATGCGTGGAGAAAGGACTGGAAGGAAATACATGAAATGTTAACATGTTTTTCTTCTTCTCCTTATTCATATTGTTTTACGAAAAATAAACATGACTTTCGAGATAAGAAAAAAGATATTTTTAAAGTATAATTAATCTTGATATGTTATTCATGTTGTTATAGAAAAGTGGAAAGTTGAATTTACCCATAGTGCTGTTAACCACGAACATTTTGCTGTGTTTTCTTTTTTTTTCTTTTTTTTTTTTTCTTCGAGACAGGCTCTCTCTCTGTCGCCCAGGCTGGAGTGCAGTGGTGCAATCTTGGCTCACTGCAACCTCTGCCTCCTAGGCTCAAATGATCCACCTGCCTTGGCCTCCCAAAGTGCTGGGATAACACGCATGAGCCACTTTGCCTGGCCTGCTGTGTTTTCTTTTGCTGTTTCTCCTATGCAGACATTTGGGTGTAAGGTTGTTGTTCATGCTGTATTTTATTATTTTATTTTATTTTTGAGACAGGGTCTCGCTTTGTCACCCAGGCTGGAGTGCAGTGGCACAGTCATGGCTCACTGCAGCCTCAACCTTCCAGGCTCAAGCAATCCTCCCACCTCAACCTCCTGAGTAGCTGGGACTACAGGCACATGCCACTACACCCGGCTGACTTTTGTATGTAGAGATGGTGTCTCCATATGTTGCCCAGGCTGATCTCGAACTCCTGGGCTCAAGCAATGCTCCAGCCTTGGCCTCTCCAAGTGCTGGGATTTATGGGCATCAACCACTGTGCCCAGCCTCATGCTATATTTTACATTATTACAAAACTTTATATGTCACCAGAAAGGCATCATAACCACCTTTTAAAATATCTATCTAGGCCAAGTGCGGTGGCTCACGCCTGTAATTCCAGCACTTTGGGAGGCCAAGGTGGGTGGATCACTTGAGGTCAGGAGTTCGAGACCAGCCTGGCCAACACGATGAAACCCCGTCTCTACTAAAAATACAAAAATTAGCCAGTTGTAGTGACACATGCCTGTAATCCCAGCTACTCGGGAGGCTGAGGCACAAGGATCACTGGAACAAGGGAGGTGGAGGCTGCAGTGAGCCAAAATTGCAACACTGCACTCCAAACTGGGCAACAGAGACTCTGTTTAAAAAAAAAACAAAACTCATATTTATTCAGTAGATAATACCATTATTCATTTAGCCATTCTCCCATTTGAAGGTATATCTATAGGTATACCTGTAAGTAGATAGTTTCCAGTTCTTCGCTATTATAAATAATACTGTCGTGAACATCTTTATGTGGAACATTGTTTCTTTTTTTTTTTTTTTTTTTTTTTTTTTTTTTGAGATGGAGTCTTGCTCTGTTTCCCAGGCTGGAGTGCAGTGGCGCAATGTTGGCTCACTGCAACATCCACCTCCTGGGTTCAAGCAATCGTCCTGCCTCAGCCTCCCGAGTAGCTGGGATTACAGGCGACTGCCACCTCGCCCTGCTAATTTTTGTATTTTTAGTAGAGATGGGGTTTTGCCATGTTTGCCAGGCTGGTCTTGAACTCTTTCCCTCAAGTGGTCTGTCTGCCTTGGCCTCCCAAAGTGCTGGGATTACAGGCATGAGTCACTGTGCCCGGCCATTCTTTCATCTTTTGAGATGATTAGATTATCTTAAGTCAAATGCTCATATTTCCAGATGTGGGATTACAGCGTGAAAGTTTGGCACACACTAAGCAGGAGAGTGAACTTGAACCCAAGTTAGTCTAAGTCCAAAATGCCCATCTTTAATCCTGCCAAATGTTTCTGTTGGTGGTGGTGGTAGTGGTGGGTTTTGTTGTTGTTGTTTGTTTATTTGTTTTTGAAACGGAATCTTGCTGTCGCCCAGGCTGGAGTGTAGTGGCCCGATCTCAGCTCACTGCAAGCTCTGCCTCCCAGATTCAAGCGATTTTCCTGCCTCAGCCGCCCAAGTAGCTGGGATTACAGGCACCAGCCACCATGCCCACCTAATTTTGTATTTTTAATAGAGACGGGGTTTCACCATGTTGGCCAGGCTGGTCTCAAACTCCTGTCCTTAGGTGATCCGCCCACCTCAACCTCCCAAAGTGCTGGGATTACAGGCGTGAGACACCGCACCCAGCCCCAAATGTTATTATATTTAAAGAAAAATGGGAATGAGGCTTCATTGAGGACGGGGCAGGGGTGGGCTCTCTCCTGCCCCCGACGTCCCACCCACACACATGGCTTTCACCATCAACAATGGTGTTGACCTGGAGCCTAGCCTGGCCCCATTGGACAGGAGGGTGAAGTCGTGAGAGACTCCCCAGTATAGTTGAGAGTCAAGATCTGTGCAAATGAGCAGCTTGGACCAGGTAGGAGAAACACTTTGCATGGCTTCTCGAAGGAGGTGAGGCATAAACCGTGTCTTCAAAGATGGGCAGGGTTTTGGCAAGCTGGGTGAGGGAAGGCATGGGCCAGGGCAGGGGGCACGGTGTCCTGGCTTGGCAGTGAGGCTCCATCCAGGGTAACCCGGAAGACGGAAAGCAGTGAGATGCAGGCTGAGGGTGGGTGGGGACAGTTCCAGAAGGGCACATGCTTAACGTGTCCCCTGTGCATCCCTGGGGACATGAGACAAAATTCCCTCCCCCTTTATTTTACAGTGACTTGAGTATTTCCAAAGTTTCTTGACCTTTCGCTCATCTCACCTCTTGGTTGCCCCGCAAGTCTCCAGGGTACCTCACCTTTCCCACACCCATTTCCCACCCCATGCTCCCTGAGCCTCCCTCAGCCACAGCCTCCTTCCCACACCCTCTCCAGTTTCCACTTTCCCGCAGTGACTCCGTCATCTGTCCCAGCCCCAGGAAGGCCGCCATGCCCTGAGGGCCAGCTAACTCCATGGCCGCTATGTGTCCTGGTTGGACCAGAGAGGGAGCAAGAGTCCCCCACATACATGCATGCTCACACATTTGTACACACCACACACACTCACGCTCACACACACTCCTCCATCTTCACATGCTCACACTCACTCGCTCACATTCACACTCACTCCTCCAGTTGCTCAGAACAGCCACGCCCTTACTGACCCACGCAGAGGGGCGGAGAAGGAGACGCTCCTGGTCAGCCCGGAGCAGCTGGTTGGCAAAGGGCTGAGGGCTTGGCCGGAGGGGTAGCCGCTGCCCCACTTCTAGGGTGAGGGCCCCGGGCATCCACCTCCCCCTGCGGCTGCAGACCCTGCCACAACTCTCATCCCCTCCATGGGGGCAGGGTGGCTGCTGAGGAACATAAGCTGACAAGAAAGACCCAGGTCCAAATCCTGGTTCCACCCTCCACCACCTTCTCCCAGACTGCATTCCGAACCTCAGTTTCCCCGTGTGCATGAGTGGCGCCTCCATCACGGGAGTGCTGGACGACCAAGTGACCTAATACACGCTAAGGGCTGGACATGCTAAGCACTGCGCAGGTCACACGGATGGAAAATGCCTCACCGCCGGAAGAGCTTCAGCAGCCTCATTATTGGAGACCCTCAGACATCTTGCTTCAGCATCCAGAGGCCTGAACAAAGCCTCGCAGAGTTGATTCTTGTTCCGGAGTCGTCCATACAACAATTCCATTTACTGAGAAAAGTGCCCTTAGGGAAATAGCTGTCATCCTAGCTCTCCACCCATCCCCATCACCACCAGGACAGCCGCTGGGGCCCCAGGGGCGCAGCAACCTGCAGCTGCTGTCTGTACCCCACAGACACAGAGGCCCAAACCCAGCGGCCGAGGAGGCTCTGCTCTGCTTCCTGACAGTCACAGACACACCCAGACACTCATCCCCAAACTGGGGCAGCTTCCTGGGACCCCTCGCCTCCCCCACCCCACCACCTACCAGCCTTGGTCGACTTCCTGCTGCCTGGGTCGTTTAATAACGTTTGTAACCAGGTGGTAACTGTCTTGCTCTGGTTCTTTGATGGAATGACTTCGGTGCTTTTCCCTCTTCCCATCAGCATCTCTCTCCCCAGCCTTCAGGGTTGTCTTTCCCACTAAGCCCGCTCCCTTCAATCTAGGAGCAGAGCCAGCCCCACCCTCCCTGGCACCCCTGTCTGTACAGTGTCTTCCTAGGACCCCTCCCCCATCTACATCCCCTCCTCCAACGGTCCCCCGGCCCCCACCAGTCCACCCAATCAGACAAAACCAGTGCTCTGGGAATCCAGCTAAAATCTCAGCCAAAGAGGGTGTTTTCCTGGAGTAGTCCCTTGGCAGGTAGAAAAGCAGATAATTCCAGCAGAAGCTTCAGGAGATCAGAAATGGGCATGACCAGAGTGACTCCAGCACAGGAGCCACACCTGTGCCCATCCTGCAGGAGATCCAAATGGTGGTGTGATGTCTTTTTTTTTTTTTTTTTTTTTTTGAGACAGAGTTTCACTCTTGTTGCCCAGGCTGGAGTACAGTGGCACAATCTCGGTTCACCACAACCTCCTCCTCCTGGGTTCAAGCAATTCTCCTGCCTCAGCCTCCCAAGTAGCTAGGATTACAGGCATACACCACCATGCCCAGCTAATTTTGTATTTTTAGTAGAGATGGGGTTTCTCCATGTTGGTCAGGCTGGTCTTGAACTCCCGACCTCAGGTGATCCGCCCACCTCGGTCTCACAAAGCACTGGGATTACAGGCGGGAGCCACCATGCCTGGCAGCGTGATGTCTTGATGGCCCTGCCCTCCTCTCTTTGGGGCCAGGCAGGCATCTGAGAAGTTCGTGTGGGCAGATTGGGCTGAGGCCCTGCCCTGGCCTGGCCCAATGCTCTTGCCACACTGGGAGTGGTGCCTGCAGCCAAGGACATCACATACACCTGGCCACCCCTGCAGAGCTGTGGGCTGGTCCCTAGGTGATGTGGCCCATGGCAGTTGGGCTGCCCAGCTCTGTTCCCCAGCTGTCTCCCCAGGGCTTGGGGGAGGACAGTATGAAGGTGGCATCTGTGCAGTCAGCGGGAAAACTCCACAGTGCTCAAGTGCCCCTCCGCTGGCCACAGATGTTTAAAATTCTGCCTGCTGAGCTCATCTTACTTGGAACTTTTGGCAATGATTTTTTTTTCTTTTTTTTTTTTAAGATGGAGTCTCACTCCCGTCGCGCAGGCTGGAGCGCAGTGGCGGGATCTCAGCTCACTGCAACCTCCACCTCCCAGGTTCAAGTGATTCTCCTTCCTCAGCCTCCCGAGTAGCTGAGATTACAGGCATGCACCACCACACCCGGCTGATTTTTGTATTTTTAGTAGAGACAGGGTTTTGCCATGTTGGCCAGGCTGGTCTTGAACTCCTGACCTCAGGTGATCCACCCACCTCAGCCTCCCAAAGTGCTAGGATTACAGGCGTGAGCCACCAGGCCCGGCTGGCACTGATTATTATGAATTCAGTGTCACTGGGTGAGAAAGATAAATGCAGTTCTGTCTGCTTTACATGCTATACAAGCAGGAAAATCAGGTTCGGGGCCAGATAGACATGAGTTTGAGGCTCAGCAATGCCGCTTCTGAGCTGTGTAACTTGACCTCCCTGCACGTCATCTGCCTCATCTGTGTAATGGGAATTACCAGAAAACTCACCTCTAGAATTGTGACTTCCCTCTAGAATTATCTCTAGAGCTCCTTTGAGCTCGTGCTTGTAAAGCCAGGCATGGGGTGGACGCCCCAATGCTCTCATAGGAAAGCAGCAGCTGCTAATGTCAATATTTCACAACTCCATTGGGAACTAAGTTGGCAGTAGAAGATGCCATGTTGTCCCGGGCACCAGGCATACCCATAAGCAATTCTGGGGGAGGGGAAAAGTAGGTCAGGAGCCTCTGAGCCCTCCACCAGAAAAGGTAGGAACTGAGGACTTGGCCTGAGGTAGGTTGCCCACCGCTCCCTCTTTTTTTTTTGAGATGGAGTCTCACTTTGTCACCCAGGCTGGAGTGCAGTTGTGCAATCTCGACTCACTGCAACCTCCACCTCCCAGGTTCAAGCGATTCTCACGCCTCAGCCTTCCAAGTAGCTAAGACTATAGGCATGCACCACCACACTCTGCTAAGTTTTGTATTTTTAGTAGAGATAGGGTTTTGCCCATGGGGTTGGCCAGGCTGGTCTTGAGCTCCTGACCTCAGGTGATCCACCTGCCTTGGCCTCCCAAAGTGCTGGGATTACAAGCACTCTCCTGTCCTCAGACCCCAAAGAAAGAAAGGGAGAATGGATTAATGTCAGGTTAGTTTCATCACCTTCTCAAAGAAAGCCAGGCTACAGAAACTTTGCTGGGCTGCCACTTCTGCACAGTTCAGCATTGTTGTTCTGCGAGGCTGACTTCAACAGATAAAGGATAACGGTAACTCTGGTTGGTTTCCAAGGCTTGCAGGGGGAGCAACACCCAGCCTCACCTTGGGAAGATTCTGCTTCTCCCACTCCCAGGGGAGGTACTGCCTTCCTTCTTCATCTGTTTCTTCTCTAAGAAATCCCAGGTGGCAGGCCGGGCACAGTGGCTCATGCCTATAATCCCAGCACTTTTGGGGGGCCGAGGCGGGTGGATCAGGAGGTCAGGAGATTGAGACCATCCTGACTAACACGGTGAAACCCTGTCTCTAGTAAAAATACAAAAAAATTAGCCAGGCGTGGTGGCAGGTGCCTGTAGTCCCAGCTACTCGGGAGACTGAGGCAGGAGAATGGCATGAACCCGGGAGGCAGAGGTTGCAGTGAGCTGAGATTGCACCACTGCACTCCAGCCTGGGCAACAAAAAAAAAAAAAAAAAAAAGTCCCAGGTGGTAAGTTCGTGAGTGGATAAAAATCTCAGTATAGGTCAAAGCAGATATTGGTGGTTGATGTTGGTGGTACAACAGTTCTTCTAGTTTCATTTTATTTTCCTACCCGGCCCTCTGCTTGGCAGAACTGATATAGAAAAATCCACACACTCCCCAATACACACAGCCCAAATATGTTTTTTATATGTTTAACAGCTTTATTGAGATAGAATTTACTTACAATAAGCTGCAGTAACAGAAAGTGTACAACTCAGTGAATGTTACCAGTTGCATATGCCTGGGAAACCACCACAATCAAGATAAAGCCAGATCTATTAGATTGGCCTCCTTGAATGGGTGACCCATCTGTTTTATTCATGGCATTTTATTGGCAGGTGGCAGGAACTCAGCTCACACTACTTAGGCAAAGAAGAGGGAATAGAGATGTGTGTAGCTGGAAAGTCCAGGAATACACCAGCTTCAGGTATGGCTGGCTTCAGGGGTTCAGAGGATGTCATGGGTGCCCTTTCTCCCCCTCTCTCAACCAAATTCTCTCTCTAGAGCTGGCAAGATGGCTGCTGGCAGCCCCCAACTAATATTCTATTTAGCGATGCCTAAGAAAAGGAGCAGCCTCCTTTGATGGCCCTGAGGAACTCCCATAGGGCAGCTTTGGGTCATGTGCCCAGCCCTGGATGGGGTAGAATCAGCACCGGGGATGTGCTTGTGAGAGCTGGGTGTGCTCATCTCTTCCCGAGTCCAAAGTCAGTGATGTTATGTCTGGAGCTTGAAGCTGGTAGTGGGGGAGTATTTACACCATGGAAATTGGCAAATGCTACAAATCAAGGCTTTCCTCCCTGCCCCTCTGCCTGCCCCCAGCTCGCCATTAAACAGTTATGTATACTACTGAGTCAGTCCTACCTAAATCCATGAAATAGGTTCTCCTGAGGAAAGAGCTGTTCCATTAATAAAAGAGGAAACTGACCCTAGTCAGACAGGAATAACCGAGGAACTTCACTCTGTTGAATTCAAAGCCACCTGCAGCAGCCCTCAGGAAGGAGTCCTCCAGGATAACATCCCACCCCAAACCCCCAAGGGCACCAGACCAGGTTGAATCCACTGCAGAGATCGTTCAGCCAATACGGACCCTTCTAGAAGAAGGGCCCAGGCTTTGCTCCTCTCTGATAGCTCACCTCCCTCCCCCTACCCCCGACCCCAACCCCCAACCACTGCCAGTCACATTCTATGGAAAATTAAAGAACTTCCTAAGCCCAGCTGCTCTCTGCAAAGCCATTCCAGCAACCTAGACCCATGATTTTCAGCTTGTTCAGCTATTTTAAAACAACCCTGGCAAAGCAGCCCCAGAAATGGGGGCTGCGGCTTGATTTGAGGTTAAACAAATAAGTGCCATTTATCCACCAACGCTCTAGGAATGAAAGATTTCTTCAGACAAATTCCCAAGCTGTGCGCTCCAGAGAAACTGCTGTCCCAAATTGCCAGGTGCCAACCCAGTGTTCTTCATTTCCAAAGATATTTGGGGAGTTTTCAGCCGTGCTCTGCACAGAGCGCTAGGATGGATGGCAGTGTGGGCGGCCAGGCATGCCGCCTCAGCCTCCGCTCAGCCTCACCCTGGGTCTTCTTGGCTGTGTCAGCCTCTCATCCTGGGACCCACAGAACCCTTGGAGTTCCCGGGGCATTTCTTGGCCTGCTGGGAAATGGCGCCTCTCCATCTTAGGAGGCCTGGACCAGACTGCTGGCTGTTTGAGTCAGACAGCTTTTCTTCCCATGTTTTGAGGGTAGGCAAGAACAAGAAAAAGGAAAAAACAAAACATATTCTCAAATAAAACTGCACTCCATCGGCCAGGAAAGCTGAGCCTCTCTGGGATGTAGGGAACAGAAGCCACTCCACAGAGAAGTGTCCCATCTCTTTCTCTCTAGGAGACATCCGTCTTTGTGCCCAAACTGGAAATCTGAACCACGAGCTCTCACATCTCCCTACTCTTAGAAGTTTTCTGTGGCAGAAACAATAATGTTCACTACATAGGCCGTTGGCTCCCCTGCGTTTCCCAGCTGTGCCATATGGCTAGCTTTGGCTGATGAAATTGAGCAGAAGTGATACGTGTCATTTCCAGGCTGAGGCAGTAAAAAGCCAGTGCACCCTTCTCCAGGGTCTGTTTCCCAGCTGCCGCAGCCATTGAGGCCGTGTGTTCCAGATGGTGCCGCTACAGCTGGTGGAACTTCCGTCAGCTTGGGTCCCTGAGTGAGTCTGTGGAAGAGAACTGAAACTGCCTGCTGACCTGCTGGGACAGACAACATGAGCAAGAAGTAAGCTTTCACTGGGCTCAGCCACTGAGACCCAGGGGCTGTTTGTTACCGCAGCATTGCCTGGCACACCTGATTCAAGCTCCTGACACACTCTGTAGACTTTGCTGTGTTGTTCACTGGGAGGCACCAGCATGTGTGAGATAGAGAACACTTCCTTCCACTCTGGCCAATAGCCTTCACTCAAAATAGTGCTGATGAGTTTACATCCAGCCCCAAAGATTTAAGGAATTTCTCTCTGAGCTTGGGCCCAGGTCTGTGCCTTCCTTTGTATTTCTCTACAGCACGTGGTTGGCACTAGTATAAAAATGGCACTCTTCTACACGCCAAGGCATTTAACAGGCATGAAGCACGTTTGCTGATGATCTCCCATGAGGTGGAGGAGATAGGCTTAATTCCTGTTTTAAAGCTAAGAGCATTGCAGCTCAGAAGGATCACATTCAAGGTCACACAGCTAATTATAGTACTTGAACCTAGGTCTGTGTCTCTTGCCACAAAAACCAGTATTTCTCAAAATGTAGTTCTGGCCAGGTATGGTGGCTCACACCTGTAATTCCAACACTTTGGGAGGCCAAGGCAGGCAGATCACTCGAGGCCAGAAGTTCGACACCAGGCTGGCCAACATGACAAAATCCCTCTCTCTACTAAAAATACAAAAATTAGCCAGGCGTGGCAGTGCATACCTGTAGCCCCAGCTACTTGGGAGGCTGAGGCACAAAAGTCGCTTGAAGCTGGGAGGCAGAGGTTGCAGTGAGCTGAGATCACGCCACTGCACTCCAGCTTGGGTGACAGAATGAGACTCTGTCTCAAAAAAAAAAAAAAATGTAGTTCAGAGACGGAAAGCCAAAACCTGGGAATGTGCATTTTTTAAGTTCCTCAGGTCATAATTATGCTGAGTTTGAGAATCCTTGCCCCACATTGCCTCCAACCATCCGGTCAGCTTTCTACAGTGGGAGGGGAGCGGTGGGATTTTAGAGGTGAGCCAAAGGATTACTTCCCCAACTAAAGCAACAAATAAAAAATGTCTCCCCTGCCAGACTGCTCTTTGTGCCTGAAATTATCCCAAAAGACTCATTTCTTTGGGTTAAAATACAAATAGTCCTAGATCACTCAGGACCTTCTCATGAATGAACTCGGGTGATTCCCAGCCAGGAACAGTGGCTTGTACGAAGTCATTCTGCAAGGTCAGCTTTTGAGGGGAAGCATCAGTCAAGAGTCAAGACCTTGATCTGAAAAGGCAAATCCAGCTGGAGGTTGCAGGTGGTGAGATCCTGGACAGCAGGGAGAGGCTGAGCATCAATGGGGTGGGGATGGGATGGGGCGGGGAGGGGGGGTGGAGTGGGGGTGGGGGTGAAGGTGGTGGACTCCCAGGAGAGAAAAAAAATGCAACTGGGGGTGATGGTGAAGCCACACAGACCAGAGTCAGAAAGAACTGGAGGCCAGGTGTGGTGGCTCATGCCTGTAATCCCAGCACTTTGGGAGGCCAAGGCAGGTGGATTGCCTGAGGTCAGGAGTTCGAGACCAGCCTGGACAACATGATCAAACTCCGTATCTACTAAAAATACAAAAATTAGCCGGGCATGGTGGTGCACACCTGTAATCCCAGCTACTCGGGAGGCTGAGGCAGGAGAATTGCTTGAGCCCAGGAGGCAGAGGTTGCAGTGAGCCGAGATCGTGCCACTGCACTCCAGCCTGGTGAGATGCCTCCGAAAAAAAAAAAAAAAGAACTGGAGTAAAGCCTCAGTCTTGCTACTTATCGGTGTGACCTTGCAAAAATGTTACTTTACCTCCTGTGCCTAAGTTTTCTCATGTGTAAAACAGAGCTAATAACAGAACCTACCTATAGGGGCATTGTAAGAATCAAACATATTCATGTGTGGAACAGTTAACATTTACTGACCCTTGTGCCAGTAGCCATGCTGAGTGCTTTGCATATATTATCAACTCATTTAATCTTCACAGACAATCGATAGTGTGGTTATTATTTTGCCCATTTTATAAAGGAAGAAAGTGAGGCACAGATAGATGAAGTAACTTGCCCCAAGGTGGCACAGCTTCTAAGTGTCAGAGTCAATATTTGAACCTAGTCAGTCATATTTCAGGGGCAGTGGCCCTGATGGCTACGCTCAGCGACAGATGCTTCATCTCATAGAGACAGCTGCAGTGGAGGGGGACAGAGTGCAGCCTGCTGAAGGATGGACCTCTGGGCAAGGGTCCCTGTTGCTCAGGTCCAAATGCAGACTGAACAGTAGCCTTAATCATTAAGATCACTACAGAGCTAACGGGTGAGAGCGCACTCTGCCTGTTCTCCCTCCACCTCCAAGACACTCACCCTATTCCACACCCAGAAGAAGACATGTGGTGCTCCCTTCCAGAGCCTAGAGACCCTGGGATGGCTCCAGTCCCTTCTCCCAACATCCCCCCAACGAAGAGCACCAGTACCCTTGCTCTGCTGTCCTGCCGGGCAGTTGTCCCGGGATCAGTGTTTTTGGTTGTTCTTTGTTTTAGCTTGCTTCCCTTTTAGAGTATCTCCTGAAATAAATAGCAGTGTTGCAAGGAGAAAAGGGAGCCCAGCCTCTCTGGAGCAGTTACGATGGGCAAACAATGTCGAGGATATCCACATGCGGTGTCTCACAGGGACTTCACACCTTTGTGAAGTAGATATTATCGTCTCCATTCTGAAGATGAAGACACCAGGCCCAGAGAGGCTAAATGACTTGCTCCAAGTCACAGAGCAAGTCGGCAGCACTCGCTGCATCAAATGCTTGTCTGTTGGAATCCAAAGCTATTTATGGGACTTGGGGCCCAGCTGGGGCTTGTACACCCAACCCCCAAAGGTGAAGTTCTCTGTTCCTCATTCATTTCTTCATGTGCTGAGTGTTTTGCAGCAGCGGCTCAATGTCAGGCATTGGAGTAGAGACCATAGCAACCTGGCCTCCGTTTCATTCTGTTCAGCAGCGCTGGTGGTCTTTCTAAATGGGGTATTTGTAGAGGTTTCTGTTGCCCCAGGTTCTGTAACACCTGATCATCAGCCCAGGGGCTGCTCCTCGGGGATGGGAGTTAGGGGTTCAGCTTCTTCTTGGGAGAATCCAGCTCTGGGTGTTTCAGGAAATTTCTGACCTGCCAGGTTTCCTGATCAGTCAGAGCTGGGAGTGGGGGCCGAGAGAAGAGGTTTCCCGTCAGCCCAGCTTTTGTCTCTCACATGAGCCCGAGACAGACAAACCACAACCACAGACTCGACCAGCTGTGGAAGCATCGAACAGGAAACCCAGAACATCTGGTGCTCCACTTCCTCTGAGGGCTGTGCACGTCTGGGGGGCCGGGTGTGCGTGTGTGTGTCCGCCTGTGTGCACGACTGTTTTCTCTTCTGCTGTTGGTTAGTGGGACCTGGATGCAGACAGAGCTGGAAACCACAGGTCTTGTGGTGACAAGGAAGCCAGACACTGGCTCCCCAACCCTTACAGCAAGGCATCCCTCCTCAGACAGTAACCCGGGATCCCACCCAGTCTTGCAGGCCACCTGCCAGCACCCGGCCCTTGGCTAGCTTCAGGTCACCATTGAAGAAAGGGATTTATTTTCCTTTCAGATTGTGATGGTTTAGAGGCATTGTTTGGAGGTGAGGTGGGAGGGCTCTGCTTACATAGAACTTGGCCTCAGCGTACAGACCCACAAAAAGCAACCTCTGGACAAAAGCTGGGTTTTTTTGTTTTTTGAGACAGAGTCTTGCTCTGTCACCCAGGCTGCAGTGCAATGGCAAGATCTCGGCTTACTGCAACCTCTGCCTCCCAGGTTCAAGCAATTCTCTTGCCTTAGCCTCCCAAGTAGCTGGGATTACAGGCATGTGCCACCACGCCCGGCTAATTTTTTTGTATTTTTAATAGAGACAGGGTTTCGCCATGTTGGTCAGGCTGGTCTTGAACTCCTGACCTCAAGTGATCCACCTGCTTTGGCCTCCCAAAGTGCTGGAATTACAGGCGTGAGCCACCGCGCCCAGTAGCCATGCTAAGTGCTTTGCTTATATTATTAACTCATTTAATCTTCATAGACAAACAGTTTTAAAAAAGCTGTTTTTAAAACAATTTGAGGAGCATCTGTGGATGAATGCTGAGGCCATGTGCTGGTCAGGGGGCAGTTTTCCCATTAGTGGTGGTGTCCTCTGCATAAGGAGAAAACAGGGTTTTTAATTTTTCATTTTTCTGAAGGGAAGAATCATAAGGAAGTGGGAACAAGACTCCCCAAACCATAGCATGAGGTTTAACTCTCATGATACCTTAAGGAAGTAGGCATTATTATGCCCATTTTTATGAATCATGAAATAGATGTGCAGGAGGGTTCAGAAGTCACCCCAGCTCATACAGCGCCTAAGGAGCAGGGCCAAGTTTCGATTCAAACCGAATCCCAGCCTCATGCTAGATCTTAGTTCACATTTCATTCTTTCAATGAGCATTTATAATCTAAACTGTACCTAGCAAACAGTTGGGACTTCAATGTTTCTTGAATTAATCACCTAAATGTGCCATGATGTCAGAGACAGATGTCATCCTCACTGTAGCCCCCAGGTTCAGCACAGTATCCAGGAAAGAACGGGTGCTTGTAGTCCCAGCTACTCGGGAGGCTGAGGCAGGAGAATTGCTTGAACCCGGGAGGCAGAGATTGCAGTGAGCCGAGATCGCGCCACTGCACTCCAGCCAGGAGACAGAGCAAGACTCCATCTCAAAAAAAAAAAAAAAAAAAAAAAGCATAGGTGCTTAATTAATGTCAGCCAATTAATACGTAAAGGAATTCTAAGTTCTAGAACAGTGATACTTTATTTTTCTTTGTTTTTTGTTTGTTTTTGTTTCTTTTGAGCCGGAGTCTCACTGTCGATCAGGCTGGAGTCCAGTGGTGCGAACTCAACTCACTGCAACCTCCACCTCCCAGGTTCAAGCGATTCTCCTGCCTCAGCCTCCGGAGCAGCTGGGATTACAGGCGTGCACCACCACCCCCGGCTAATTTTTGTATTTTTAGTAGAGACGGGTTTTCACCATGTTGGCCAGGCTGGCCTCAAGTGATCCGCCCAACTCGGCCTGGCAAAGTGCTGGGGTAACAGGTGTGAGCCACCACGCCCGGCCGATACTTCATTTTTCTGGAGGTCATTTACTTAGCAAGGCCAACTGTTTGGATCCTGGCTAAAAATGTGAAAGAAGACAGAAAGAGTCACGAGCAGTCAACAAAAGTCACGGGTCCTAGCACGTAAAAGTTCAAGTACTTGATTCAAAGCCGAAATTCTCAGGTCCTCAGTCGTAGCCTGGTTACCCTTACAAACACCAGTGCTAAAAAGCACGGTTACTAATCTTTCCAGGACACAAGATTTGAAAGCATCTGTTTCGAAGGGAGATGACCTGCTAGAGGAAGCTTGCGGGCAACAGCAAATTGGGAGTTCGACTAGCACTTTCAGACAGGGATGCAACGAAGAACTCGCCAGCAGAGATAAGAAGAGATGGGCAAGATGAAGAGAATGAACTCTGATTCTCGGATATCTGCCCGCAAGGTGGCTCCGAGAAAGCCAGCCGGAAACTGCAGCATCGCGGAGGACTTCTCTAGTTCAGGTTAAAGAGACAGCAGCCGGAGGGAGCCGACCTCAAACCCAACTCCCGACAGCAACCTTGAGGCCACCCGAGATGGCGCATGCGCAGTGTGCGAGGTAGTGCTCTTCATACCTGCCGACCTGCGTAACCTTCTTACTGAGCAGGGCTTACGTCACGCAAGCGCTGCGGGTGTGTGACGTCATCTGAGAGCGCCACGCGCGGTCCCGAAAACCTGAGCACCGTCTGGCTAAGGCGTTGCTGTAGAGACGGTGCGCCGAGCCCCGCCCCCGAGGCGGGATTGGAGGAGAACTGGTCAGCTGACAAGGGTGACGTTTCGAAAGCGCGCGGGAGGCCGTGCTGGGACGCAGAGCCCGAAAACCGCTTTGAGGGGCGTCTTGACCGAAGGTACTAAATATCACATGTCCCCGTTAAAGTAAAAATGCAAACTGCCCTAATCGGATTTCATGTAAGGCAGGAGGGCTGGGAAGACTTAAATGTATCGCTTAGGGGTGGGAAGAAGAGTTTGGACCAGACTAGTGCCGGGATAACCTGACCTCTTTGGGCCTTAATTTCTTCTCGAAGGGATCTTTCCCATCAGCATATAAACATGTAATTTCCCCCTTCCTGAGAACCGTGTCGTGGCTCCAGCTCCCACCCCATCCCCTCGCTTTCTGAATATCGTAACTCCTTGGAAGAGTGTGTATATTCTTTGTCCAGCTCTCTCCTCCCACTCTGTTGAACTCCCTCCAGCCAAACTCAGTCTCTCCCCAGTCCTCCTCTTACCTGCTCTATCAGCAATTTTTGATACAGTTTATCACCCTCTCCTCCGCAAAACTTTCTTCACTTGGCTTTTGGCAGTGCATACACTTGTTTTTTTCCTCTATCCCTGCCCCACCTTCTCTGTTTCTTTTGCTAGCCTCTCCTCTTTTTCCTGACCTCTAAATGTATCAGTACCCCCAGCACTGGCTCCTTGGACTTCTCTCTCTTTTCACTTAATCTCTTGATGATTTCATCGGGTTTCATGGCTTTAAAGACTATGTGCTGATGACTCCCGTCCGTATAGCTCCAGCCTAGAACTCATCCTCAAGAAAAATCCTTCTGGCTTCTCAGGCTGTAAACTTTGAGTTCTTCATCCCGTGTCAAATCTGTCAGCAGATCCTATTGGCTTTTCTTTTTTCCCCAGAATCCGGTGTCCACTGACAGCATCTTAGACCAAGCCCCCATCTCTCACCTGGATTATTGTAATTGCCTAGCTGGTCCCTCCTCTGCTCCTATCCCGTCAGTCTGTGTTTACATAACAACCTCAGTAATTCTGTTAAAAGTCATATCATGTGGCTCCTCTGTGCAAAAACTACCAGGGCTTTTGTCTCAGAATAGAAGCCAAAGCTTTACCGTGGCTAGAAATGTTCCACACGACCAGGCCTCTATTCTAGACCTTTCTTTTCTTGTCTCCCTTGCTCACTTAACACCAGCCACACTGGCCATTTTGCCAGGCTTGCTTCTGCCTCTGGGACCCTGAACTTGCCTTTCCCTCTGCCTGGAACTTGTCCTCAGTTATCCGCAGGGCTCTCTCCCTTACCTCCTCCAAGACTTGGCTCAAATGTTCCTCACCGAGAAAGGCTTTCACCAACCTCCTGGTTTTAAATTGCAGATCAGACTCTCCCAAGCCCGCATGCCCATTCCCTTCCTTTTTGCTCCATTGCATTTAATTTATCACCTTATAATAAACCGTTTAATTTAGTTCTTTATCTTATTTGATGTCCCTCTCCGCATGAAGACAGGAATTTGTTTCATCATTGCTCCATCCCCAATTCTGAGACAGAGTGTGTGGCACGTGGTAGGTGCTCAGTACAGGTTTGTGGAGAGAATGGGTGCATTGCAGAATCCAAGGGTTAAGGCATGGTTAGAAGCTGGAGCTTTAGAGGCTTGGGTTCCAGACTCCCTTTACCACTTAGCCGCTTTGTGGCTTTTTTTTTTTTTTTGAGACAGAATCTCGCTCTGTGGCCTAGGCTGGAATGTAGTGGCCCCATCTGGGCTCACTGCAGCCTCCACCTCCCAGATTCAAGAGATTCTCCTGCCTCAGCCTCCCAAGTAGCTGGGACTACAGGCGCCCACCACCACACCTGGCTAATTTTTGTATTTTTAGTAGAGACGGGGTTTCGCTGTGTTGGCCAGGCTGGTCTTGAACTCTTGGTCTCAGGTGGTTCACCCGCTTTGGCCTCTCAAAGTGCTGGGATTCTTTGGGAAGCCGAGGCAAGTGGCTCACCTGAGGTCAGGAGTTCAAGACCACCCTGGCCAATGTGGTGAAACCCTGTCTCTACTAAAAATACTAAAATTAGCCGGGCGTGGTGGCATGCACCCATAGTCCCAGCTACTCAGGAGGCTGAGGCAGGAGAATCGCTTGAACCTGGGAGACAGAGGTTGCAGTGAGCCGAGATCATACCACTGCACTCTAGCCTGGGCAACAGAGCGAGATTCCATCTCAAAAAAAAAAAAAAAAGTGCTGGGATTACAGATGTGAGCCACGGCAGCTGGCCATACTTTGTGGTCTTTAAGAAATTTATTTAAACTTCCTGAGCCTCAGTTTCCTCATTTCTATTGTGGACAAAATAATACCTAAGGCTTTCATTTGACAATGTTGAACACCCCTAGATGACCAGCAAGCATATCATAGCTCCTGGGGACTCAATGGAGAACCTGAATGTCCCCTCGCTCCCCTGGAGTCTGTACGCTGAGAAAGGGGCTACAGACATTAGCCATGCAGTCACCCAAATAAGACATTCTTCATAAATTGTGATAAGTGATGAAGGAAAAGCAGATCGTGCTGAAGGGGCAGGCCAGGAAAGAACTTCCCTGAGAGGGCAACTTCACTGTCCAAGTCCGCTTAGGCTGTCATAACAAAATGCCACAGATAGAGGGATTTAAACAGCAGACGTTTGTTTTCTCATGGTTCTGGAGGGCAGAAATCCAAGCTGAAGGTGTCAGCAGGTTTGGTTTCTCCCGAAGCCTCTCTTCTTGACTTGCAGATGGCCACTTTCTCTGTGTGTCCTCACATACATGATCTTCTCTCTGTGTGCCTGCACACCCTTGCTGCTGGTGTCTCTCCAGTGTCCTAATCTCTTTTTTTCTTTTGGAGACAGTCTCACTCTGTTGCCCAGGCTGGAGCGCAGTGATGGGATCTCAGCTCACTGCAACCTCTGCCTCCCAGGTTCAAACAATTCTTCTGCCTCAGCCTCCCGAGTAGCTGGGACTACAGGCGCCTGCCACCATGCCTGGCTAATTTTTGTATTTTTAGTAGAGATGGGGTTTCACCATGTTGATCAGGCTGGTCTCAAACTCCCAACCTCGTGATCCCCCTGTCTTGGCCTCCCAAAGTGCTAGGATTACAGGTGTGAGCCACCACGCCCGACCTTTTTTTTTTTTTTTTTTTTTTTTGAGACACTCTGTTGCCTAGGCTGGAGTTCAGTGGTGGGATCTTGGCTCACTGCAACCTGCATCTCCCAGGTTCAAGTGATTCTCCTGCCTCAGCCTCCCAGGTAGCTGGGATTATAGGTGCATGCCACCACGCCCAACTAATTTTTGTATTTTTAGTAGAGACAGGGTTTCACCATGTTGCCCAGGCTGGTCTTGAACTCCTGACCTTAGGTGATCCACCCACCTCAGTCTCCCAAAGTGCTGAGATTACAAGTGTGAGCCACCGTGCCCGGCCCAGTGTCCTAAGCTCTTGTAAGGACCTCAGTCAGACTGGATTAGGGCCCATTCCAGTGGCCTCATTTGAACATAATTATCTTGTTAAAGGCCAAATACAGTCACTTTCTGAAGTCCTGGGGGTTAGGGCTTCAACATATGAGTGGTGAGACACTCAGTTCAGCCCATGACATTATTCAAAATTCAAAGGATGCATAGAAAGGAGCCGTGGAACAAGAGGAACCTTTCAGGGAGAGAGAAGCGGATGGGCAGAAACCCTGTGGCTGGAAGCACTGTGTTAAGTTAGAGGAAGTGGAAGGCCCATGTGGCTTAAGCTCAGAGTGAGGGGTCTTGGTGGGAGTTACACTGGGAGTTAAGGGTGAGGAGCCACCTAGAACTGTTGTTGGGAGTGATTGGGAGTGATGTGGTAAGAGTTCTGTAATGCAGCGGTCCCCAGCCTTTTTGGCACCAGGGACTGGTTTCATAGAAGACAATTCTTCCACAGACCGGGGCCGGGGAGGTTGGTTTTGGGATGAAACTGGTCCACCTCAGATCATCAGGCATTAGATTCTCATAAGGAGCGTGCAGCCTAGATCCTGATATGCACAGTTCACAATAGGGTTCGTGCCCCTATGAGAATCTGAGGCTGTTGCTGATCTGACAGGAGGTGGAGTTCAGGCGATAATGCTCACCTCCTGCTGTGTGGCCCAGTTCCTAACAGGCTATGGACTGCTTCCGGTCTGTGTGCTGGAGGTTTGGGACCCCTGCTCTAATGGAAAGGTTACTCTGGGTTGGAGGGAGGCTCTCCTTAGCTCCAGAGCTAGTGCGATGGTGACACAGTGCATGGCATCTCATAGTAAGGGCTCCGTAGAGGGTTACTGGTTAATATTTTTCATAATGGCCACCTGACATGGTTGATGGGAGGACTGAATGAAAAAGAGGCCAAGAAGGGCTTAATAAATAAGTGATATGGAGAACACAAGGATAAGCATCCAAAAGTACTGAAGGTCTATATTTGGTGGTGCTGGATATAGGGTAGTTTAATCAGATGTGATCGCTACTTGTCCTGGAAGGTTTTAGATGCGACTCATGCAAAAGAGGAAAGAAGTAGCTGGAGCAGGGAGGCACTGACTGTATGTGTCATCTTCCAGAAGCCCAAGTACAGTGAAAACGATTTGAGAGAAGGAGCACTCATCTTTTATTTCTTTTCTTCAGATTCAGCTGAAAGCCCCCCTTCAGTTTACTGTCAGGGTGCTGATACACAGAGCTCCTAAAAGATTTAGGGTACGGGTAAGAGATGGGAGTTCGCCTCCCGCAGGCGCTCAGTAAGAGTACTGTTGGGCATCAGGAAGGTTTCTCATTTCATTCCTGGAATTCAGTGTCCGGAAGTGGAACCTGATGTGAGCTCCCACCTCCCTTCAACTCTACCTTTTCTTTTCTTCTTTTCTTTTGAGACAGAGTCTTGCTCGGTCACCCAGGCTGGAGTGCAGTGGTGCAATTGCAGCTCACTGCAGCCCGGACCTCCTGGGCTCAAGTGATCCTCCCGCCTCAGCCTCCCTAGTTGTTGGGACTACTGGCATGCAATACCACCCCCAGCTAATTTGTTTTATTCCTTGTAGAGACATGGTCTCACTATGTTGCCCTGGCTGGTCTCAACCTCCTGGGCTCAAGCAATCCTTCTGCCTTGGCCTCCCAAAGTGCTGGGATTACAGGCATGAGCCACTGTGCCTGGCTTTTTTTTTTTTTAAGAGCTAGGGTCTGTCGCCCAGGCTGGGTGCAGTGGCTCTTCACAGGAGCAGTCATAGTTCACTGCAGCCTCGAACTCCTGGGCTCAAGTGATGCCCCCACCTTAGCCTGTAGCTGGGACTACAGGCATGTGTCACCACACCCAGCTTATGACTGTACGTTTTGATGGTTTAATGCAACAAAGACTGCTCTTTGTTTTGAAAGGAACCAAGGCAAGCATTTTATCCCAATGGCTAAAAAACTCTGACTGTCCTCCTCCACACCCCACCCTTGACAGAGGGCCATCTGCCAGTGATTGGGAATGCACTAGACAGCCCATCCTAATTTTGGACAGAATTAATTGTTAGAATCTGCTTTGTAACACTAGGCCAAATCTATCTCTTGTAAGTCCTGGTCTGGCCTTCAGGAGCTACACAGACCCAGTTCCTCCTCTTTATGGCGTTAAATATTTGACGATGGCCCTGGGCTCTGGGCCACCCTTATGAGGTCTCCAAGTCTTCTGTTCACAAATTGAACACCTTCCCCCAACAAAAAAGGTGTTTTTTTTTTCTTTTCTTAACGATGCTTGTATGAATATTCTTGTACATAAATCTCTTCATACTTGCCTTTGGATACATTTCTATAAATGAAACTTCTGGGACAAATGGTGTATTTTATAGTTTGTGCTATATATTTCCAGATTACCCTCCAGAATGGATGATTTTTGCTTGTACGCCCACCAGCAATTTACAAGAGAGCCTGTTTCCCCACAGCTTACCCACCAACATGGGGAATTTTCGTTCTTTTTAATCATTGCCAATCTGATAAGGAGAAATGATTATTTCATGGTTGCCTTAATTTTCATTTCTTTGATTATGAGTGAGATTGGACATGTTTTCCAGCCACATCCTATACTTTTGCAGTCGAGTTTTGGAGCTCAATGCAGGACCTTACATGTATTCCAGTTAAATTTTATCTTGTTGGATTCAACCAATCATTCCTTTCTGTTGAGATAATTTTGGACCTGACTCTGCAGTCCCAGCGTGTTGGCCTTCCTTCCCAGTCTGGTGTTATTTGCACAGTTGATAAGCAGTTATCTTTGGACTTATCCAAGTTGTTGACAGAATGTTAATGAGTGTAGGGCCAAGGACAGAACTGCCTGGCATTCCACTAGAGAAAGCCTTGGGATGACACTGTCCCATCTGCTGTGACAGTTCAACCTCACCATGCCTAGGAGCCTTCACCTGGGACACAGGGCCTGGGCACAGACTCCAGCCCTGGCCCTGATTAGCTGCGTGGCCTTGAGAAAGTGCTGTTGCCTCTCACTGAGATGTACTTTTGAGCTCTAGCAGCCTTTTTCTCACTATTCTGTCCATAAGAATTTCATGAGAAACGGTCAAATTGTTGTCAAAAGTCATGGCACTGTCACAAAGTATTCACCCCATTTTCTAATTTAGTGGAAGAAACACAACAACAACCCTTTGTCATGGACATCGACCTCTGGGATCACCCTTCCTATGTGCTGGTCAACCATTTATTTGATTTTTTGCCCCAGAATTTTGCCCACGATCAACATGAGGCTCAACAGCCTTCAGTTTATCCAATTCACACATTTTTTTTTTAAATACAGGGTTTTGGCCTCCTCAGTTCTCCATGATTCCTCAAAGCACCCTGAGACGTCAGAAGTGCTCAGCACTCCCTGCTAGGGCTTGTTGGTTCTGTCGCTCTGATTCAGTTTTCTTTCATGTCAGGAAGGAGCAAGGGGGGAAGGCCACCTCTCCTCCAGGCATGGACAGAGGGCCAGAGTTCATTCACAGCTGTGGCAGCATTGAAAGGAAACGGGGGACATGCTTAGTTTGGGGGGAAAGGGGCTTTGTGAGACTGACACATGGCAACTGCCCAAGTCACGAGCTGAAGAAACAGCTTCCATGGCCCTGCCAGAGGGACCTCTGGTTAGGCATCATTCTCTCCAGCCCTGAGCTTCATCAAGAAAATAAGCATCAGCAGTATCATCTCCAAGTGAAATGATAGCACATTATGTCACCTTTCTTTGAGTTCCTTCAACATCAAAATCAGACAAGACTGTTTGTTCCAAGGAGGGAGCAATAAACATTAACCCCATGTAACAGATAAAAGACTAAAAAAGAAATTAGGTAACTGATTTAAGTGACACAGGGAATCTGTCATAACTCTGGTGACATGGCTTCTTATCATGCCTGGAATGTAGTTACTGATTTACACCTTGTAAATTTCTCAGTACACGATGTACAAGTGGCCACTCCGTATTGTCTGTTCTTGTTATTCAGACCAGTAATAAGAGTAATCATGATAATATGCCAGGCACCGTGGCTCACACCTATAATCCCAGCACTTTGGGAGGCGGAGCCAGGAGGATTGCTTGAGCCCAGGAGTTTGAGACTAGCCTGGGCAACATGGCAAGGTCCTGTCTCTATATACAATTTAAAAATTAGTTGGGTATGGTGGCACATTCCTGTGGTCCCAACTACATGGGAGGCTGAGGCAGCAGGATCGCTTGAGCCTGGGAGGTCAAGGCTGCAGTGAGCCAGGTTCACACCACTGCACTCCAGCCTGGGCAACAGAGCAAGATCCTGTCTCAAAAAAAAAAAAAAAAAAAAAAAATATATATATATATATATATATGTAATAATGATAATAAAGGCTGCTATGGTTTGTTTGTTTGTTTTTGTTTTTTTGAGACAGAGTCTAGATGTGTCGCCCAGGCTGCAGTGCAGTGGTGCAATTTGGCTCACTGCAACCTCGCCTCTCAGGTTCAAGCAATTCTTCTGCCTCAGCCTCCCAAGTAGCTGGGATTATAGGCACGTGCCACCGTGCCTGGCTAATTTTCGTATTTTTAGCAGAGATGGCATTTTGCCATGTTGGCCAGGCTGGTCTCGAACTCCTTACCTCAAGTGATCTGCCTGCCTCAGCCTCTCAAAGTGCCAGGATTACAGGCGTAAGCCACTGTGCCCGGCAAAGGCTGCTATGGTTTGAATGTTGGTATCCACTCCACAAATCATGTTGAAGCTGATCCCCATGGCAGTGGTATTGAGAGGTGGGGCCTTTATAAAAGAGCCTGAGGGAGTGAGTTCGGCCTCCTCGCCCTCCTGCTTTCTGCCACCTGAGGATGCAGCAAGAAGGCCCTCGCCAGACACCAAATGCTGGCACCTTCATCTTGGACTCTTCCAGAACTCTTGAGAAATGAACTTGTATTGTTGATAAATGACCCAGTCTGTGGTATTTTGTTAGAGCAGCACAGATGGGCTAATACAAAGGCTGGCAATCCTTATGGAGCCCTTACCACGTTCTCAGTGCTTTGCAGAAATGAACTGTTTCCTCTCACACACCCGTGAAGTAGGTGCTGGCTTCACTCCAGTTTTTATAGATGAGGAAATGGAGGCACAGGAGAGAGGCTAAGTAACCTGCCTCAGTTCAGCCTCCTCCCATCCAAGCCCAACCCTGCTTAGCTTCCAAGATGAGACAAGATCTGGCACGTTCAGAGTGCAGTGGCCATAGACAGGTCACCCCTCTTCTAAAGGGCAGAGCTGGGGTTTGAACTCAGGCAGTCTGACTCTGTGGTTCAGGCTCCGAATGGTAATGTTCTGCTGCTTCTGTAAATAAACAAGGATAAGAAAGGATAATTGGAAATGATTTCTCCCCCAGACTGTGAAACTGCATTGCAAACAGTGGTCTCAGCTACTAAGGAGTAACAAACAGCTCTTTCATCTCCTGAAAGAACTGCATGCAAAGGAAGGAGTGAGGAGAGAAGGGACACCCAGAGCCTGGAGAACCTGTAACTTGAGTGCGCAGTCTCTAAGTAATCCCAAGTGGACCATGTGAACCTGCAGTCAGTGTCTGTGGCCACGAGGCAGAACACACAAACACCAGGCCCCAAGATTCTCACCAAGATCGTGTCATGAGACAGGACCTCGCTGCCCAGCCCCCGCCTCCCAATAACAGGATTACGAGGCTGAGTGCGGTTACTGTTGGCACAGCAAGCCACAGATGTAGCCAGGACTGGGCGCCAATCGACGGATTCCCAATATTGTCTTCCAGTTGCTAGACTACGCTGCTTTCCAGTACATTATTTGGAATATAAAAACTAAAATGTAAGTAAAGCATTTTCATACAAATAATTTCAACCGCAACAAGGCAATTGGCTTCTGATTAAGTTGGCAAGAAGAGGTAATGAACTCATTCCGATTGACATATTTGGAGATTCTCTTGCCAAATCCAATTGGCAGCTTCATAATTATGGAAACGTCCATGTTATTTCCACTCAACCAGGGTTAGGGCTGCTGGTATCTGATTCAATGTTTACTTCATGAATGAGGTCAGTTCCCAGCACAGCTGGGGTTTCAGCAAAGGAGTCAGCAAACAGCATTCCCACTAGAATCTGACCGGCGTTTGTCACAACTTCCAGGGCAACCTTCCCCCAGCTCCCCCAGGTCAGCTGCTCTCCCTAGCATTATCTGTGGCCCAGCTCCTCTCCCTGTAGAAGTAGACTCAGCCTCAACATGATGAGGTCACATGCAAGCTTCCCCTGGCACAGTGGTTCATTCTTCAACCTGCCCCCTTGGTATTGCAACACCTCGCTCCTGGACAACCCCCGCACACCATGAGCTTCACGCTGCCAGGAAATGGGGTAGGGTTTTAAGAATTATTTATCCCAGGATGGTTCCACGTGTGTGGTATGAGAGTGACTCAGAGTGCCATGGAAGCCACCTCCAAAGGTAATGACTTCCCACAGGTCAGAGTGTCCTTTCAGCCAGCTCCCCACACTGATGAAAACAAAAACAAAAGTCACAAGTACTCAGAACACTCATGAAGAATACACATTCATGGAGTGACCATCTGTGAGTTCACAGAGTTCCTGGAGAGACTCAGGGCAGAAGGGAAGGGCGGCACCCCACAATGCCAGGGGTCTAGCTCCCGGTAGCTCGAAGTGGCAAAGGGCTGGAGTGTCACTGACCTGTTTGTCCAAGTCCTGAGCTATTGCCATAGGATAGCGGCATCAAGAAAGTGCACGGTCAGAGTCTGAAGCAGCTATCTCTGCCCTGGCAGCAATTTCCCTACCTGAGACGGTAAGCTAGGAAGAGGCTAAGCATGATTTGGTTTGGATCTCAAAATAATCGTGGGCATCATATGATGTGATGACTTTTGCCTAAGAAAATCTGAAAAGTGCCATGGAGAAAAAGAATCTGGAGTGGGAGATGGTTTAGGTGTTGGAGGCAAAGGCAGATTCAAGAAGAAACTTTCTCTGCCCCAATGTTGACAACCAGACTGACGGCCACGCCCCACGCTCTCCCAACAGGAGAACAATGAGACCGAAGGCAGTTGATGTGAACACAAGAATCAACAACGTAGAGAAGACACAGTCCCAGGTGTAAAGAGGGGAGCTGTCTCTCCCTGTGGCCTCAACAGGAGAGGGTTATCAGTCTAGGGTGAAGACTCACTGTCTCGTCCTAAGGGTCAGTCCACCTGCCATAGGAGATTTCGGAACACCTCTCCTCACTTGAGGGTTGACATGCTGTAGGGTCCATGGGGCCGGCTGGACAGTCACAGTCCCAGCTCACTTCTCCCACTGGCTTTCCTCGGGAGCTCACACCACCTGTCTCAGCCCCAAGATGCTCCTTCTGGCTGCTCCTGTTCCTGACTCAAACACGGGTTGTTTGCCATCAATTCTGTACCCTGTTTGATCAACATTGTCATTGTTACATCATCTTCTAATGTTTATTTTGTTTGTTTGTTTGTTTTTGAGACGGAGTCTCACTCTGTCACCCAGGCTGGAGTGCAGTGGTGGGATGACAGCTCACTGCAGCCTCCAGCTCCCAGGCTCAGGTGATCCTCACACCTCAGCCTCCTAAGTTAGCTGTAACTACAGGTGCACACTACCACCCTCAGCTAATTTTTTTTGTATTTTTTGTAGAGACAGTTTTGCCATGTTGCCCAGGATGGTCTCGAACTCCTGGGCTCAAGCAGTCTGCCCTCCTTTGCCTCCCAAAGCGCTAGGCTCACAGGCGTGAGCCACCACACCCAGCCTCATTTTATAATCTTTTAAAATTATTTTTCCCTTGAATATTCTTTGGGAAGTTTTCGAAGATACGGCTCTGACTTAGCCTGTTTTGTGCTGCTCTAACAGAATGCCTGGGACTGGGTAATTCATAATGAACAGAAATTTATTTCTCACAGTTCGGAAGGCTGAGAAGTCCAAGATCAAGGCACCAGCATCTGGCGAAGGCCTTCTTACTGCATCATCCCACGGCAGAAGATGGACGGGCAGGAGTGGGTGGGAGAGAAAGACAGACCAAAGGGGGCTGAACTCGTTCCTTTAGAAGGAACCCACTCCTGAAATAATGGCATTAATTCATCATCCATTAAACACCTCTGAAAGGTCCCACCTCCCAACATCTCCATATTAGGGTTCAAGTTTCCAACACATGGATGTTGGAGGACACATTCAATCCATAGCAGGCACTAAACCAAGTTCTTTCCTTCCCCCTCTCTGGCCTCATGACCTTTGCTCTCTACCCACTTGGCACAGCTGCACTGGCCGCCCTGCTGATGCCCATCCACACCAGAGACACACCTACCTCAGGATCTTGGCACATGCCCTTCCCTCCAGCAGGAACACTCTTGAGGCCATCCCCACAGCTCCCTCCCTTCCTTTCAGTCTTGACTCACATGCCCCCTCCCCAGGCACTTGCATGCATGTCCTTCCACACGTGATTCCCCCAGCTTCTATCCCCATCTGAAATGGCACATTACTTGTTCCTTATCTGCCTCCCCCTCTGGAGTGCCAGCTCTGCCTGGCAGGGATTTTTGACTCTCGCCTACTGCCACAGCCTGGTGCCAGCACAGTGCCAGGCATGTCCACCCTGCAGCATTTACTGAGTGCCCACTGCACACCAGGCACTAGTCTTGGATGCTTTTGCAAATGTTTCTCCAGTGATTGAAGAACTAAAATTCTTTAAACTCAAAGGAACCGTTGTGTCTTCTGATTCCTCCAAGTGCTTTGAGGAGCTGGGCAGATGCAATGTCACTTTGCTGTCTCCCTCCACCCCGCTGCCCCTCTGACTTCATATATCAGCTTTCCCAACAGATGTGGGAAAGTGGGGTCATTCCCAGGAAAGGCAGAGCCTTCCATGACTTAGGAACCCAGGTGTTTGCTCCACTGGGGCCAATTGCTCCTGGCTTTTTCTGAGCTCCTAGGAGGAAATGCATCTGAAATGCTGTCACCCTCCCCTGATCATTAACAGAGCTGTTGAACTGGCGGAGTTGTCAGCGAGGCAACCACAGGCAGGCAGGCAGCCATCACACCAGCTTTGCAGAGAAGGCTGGAGAGCTGATGCCCACGCCACGGGAAAGGGCCGGCGCCTGAGCCAAGAGCCTGACTGGAAAGTGTGTGTAAGGGACACCTGGAGGAAGCAGGGGCCTCCAGCGCCTCCTCCACCGACTGGAACCCGTGGTGCTCACCCGCCCGCCCTGGGGGCTCACTACCCTCCCTGCCCAGAGATACAGTGGGGCTGGCGGCTCACCAGGCTTTGTGATCCCAACACTGACGAGTGTTCACCCAACAAATTGGAACTTCTTTTCTTTCGTCTCATTTGAAAAAGTCTTTTGTGAGCTAGCAAGTGACCCCAAAGTAACCTCTCTATTCCTGCTGGAAGGGAAAATATTTCCAGATCAGAGAGACTGCAGCGCCAAGCCTTGGCCTATATGAATACTTGATTATGCCTCCTGAATGCAGTCTCCTGAGCATGTGCCAGTCAGTTTCAGAAATGAGCCCTGGCCAGGTGCGGGGGCTCACGCCTGTAATCCTAGCACTTTGGAAGGCCAAGACAGGAGGATCACTTGAGCTCAGGAGTTCAAGACCAGCCTGGGCAACATGGTGAGACTCTGTCTCTACAAAAAAAAAAAAAAATTTTTTTTTCAGTTAGCCAGTATGCTGGTGCACATCTGTAGTCCTAGCTACTTGGGACGCTGAGGTGGGAGAATCACTTGAGGTGGGAGGATTGCTTGAGTCTGGGAGGTCAAGGCTGCAGTGAGCCGTGATCACACCACTACACTCCAGCCTGGGCAACAGTGAGGCCCTGTCTCAAAAAAAAAAATCAAGAGGTTTATTATTTGTCCCATCAAGTATTTTAAGACCAAAGCTTCACATTTTCAAGGGTGTGATGTCATGAAATTCCCACGTATGACCACATTTTGAAAAACAGTTATTGTGTTTTGGAAAGTGAGAGGGTTAGCCTATAATGTGGAAGATAAACTCCTAAAGTGGAAGTTTGAGATGCACAGGCAGAATGGGCCGCCGAGCTATAGCATTTGCTATGGTGAACTCATGTGACTGCCCCAGAATTATCTGGAAGTTCAATGTTCATCTTCTGAAAAGAACTGGGACCTCACTGTGCCAGCTGTTGTTGTTCTAAGTGCAGTGTAAGCAGCTTTCTATTTAAAACCTTCACACCTGGCACTTGAGTAGTGCTTGTTTTCCAAAGGGCACCCTCTTTCCCTTGGATTTTTTCCACCTTCTCCTTTTCTGTGTTAGTCCGGTTTATCTCAGCCTGCTGGCATGAAGAGAAGGACAGTTATAAAAGCCATTTATAAAAGGAGCAGGGAGGTAGTGGTCTTTTGTCTTTGCTGCTGAAACGGCTTGGGTAGATACAAGATGGCTGGAGAAACAATGCTGGGAGTGAGGAGCATGGACCAGCCAGGGAGACAGGAGGAAAGCAGGTTTCCCCATCTTCATGGTACAAAGAAGTCAAAGGCAGGTGCTCAAGGCCTTTCACCTTCCTAGACCACTTGGGTGAGGCCCTTGGACACTCCCATGGGTCCAGCATGCCTAATCAAAAACTCCAGATCTCAGCCAGGCGTGATGTTGGTGCCTGTAGTCCCAGCTCCCCAGGAAGCTGAGGCAGGAGGATCACTTGAGCCCAGGAGTTTGAGGCCAGCTGGGCAACATAGCAAGATCCCATCAAATTCCAGATCTGTCACAATCAGTTGTCTCTTGGGGAGAGGGGGGCTCAAGAAAGGAAGGAGAATTTAGAAGTGGGGTAAAGAAAGGCTAGAAACAGGGAAATGGGGGAATGCACAGCAAAAGCAATTTAAGGAAGAGACTGAGACTAACACAGCAATGTCGGGAAACGAGCCCATAGTTTTTTTTATCCTCTACATCCAAACACATCTTCATCACCTTAATTATAGACTGAGAAATGACAAGGCTAAAATAGTCAAGGGCTGGGAATTTAAGATTGTAAAATGGGTCGGGTGAGGGGGCTCACGCCTGTAATCCCAGCACTTTGGGAGGCCGAGGCAGGTGGATCACCTGAGGTTGGGAGTTCGAGACCAGCCTGGCCAACATGGTAAAACCCCATCTCTACTAAAAATACAAAAATTAGCCAGGCATGGTGGCAGGCGCCTATAATCCCAGCTACTCAGGAGGCTGAGGCATGAGAATCACTTGAACCCGGGAGACAGGTTGCAGTGAGCCGAGATTGCGCCACTGCACTCCAGCCTGGATGACACATTGAGACTCTGTCTCAAAAAAAAAAAAAAAAAAAAATTGTAAAACATCTCACTTCTGACCTTCAGAGGGTCCTCCCCTTCCTCTGCCTCCTTTTCCTCCCTCTCTTTTCTTCACCTCATCCCCCCACCTCCTTCTCCCCCTACCCCTCCTCCTTCCTTCACCCTGGGCACAGCCCGTCTTGGAAGAGCAGAAACCGCTCTGAATGACACTGGCTGGGACAGAAGTGCCCTGGGGTCAGGCCTGAAGCAGTCGGGCCGGAACAAGGCAGCAGTCGTGCACAGGAGCTTTTCAAGGAGGTTTTGCAGATACAAGGACGTTGGACAGAGAGGAACAGAGAAATTCCAGAGATTTTTCACGTGCAAGCGGATATTTCCTTTGAGAGTTTCTAGACTAAATAATACTCCTTGTGTCTAAGGGGACGGTGTATACTGCTGACCTGGCAATGTTCTCTGCCTGCAGGATGAGCACAGGCAGGCCCCGCAGCTGCCCGGAGGGAGCTGTAAGCAGAGGAAGGTGAAGTGGCCTGAAACGTCTGTACTGGAGACAGTCGGGGCTGTGTGCCTCTGCCTGACGCAACATCATTTCAGACGTGGAGGAAGGATCTGTTGGCAGATCTTGGGACTCAAATGGGCTAGACTTCTAAGAAAAAATATACCGAGGCCTCTCTATTCCACCAATTTTCATTCTTTCATACATACATATTTATTTATTTAAACAGACTTTATATTTTAGGCAGTTTTAGTTCACAGCAAATTTGAGCAGAAAATGCAGAGGTCCCATAGACTTCCTTACCCAATATACCCACGGCCGCCTGCTCTGTCAACACCCTGCAGCCGATTCATCTGACAGTCGATGAAACGATTCACACATCATTATCACCCGAAGTCCATCATCTACATTACAGACTCTTGGTGTCGTACATTCTGTGGGATTTGACAAATGTACGATGACATGTACCTGCCATTGCTGTGTCATACAGAGTAATTTCAGCGCCTGATAATCCTCCGTGCTCCGCCTGCTAACCTCTCCCTCCCCCAACCCCTGGTCCCCAAGGCTTTGCTTTTTCCGGAGTGTCACATAGTTGGAAACGTGTGGAACACAGCCTTTTCAGAGTGGCTTCTTTCACTTAATAATACGCATTTACGTTTCCTCCATGTTTTTTCATGGCTTGATAGCTCATTTCCACTGAATAATAGTCCATGGCCTGGATGTAGCCATTTTCATATATTTTTAAGAAGACAGACTGTTTCATGGGGTGACATAATTTATTAATAACTGGTATTATAATTAAACGTACAATAAAAGAAATACGTGGCTTAAATAAAACAACCGTATATCAACCCTGTCAATACTGAGGCTATTATTATCCTTCTGGTTGCAGTAAGTAAACTGAAGCACAGAGCAACCCTGATTTACCCACAGCAGATAGGTCAGTGATGTGAGGGCCATAGAAAGAACAGAAGGGGCCGACGCGGTGGCTCAGGCCTGTAATCCCAGCACTGTGGGAGGCTGAGGCGGGCAGGTCACTTGAGGTCAGTAGTTTGAGACCAGCCTGGCCAACATGGTGAAAGCCCATCTCTACTAAAAATACAAAAATTAGCTGGGCATGGTGGCACGCTCCTGTAGTCCCAGCTACTTAGGAGGCTGAGGCAAGAGAATCGATTGAACCTGGGAGGTGGTGGTTGCAGAGAGCCAAGATCACATCACTGCACTCCAGCCTAGGTGGCAGAGCGAGACTCCGTCTCAAAAAAGAAACGAATAATAAATAAATAGAAATGTAAAAATAAGGGGAAAAAGAAGCACTGAACTAGAAGGCAAGTGTACCTAGTCTAGTTTCAGGGAATCCTTCGAGCTCTGAGAGAAATCTGACTCAAAAACTAATTTTAGACCAGAAATTCAACGTAGTAGTTGAATTCATACAATTCAGTAGTTGAGTTCATACAGTTCTCTCTAGAAAAGGTCTACACACAACCAAATACAAATGAAGCTAAATTTCCACAAAAAACATTAAAGCTACATCTAATTTTTGATGAAGTGTTGCAGAGACCACCCCCCACTTCCGTCCTAATGGTTTGAGACACGTTTTCTTTTTTTTTTTTTTTAAATATACAGTATTGCTCTGTCGCCCAGGCTGGAGTACAGTGGCACAATTTCGGCTCACCGCAACCTCTGCCTCCTGGGTTCAAGCAATTATCGTGCCTCAGACTCCCAAGTAGCTGGGATTACAAGCATGCACCACCACACCTGGCTAATTTTTTTAATATTTTTAGTAGAGATGGGTTTTTGCCATGTTGGCCAGGCTGGTCTGGAACTCCTGACCTCAGTTGATTCACCCACCTTGGCCTCCCAAAGTGCTGGGATTACAGATGTGAGCCATCATGCCTGGCCGAGACACGTTTTCAAGCCTTGAGGTGCATTCCAGTACACCCGGCTCACTTTGTAATATCTGAATTTTCCTGAGTCAAGGTTTAAATTCCACTTTAATGATATGGGCCACAGTAGTAAGAAGTGTGATGTTTGCATCAATGTCTGTGTAAGGACTCTACTCGAATTAGGATGAGCCCGTTGAGAATGGAGCCTGATTTCCTCTATTTGAAGTGTTATCTATACAGTGTCATTCATGTGAGTCCATTAATAGTATTTGGTAATGAGGAGGAGGATGGGAAGGATGGGAAAGGCATTCCCGGGAAACAGCCAGCACTTTGGTTCATGTAAGCTGCCCAGTGATGCTGATGCTATAGCTTAACTAACACATCACTGTTCCCAACCCCCTTCTCGCTTGCCATCTCCATTCAGGAGGCTGGGAAAGCCAGATGCACCTGGCCCAGTTCTACCAAAGGACACACACGTGCATGCCTTCCAAAGGCCCTCTAGAGGAGAGGTCTTGCTTTTCTTCAATAAGAGACAGATAGGACTAGAAATGCCCCTTCCCCTTCTTCCTACCTTGACTCTGGGCGTGATTCCTAGAGCAGCAGCAGCCATTTATGACCACAAGGTGACCAGCAACTTTTGAAGCCACTAGTAGCCTACAATTACTGCAGTAATTGTAGGACACTGGAAATACCTAGAATATCAATAAACCAAAGAAGACCAGCTATGCTATTAAAACTATCTCCTGGTCCTGCTACCTTCAGCAAATAGAAATGGAACAAGATGTTAAAAATGATTCTGTTTTGGCTGGGCACAGTGGCTTACGCCTGTAATCCCAGCACTTTGGGAGGCCGAAGCAGGCGAATCACCCAAGGTCAGGAGTTCAAGACCAGCCTGGGCAACAGGGTAAAACCCTGTCTCTACTAAAATACAAACATGAGCCAGGTGTGGTGGCACATGCCTGTAAACTCAGCTACTTGGGAGGCTGAGGCAGAATTGCTTGAACCCAGGAGGCAGAAGTTGCAGTGGGCTGAGATCGCACCACTGCACTCCAGCCTGGGTGCTAGAGCAAGACTCTGTCTCAAAAAATAAAAATAAAAAAGATACTTTTTCAATTCTGGCAAAACTCCTGAGGCAGAAAACAAACCAGTACGTGCCAACAGCTCCAATGTTCCAAAGTGAGGTGCTGAACTAGCTCACCGGGGCCTGCAAAGAGGCTTCCGGGAACCTGTGACCGCCCCCAGGGCAGAAGGTGGCAAGGTCAAGAGAGGTTAGAATGAGAGACGACTTTTTTTTTTTTTTTGAGACAGAGTTTCACTCTTACCACCCAGGCTGGAGTGCAGTGACGTCTATCTCGACTCACTGCAGCCTCCACCTCCGAGGTTCAAGGGATTCTCCTGCCTCAGCCTTCTGAGTAGCTGGGATTACAGGCACCTGCCACCACGCCTAGCTAATTTTTTTGTATTTTTAGTAGAGGCGAGGTTTCACCATGTTGGCCAGGCTGGTCTCCAACTCCTGACCTCCTGATGGGTGATCCGCCTGTCTCAGCCTCCCAAAGTGCTGAGATTACAGGCGTGAGCCACTGCGCCTGGCCGAGAGAACTTCTTTTGAGACAGTGCTTGGGTGCTGGGGCACGTTTCTTCCCCATCCCGTCCCTGCTGTGGATGAAACAAGGGGGGCCTAGCAAGAAGGCTTCAAGGAGACCCTTCAGAGAGCTGTCAGAGGTACCCAAGAGCTTGGGGACCTGACAACTGGTGTCTGTCACCTGCCTGAGAAATCCTAAAGGCAAGAAGCCCTGAAGTCAAAACAAGGAAAGGTGAGGCTGGGCGCAGTGGCTCACACCTGTAATCCCAGCACTTTGGGAGGCCGAGGTGGGAAGATCGCTTGAACCCAAGAGTTCAAGACCAGCCTGGCCAACATAGCAAGACTCCATCTCTACAAAAATACAAAATTAGTTGGGTGTGGCAGTGCACGCCTATAATCTCAGCTACTAGGAAGGCTGAGGCATAAGGATTGTTTGAACCTGGGAGGCGGAGGTTGCAGTGAACCGAGATCGCGCCACTGCACTTCAGCATGGGCAACAAAGCAAGACTCCGTCTCAAAAAAAAAGAAAAAAAAAAGAACAAGGAAAGGTGGCTTCCCTGGGGAGAGTCCCACCTCCTGGGACAAAGGATGCATGAGTGTTTCCTATGGACCGGACAGGGACCCTGAAAAGGAACTGCCCAGGGGGGCCACCAGGAGAAAAGGCTGAGCCAGGGAACCCAGGCGTCCGCTGAAGATGTCCTCACGCCCTCAAGTGGGCAACCCTCCAGCTTCCAGGAAGTCTCCAAGGAACGCTTCAGCCCCTCACAGGAGGAAAATTCACTTGAAATAGTTACACAGCCAAAGGAAACGATGGTGGGGGCCGACAGGGGTGCCGCCCCCTCCTCCCACTTCACCCTCCAGGAGTCCAGGCAGCCCAGGGAGTGGGAGGGAGGCTGGCAGACAGGAAGGCTGCTGGCTGGGAAGAATTTTAACTTCAAGGGATCCCTGTCACAAACAGCACTGTGGACTTGAAGTGACCGGAGGATTTTTCTTATCCAAGAGCTGCTGGAAGGTCACATGGCTGTGAGAGATTTCATCTTAGGACTGGGGGCAAACCAGCCCCCACCGGACCCAGCAATGTTAGTGTTGAATGTTCCCTGGAGAATAAAGAAGAGGTTTCCTTCTGCTGTAGCCACAAACCCGCTGTGTCACACGCCTGTTTCACAAACATGGCGTGCGATCCCCACGGGGTGGGGGGAACAGTTGTATTTTTAGATGAAACCTGAGTATTTCTCTGGTCTCTTCTCCCAAACGCTAACCTCCTTGGAAATCTGTGCATGTTCTAGAGCAAAATACTACTTGGAATTTAGGTCTTCAGTTTATTAAATAAGAAGTAGCTTCAAGGAGCATAGAATTACATGGTTCCTTTTAAAATGTGCACATAAAGCAACTCTTTTCCCCTGTCATTTTCCATGCTGCAGGCATCCTGCGGGAATTGGGAAGATTGGCTCAGACTGAGTTCCAAGCTACGTATCGGCTGGTGAGAGATGAGCTGGGTCTTTGCACCAGACAATCTTGTTGAAAATCACCAGACCAAAAGTAGCTGATGCTTATCTGTCTCTGTCGAATTCCCAGGAATCCTGCGGGTGGTGGGGGCGGGAGGGGGGGGGTCTGAGCCCAAGTGGGAAGCACTGTCAGCCTGTGCCTGGGGGCGTCAGAAGAGGGAGATGGGGCAATTTCTGCTTCTTCACTGCCGCCACCCTCATCTCGCTTGGGGCTCACTCTTTCCAAGTTCTCTTGGTCCCTTTGCCAAGGCAGGGGAGACCCAGCCAGGATATTTATAGTGTTGGTACATGACTGGGCAGCTAGTGGGAGCAGATGTTTTCTGATATGGGCAAAGGGAGCTATTTCTACTGGGAGCTGGATGAAAATTAGCCAGAAAGGAAGTCGCAGCCATAACTGATGTTCCTGTCCTCTCAACACTGGAGAAGGTACCACACATCCTTACATGAGTGTGGTCCCCATCCTCACTGCCTTAACAGCTCAATCCAGCAGATGCGGACTGTGCCAGGCACTGGGTGGACACTGAGATAAATAAGACAAGGCCCACCTCTTATGATGGTGCAGAAAAACCACTTGTGAGGACCCACTCCATCCCTGCAGGCCGAGACCCCGTGGGAGCCCGGTAACAGCCACGTGGTGGCAGCTGCTGGGCCTGGGGACAGTGGTGGGGTGGCAAGAGGGAAGGAGAGGTCAAGGTGAGCCACATGGCCAGTGATGGCTCACTTGGCTTTGAAGCATGGGTGGGGGAGGTCCAGGTGAAAAGAGCAGAGGGAACAGAGGCTTTGCTGCCTACCTGATGCATTCTGGGAACATCAAGACGCATTAGATGGGGCCAGAAGGCAGGGGGTTTCCTCAGGGTGTCGGAGGAGGAGGCTGAACAGGTGAGCTGGGGCCAGGCTGCAAAGGGTCACCTTCCACATTCAGGAATGTGGACTTTGGTAGACTTCACCCTTAGGCAGGAGGAGCTGGTAAAGGTTTCTAGGGAGGAAAGGGATTCTTACTGTAGGAAGCAGTGAGAACTGTGGATCTGTGAGCAGGTTTCTCCCTGTGTCCCCATGCCCTGCAGCACCGTGCCTGACACGGTCATTGCTCCGTAAGTGCTTGTCGAAGGAGCAGACCCACATGTGGCATATCTGTCTCCAGCCTGTCCATGAGATGAGACGGTCACTAAGATCATTAAGTGTGGCAGGCCTTCCTCAGGGCCCCAACCCCAAAACAGGTCTAGGCAGATTCCTGCATGCCTGACGGCAGCTGTAGGCATCATCTCCTTCCAGAGGGGTTCAAGCGCACCCAGACCCTGGAGCAGCTCCAAGCCTCCCCAAGGCTGCTTCTCCTGGCTGCCACCTGCCCTGGAGCCCAGCCCTTGCCCTGTCCCTGCTCTGATCCTGTCTCAGCCTGTGCTTGTAGCTTCATCTCCATGCCAGCCTCAACCCAAACTGGGTGTCGCCTCTTTCCTTCTATTTGAAAATTATGTGTATTGGCCAGGCACAGTGGCTCACACCTGTAATCCCAGCTCTTTGGGAGGCCGAGGCAGGGGCATCACTTGAGGTCAGGAGTTCAAGACCAGCCTGGCCAACATGGCAAAACCCTGTCTCTACTAAAATACAAAAATTAGCTAAGTGTGGTGGCAGGCGCCTGTAATCCCAGCTACTTGGGAGACTGAGGCAGGAGAATCACTTGAACCCAGGAGGCGGAGGTTGCAGTGGGCCAGGATCGAGCCACTATACTCCAGCCTAGGCGACAGAGTAAGACTCCGTCTCAAAAAGAAAAGAAAAGAAAATTAAGTGTATTATGTATTAGCCCATTTTCACGCTGCTGATAGACATATCCAAAACTGGATAATTAATAAAGGAAAGAGGTTTAATGGACTCACAGTTCCACATGGCTGGGGAGGCCTCACAATTCCACATGGCTGGGGAGGCCTCACAATCATGGCAGAAGGTGAAAGGCATGTCTTACGTGGAGGCAGGCAAAAAGAGCTTGTGCAGGGAACTCCCCTTTATAAAACCATCAGACCTCGTGAGACCCTTTAGAAAACCGTCAGATCTCATAATATTCGCTGTCATGAGAACAGCTCAGGAAAGACCTGCCCCCATAATTCAATTACCTCCTACCGGGTCCCCCTACAACACGTGGTAATCGTGGGAGCTACAATTCAAGATGAGGTTTGGGTGGGGACACAGCCAAACTTTATCAGCAAGTAATAGTAACAATGACAACAAAAGACGTTTCTGTGCATAGCAGCCTTTGCTGAAGGTCTGAGGAGACAGAGGGTATTTACAAACACAAACAACTTAAAATGGAATATTCACCTTGTCCTGTTCTTAAACCTCCTGAAGCCATTTCTGTCAACTGGATTCTGGCCCCACCCACTGGCTGCCTATATTCCTTCTTTCTTCTCTCTCGTCCCAAATGCCTGTTCTCCCATTATGCAGAACAACTGAAAGTTTTGCTTTTGGTTTTTTGGTCTCCTTTTCACCTACCCCTGAGGACCTCTCCTGTCACCCCTCAGCCGGGTATTTTCCTAAACAAAGACATTTTGTTCCCTAAGAAGAACCTGGTTCCACAGGTAAGGTCATTTCTCTCACCCCACAACATTCTGGAGCAGTGTGGTGTTGTGTGTACCCAGGCCTATACCCAGCATCTTTTTTTTTTTTTTTTTTTTTTTTTGTATTTTTAGTAGAGATGGGGTTTCACCATGTTCGCCAGGATGGTCTCGATGTCCTGACCTCATGATCCGCCCACCTCGGCCTCCCAAAGTGCTGCGATTACAGGCGTGACCCACCACGCCTGGCCCTGTACCCAGCATCTTAGGGGCCAAGAAAACTAAGTCCTGTCATTGGGGCCCATGAATTTCATCACTCACTAAGCTGGGTGGTTACAACTATATATATGCACAAAGGCAAAGACAGAGACCCATCTGTGCAGGCTGGAGCCTAGGGGACAGGAAAGAAGCTATTTCAATGACCTTACAAGGGAAGGATGAACACTCCTGAGGGCTGGGCGCTGTGGCTCACACCTGTAATCCCAGTACTTTGGGAGGCCCAAGGAGGAAGATTGCTTGAGCCCAGGAGTTCGAGACCAGCCTGGGCGACATAGTGAGAGATCCCATCTCTACAAAAAATATAAAAATTAGCCAGGCGTAGTGGTACATGTCTGTAGTCCCAGCTACTTGGAAGGCTGAGGCAGGAGGATCATTTAAGCCCAGGAGGTTCAGGCTGCAGTGAGCCATCATCCAGTCACTGCACTCCAGCCTGGGCCATAGAGTGAGATCCTGTCTCAAAAAAACAAAACAAAACAAAAACACCCCTGGGCCATTTATCAGCTTTCAGAGAAGGAGATGATGGAGGTAGGAGAAGAAAGGCTCTTGGCTAAGCTTCAGGGATGGGGAGGATGGGAGAGTACAATGACAAAATCAGGAAGATGGAAAGAGAAGCAGAAAATAAATGGAGTTTTAATGCATTGAGAGGAGGAGACAGAGTTGAAGAGGCTCCCATGCAGGGTGGTGATTGTCTGTGAGCTCTGAGCAAGCAGAGCCCAGCACAGCCAAGGACAGGACAGCGGAAGGAGCTCTGGACAGGTGGGTCTGGGCTGTACTTGGCAGACAGCAGTGTTTCCACCAGCAGAGCCCTCCGACCTTGGCCCTGAGTTGCTGTCATTTTCTTGATGGACCTTGTCTTTCTACAGGGATCAGGAACTTGCTGGAAAGCCCTGGTGTACTCGTGACCCTTAGGTATGTTCAATTAAGTGTAGCCTGACTCTGCCTCCTTGCATATTCTAAGTTCAGCCTAAAGGTTTCTCTGTGCATAGTAAACTGTCACCTCACTGAATATGTAAACAGACAGCAACCTACTCTAGTGCCAATCACCAAGTTTTGGCCAATCAAAGGCAGTCAACTGTTCAAACCTGGTTCAAATAAGGTGAACACCCAGCTGTAACCAATCCGGCTGTTTCTGTACCTAATTCTGTTTTCTGTACATCACTTTCCTTTTTCTGTCCATAAATCTTCCTGCACCACATGGCTACACTGGAGTCTCTCTCAGCCTACTCTGGTCTAGGGGCTGCCCGATTTGCAAATCGTTCTTTGCTCAATTAACGTCTATTAAATATAATTTGTCTAAGGTTTTTCTTTTAACAGGTGTTTGGTTCAAATTCTGTTTCTTCTTGGCATGCTTCGAAGGCTTTCCAGGTAATCCAGATTATTCTTCCCACTAACTTGGTATGTTCTTTGTCACATAGCCATTTGGCTTGGTCAGGGGTTAGTGGAGGAAGCTGGGAGGCAGAAAGCTGGATGCTGCTGGGCTAGAGGGAGTAGCCATGTGCACGTGTGCATGCGCACACACATGCGTAAACGTGTGCACATATGCATGCACACATACACGTGCACACATGCACGTATGCACATCCATGCACACACACATACATATATGTGCACACATACACGTGTGCATATACACACATACACACGCACATATGTGCATACAAGAATGCACACATACATGCATGTGCCTATGTGCACACACACACGCACACATGTGCACAAGTGCACACATAGGCACACGCATACATGCCTACACCTATGTGCACATATGCACGCACATGCACACACATACACACACATACATTCTCAAAAGAGCCACAGAGCAGTTTGGTGGCATCAGAGAGATGCACTAGAACAAGCGCACAGAGACGTGGAAAGGTTACTATTCACATGAACTTTCGAAAAAGCAATGCCAAGTGCCACCGGAGGTGGACACAGCCCAGAGGTGGAGGAGGGAGGGTGCGTGGGAGAGAGGTCCCAGGTCTGCAGGGCACGCCAGGCCTGAGGACACCTTCACAGATGTGCAGTGAGATGAGAAGGAACAGGACAGAGGTAGCAGGACTAAATGTAGTCCATCCAGTTAAAGGCCATCTGGTCGTTATCTATTCTGAGATTAAGTAATCCCATGGGAAGAGCTAAGCTCTCCTTTCTTTTATAAAATGAGCCGGGCAGCTTACAGAGAGGGCTCCAGGAGGAAGGCCTAGGATGAGGAATGAGTTGTTCTGCCTCCAACTCCATCTCCTCCCCACAGCCCTCCCCCACTCCCACCGCCAAATGAAATCTCTGTTGTAAAAATGTCAGAGGACAAAAACTTGCTTAAACCATGCCAAGGGGCATGATGTGCACAGAGGCCAGTGCCATTCGGGGCAGTGGTGGACAAAACACGGGTCCCCAGAGGACAAAGAGGCCAGGCTGAGCCTTAGGGACCCTCAAGGATGCAAGCGCTGCTTTTGAGGTCCAGGGACCCAGGCTGTTCCAGGAGTGGCCTGGGAACTCCTGCAAGCAAAACACCGAGATTGTGAGGCCTCCCGGGCTGCCCTGCCCGACGTCCATAGCTTCCTGGAGCGCATGGGTGGGAGGGCACAGCGGGGCCAGACCCCTGTCCCTGGTGGCATCATCTACAGGGAGAGGTGCAGTGAGACCGGTCACCTTCAGGAAATTTACAGAAGACGCAGGCGCAAGAGCCAACAATGGAGACTGCTATGCGTGTGAACGCCCACACCTCCAGGCAGACACTAGGAGAAGGGCAACCCCTGATTTGCATCCGTATGACTTTAACACACATGAGCTCACATGTGCACTCACACCACACACTCAAACATGTGCACACACGCCCATAGGCACGTATATTTTGTGGCACAACCCCCTACCCCTTAGTCACCCAGTCAGGGAATCAAGCTCCCTACCTTTCTGCTGAGGCACGAGAACTGCTTGAACCCAGGAGGCAGAGGTTGCAGTGAGCTGAGATTGCGCCACTGCACTCCAGCCTGGTCAACAGAGCAAGACTCCGTCTCCAAAAAAAAAAAAAAAAAAAAAAAATTTAAATTGGTTAACCTCCTCTGCTAATCTCTGCTGTTGGAGAATTACAGTTTTTAAAAATTCCTTTGCTGTTATTTTGATGGAGTTTAGAGGAAGGGTTAAGTATATGCATTCATGTGCCGTTTCAAACCAAAAACCCCAAACCTCTGGCCTTTTAAAATGGAATTCCAGGCCGGGCACAGTGGCTCATGCCTGTAATCCCAGCGCTTTCGGAGGCCGAGGCAGGTGGATCACTTGAGGTCAGGAGTTCAAGACCAGCCTGGCCAACATGGTGAAACCCCGTCTCTGGCTTCACCACTCACCCCACAGGGTTCCTGGGCTGGGCTCCCCCAAAAAATGCTCTGAGCAGCTTTCACTCATGACCCCCATGCACAGCGAGAGCTAGGGCCATGGAAATTCCGTGCCTGGACCAACCTCGTCTCGTGCAGCGTGGAAGAGGTGCGTAGCCCAATGCTTGGGTTGGGAACCTCTGTCATCGTCTCCTTCACGGTGATGAACAGCTACTGAGAAAGAAAAAAATGTCTTCACGCAGTTTCTTGGGATAGTAGCTGCACCCACGATTAATAGGGTCTGTTTCAGTAGAAGTTTTTTAGAGAAAGGAAAACCGTCACCAGCTCCATTTTGTCAGGTTCATTTCTGAGGAATCTCTTGACCACCGCGGCTTCCAAGTGGGATCAATGTTGGACTTGCAAAAGGGGAAAATTATTTTTGACTCATAAACTGGAATGGAAGCCAAGGAAGAAACTCGGTTTGTGGTCTGCTGTTGCTAAATACAAAAATTGATTATTTTATGGAAGAAGAGCCATGGCCAGGTCAGCTGTTTTTCCCTCATAAAATCATTCAGTGACCCAATAGTCCTTTGCAGAGTGGTGCAGCTGTGAGAATCTTCCCTGGAAGGGCTGCCCGACCCCTCTCCTGAGCCTTTGAAACTCGGAAGCGAGGCCAGGATGGTGATAAAGGAGGAGTGTGGCGCCCTCTGGTGAGAGTGGGGCTGAGTCCCTCCTGGGAGCCCAGCCTGGGTGTCCGTCCCCCTGCTGTAAAGACCCCACGGTGCACAGCCTAAGGCTCAGAGCTTTGCACGGAGTCTGCACCTTTGGGCAACATGGAGCTGATGTGGTTGCATGTTGGAAAACCTCATTTAGATTCCAGACAAATTAGGAGAGAGATGTTTATCCCAGCTGGAGATGCACAGGCCTGCAAAGGGCTGAGAGCAACCCAAAGCTGGAAGGCCAATGGGGCTTAGGCCTCCTGGCCCCAGGTGCTGCCCCGGGAAAAGAGGCCGTAATGCCATCCTACCCAGCCATGGCTGCAGCAGCAGGACCTGTCTCCAGGTTAAGACTGAGCAGACATCAGGCAGCCTCCAAGTTGACCCGAGCATCTCTCAACTGGAATAAAAGTACTTGTCAAACATGATTATCCAGAATCTCAGGAAAAATAAAAAACGAGTTCTAAGGCTTGTGAAAGGGATGGTCTTGGGACAACCCAACACCAGGACTTTCCCTGTGGGTCTGGTGGAAATATTTTGAAAGGCCAAAGAAGAGGGTTCTGTCCTTCCCGGGCCCCGACTCAAAGCCTAAAGGAAGTCGTAGGGAGTTCTGGATGCGGCACTAATGCTTCGAGAAATCTCTCCAAGCTCGGACTTACATGCCTGATAGTTCCAGGTCTCAGACTGAGATTCTCATCCAAGGCTGGGTGATTTGATTCCCATAAATCACATCTGCCGCTCTGTAGCATTGATAAGGGGCACTCTCGGCGTGAACCTGGAGCCACTGGGAATCAAGAAGGAATTCCTGTCTGCGCCATAAGTGTGGTTCGTGGGGGTTCCTTCCGAACTTTCTGCAGTTTCCTGGAGGGATCAGACACGGCCTCCATTGGGATTGGGCAAGAATGACCTCCCTGTGCCCTGGCGCTCACACCTGGAGGTTGCTGGCCCACCCAGCCCCTGCAGAGGGTTTGAAGGTCCATGAGGCAGGTCTTGGAAGGCCCAGCGGGGAGCCTGAGAAAGAAATTCAGAAGATTCCATCATGATGTCATCAATCCCCTGAAGATCTGCAGGTTGCATTTACTCCCTGGCTTCAACGCACCACATTTTAGAGAGGTTTTTGTTTTTTGTTTTTTGTTTTCTTGAAGTACAAGAACACCAGTGATGAAACTTGAAAGCATCCTGTACTCATGGTGGATCAGGAAAATAAGAGTTTTCTTAGACTCAGAGTCTTGGTGGGAGTGTTGGTGAGGGGGTCTGCCCTCTGAACGGGGACATGGTGAGGGAGACTGCACTGAAGCTGTGTCCCCAGCTCCTTCCTCCACCGATGCCTCCATTCCTCATCTCCAAAATGCCTACAGCTCTCACCCTTATCCACTCTTTTTAGTTTTACTTCCATGGCACATAATTTTTTAATTGAGTAGTAATTCACATGCCCTACAATTCACCCTTTTAAACACACAGTGCTTTAGTATATTTACAGAGCTGTGCGACCATCAGGACAACCCATTTTTGAACATTTTTAGCCCTCCAAAAGAAACCCTACAACCGACCGGGCACAGTGGCTCATGCCTGTAATACCAGCACTTTGGTAGGCCAAGGCAGAAGGATCAGTTGAGCTCAGGAGTTTAAGACCAGCCTGGGCAACACGGTGAAACCTCATCTCTACCAAAAAAAAAAAAAAAAAACCTACAAAAATTAGCCGGACATGGTGGCAGGGAGCTGTAGTTCCAGCTACTGGAGAAGCTGAGGTGGGAGGATTGCTTGAGCCTGGGAGGTCGAGGCTGCAGTGAGCCATGATCACACCGCTGCACTCCAGCCTGGGCGACCAAGTGAGACCCCGTCACAAAACAAAACAAAACAATACAGAACAGAACAGAACCCCTGCAACCTGTAACCATCATTCCCCAATCCCACCCCAACACTCACCAGCCCTAGGAAACCACTAATCTACTTTTGAACTCCTGACCTTAAGTGATCTACCCACCTCAGCCTCCCAAAGTGCTGGGATTACAGATGTGAGCCACCGTGCTCGGCTTTTTTTTGAGACGGAGTCTCACTGTGTCCCCCAGGCTGGAGTGCAGTGGCACGATCTCAGCTCACTGCAAACATTAACATACTTTCTATCTATGAATTTGCATATTCTAGACTTTTTTTTTTTTTTTTTTTGATGGAGACAGAGTCTCACTCTGTCTCTGAGGGTTGGAGTGCAGTGGCACTATCTTGGCTCCCTGAAGCCTCAACCTCCCAGGCTCAAGTGATCCACCCACCTCAGCCTCTCAAATAGCTGAGACGACAGGTATGCAATACCATGCCCACTTAATTTTGTTCATTTTTTTATAAAAACAGGGTCTCGGTATATTGCCCAGGCTGGTCTCAAACTCCTGGGCTGAAGGAATCCTCCCACCTTGGCCTCCCAAAGTGCTGGGATTCCAGGCATGAGCCACAGAGCCCAGCCTGGACATTTTATGTAAATGGAATCAGAGAACATGCTCTCTTTCGTGTCTGGCTTCTCTCAGTTGCCATAATGTTCTCCAGGCTCATCCACACTGTAGCATGTGTCAGTGCTTCTTTCCTTTTCATGGGTGAATAATTTTCCACTGTATGGACATACCACATTTTAATTACCCATTCATCAACTTATGGACATTTGAGTTTTTTCCACTTTTCAGCTTTTTTTTTTTTTTTTTTTTTTTTTTTTTTGAGATGGACTCTCTCTCTGTTGCCCAGGTTGGTATGCAGTGGTGTGATCTCCGCTCACTGCAACCTTCACCTTCCAGGTTCAAGCAATTCTCCTGTCTCAGCCTCCCAAGTAGCTGGAATTACAGGCACCTGCCACCATGCCCAGCTAATTTTTGTATTTTTAGTAGAGACAAGGTTTTGCCATGTTGGCCAGGCTGGTCTCAAACTCCTGACCTCAGGTGATCCTCCCACCTCAGCCTCCCAAAGTGCTGGGTTTACAGGCATGAGCCACCACACTCAGCCCACTTTTTGGCTATTGTTATGAATAACGCTGCTAAGAACATTTGTGTACATGATTTTTTTAATTTCCTTTTCTTTTTTTCCTTACTATTTTTATAACCACAGAAACGATTTTGTTTAGGCATATGTTTTCAATTCTCTTGGGTCTATACATAGGGGTGAAATTGCTGGAGTATATGGTAATTCTATGTTTAACCTATTGAGGAACTATCAGGCTGTTTTCTACCTCTGTTCACCTTTTAGGAGTCCTAAGAATTAGTCCTGTTTGACAAACAATACCAGTATAACTGGATCTTTCCAGAAAAAGCCTGAACAAGTCCTAGAATTAAATTTCCATTTTAGCAGGGGTAGTTGGTTGACTGGCTGCTCTGGTTAGCTGAAGGTAATAATAATTTTTAAAGTCCCATTTTGGGCCGAGCACAGTGGCTCACACCTGTAATCCCAGCACTTTGGGAGGCCAAGATGGGCAGATTGCTTGAGCTCAAGAGTTCGAGACCAGCCTGGACAACATGGTGAAACCTTGTCCCTACCAAATATACAAAAAATTAGCTAGGCATGGTGGTGCACGTCTGTGGTCCCAGCTACTTGGGAGGCTGAGGTGGGAGGATCACCTGAGCCTGGGAGGTGGAGACCGCAGTGAGCCATGATTGTGCTTTGAAGGTACCAAAGAGGGGCTGAGAGAAAATAGCAAAGGTGGGGACAGTGCTCCAGGTGGGGTAGCCAGGAAACCCCTCTCTGCAGAGGTGTATCCGTTTTCTCTTGCTGTCAATTACCAGTAACCTCAAACTCAGCAGTTTCAAAGAACATCCGCTTCAGAGCTCAGCATTCTAGGGGTCAGAAGTATGGGTGGGCTCAACTGGGTTCTGTGGTCAGGGCCTCACATGGACAAGATCAAGGTGTCGGCTGGACTGGGCTTCCCTCTGGAGCCTCAGAGAAAGAATCCACTTCCAAGCTCATTCCAGGTGCTCACAGAATCCAGCTTCCTGCAGTTGTCAGACCCAGGTCCCTGCCTCCTTGCTGGCCATCAGCCAGGGTTGCCCTCAGCTACTCAGGAGCACCCTCCTTCCTCCATCCTCAAAGCAGCAGTGGCACCTCGGGTCCGTCTCTCACTTTGAATTTCTCCGGCTTCCTCTGCACCAGCCAAAAACTGCTCTCTGCTTCACAGTCTCGTGCAGTTAGCTTTGGCCCGCAGGATGATCTCTGTCTTCCAGTCTTAAGGTTAACCATGTCATAAGCCATAATGCAGCCCAAGAGTGACGGCACAGTCACAGGCTCCGGGATTCGGACATAAAATGGGCCGGGCGGGGAGGCCATGTTTAGAATCTTGCCAAGCACAGAAGGTGTCCCTGAGACCTAGAGCAGGAGGAGGCAATGAGGGCGTGGCCATGGGAGGAGAAACAGCCCAGACAGAGGGGCCAGCATCCTCCCGTGGGGAGGAAGAAGCTAGGTCTGTGTGAGGCACTGAAAGGCCCCGGGACTGCTGGACCATGAGTAATGGGCAGCATGGCCTGAGGCAGGTGAGCAGGCAGAGGAGACCCCCTCACCCATGGAGGCCCTGGGAGACAGCTGTGGACAGGGCAGAGCCAGAAGGGTCCCAGGCCCAGGATACTCAGCAGAGACTGCTCTCTAGAATTAGACCTCAAACTCCTGCTTGTTAAAAATAGCTTGATTGGCTGGGCATGGTGGCTCATGCCTGTAATCTCAGCACTTTGGGAAGCGAAAGCAGGCGGATCACTTGAGACCAGGAGTTCGAGACCAGCCTGGCCAACATAGTGAAACCCTGTCTCTACTAAAAATACAAAAATTAGCCCGGTGTGGTGGTGCACGCCTGCAGTCCCAGCTACTTGGGAGGCTGAGGCAGGAGGATTGCTTGAACCTGGGAAGCAGAGGTTGTAGTGAGCCAAGATCATGCCACTGCACTCCAGCCTGGGCAACAGAGTGAGACTCCACTACAAAAATAAATGAATAAATAAATCTAGTTTGATTAAGGTATAACATATAATGAATAATTGACGTGCAATAAACAGCATGTATTTAAAGTGTACAGTTGATAACTCTTGACGTAGGTGTGCACCTGTGAAGACATGTCCACAATCAAGATAATGGAGACATCCAGCACTCCCAAAAGTCACCTCAAGTCCCACTGTCATCCCTTCCTCCATCTCCCCTGCTCCTCCCTCTCGAGGAAACCAAGGTCTCCTTCCTCTCATGGTAGAGTAGTTTGCATTTTCTAGAGTTTGATGTAAATGCATCATACAGTATTGCCATGAGCTGACTTGTGTCCCCCTGAAATTCATACATTGAAGTCCTAACCCCCAGTACCTCAGCATGTGACTGTATTTAAGGACAGTGTCTTTAAAAAGGCAATTAAGCTAAAATGAGGTCATTAGGGTGGGCCCCAACCCAATATGATTGATGTCCTTATAAGAAGAGGAAATTGGCCAGGCACGGTGGCTCATGCCGGCAGTCTCAGCACTTTGGGAGCCCAGAAGTTCAAGACAAGCCTGGGCAACATGGTAAGACCCTGTATCTACAAAAAATACAAAAATTAGCCTGGTGTGGTGATGCATGCCTGTAGTCCCAGCTACCTGGTGGGCTGAGGTGGGAGGATCACTTGGAGCCCAGGAGGTCAAGGCTTCAGTGAGCAGTGTTTACATCACTGCACTCCAGCCTGGATGACAAAATGAGAGCCTATCTCAAAAAAAAAAAATGGCAAAATATATTCAATCAAGAAGGAGAAGGAGAAGAAGAAGAGAAAAGGAGGAGGAGGAGAGGAGGAGGAGGAAGGAGGAAGAAGAAGAAAGAAGGAAGAAGAGGAAGAAGAAGAAGAAGAAGAAGAAGAAGAAGAAAGAAGAAGAAGAAGAAGAAGAAAGAAGAAGAAGAAGAAGAAGAAGAGAAGAAGAAAAAAAAAAAAAAAAAAAAAAAAAAAAAAGAAGAAGAAGAAGAAGAAGAAGAAGAAGAAGAAGAAGAAGAAGAAGAAAAGAACTGGAGGAAATTGGGACACAGACACATGTGGAGGGACGATAATGTGAGGCCTTCAGAAGGCCCATTTACATGCTGAAGACAGAGGCCTCAGAAAAACCAAGCCTGTCGACACCTCGATCTCAGACTTCCAGCCCCTACAATTGTGAGAAAATAAACTTCTGTTGTTTAAGCTACCCTGTCGGCGGTGCTTCATTTTGGCAGCCCTAGCAAACAAACACAGGTATATACTTCCTTCTGCCTGACTTCTTTCATTCAGCATATTTTGAAATTCATCTATGTTGTCATGTGTATCTGTAACTCTTTTTCTTTATTAATAGTCCAGTGTACAGATATGCCACAATTTGTTTATCCGTTCACCTGCTAATAGACATTCAACTTATTTCCAGTTTTTGCTTGTTACAAATAATGCTGCTGTGAGCATCCGTGTACAAGTCTTCATGTGGACATATATTTCCTTTTCTTTTAGGTAAGTACTTAGGGTGAAGTAAGTACCTAGGAGTAGAATGCCTAGGTCATATGGCAGGTGTGTGTTTAACATTTTTTTTAAGATGGAGTTTTGCCCTTGTTGCCCAGGCTGGAGTGCAATGGCGCAATCTCGGCTCACCTCAACCTCTGCCTCCTGGGTTCAAGTGATTCTCCTGCCTCAGCCTCCCAAGTAGCTGGGACTACAGGCGCCCACCACCATGCCTGGCTAATTTTTTTGTATTTTTAGCAGAGATGGGGTTTCTCCATGTTGGTCAGGCTGGTCGAGAACTCCCAACCTCCGGTGATCTGCCCACCTCGGCCTCCCAAAGTGCTGGGATTACAGGTGTGAGCCACCACACCCAGCTATGTTTAACTTTTTTAAAAAACTGCTGAACTGTTCTTGGAAGTGGTTGTACTATTTTACATTCCTGCCAGCAAAGAATGAGAGTTCCAGTTTCTCCGCATCTTCACCAGTACTTAGTATGGTCAGTCTTTTCCATTTTAGCCATTCCAATAGGCGGATAGCAGTATCACTTTGTGGCTTTAATTTGCATTTCCCTAATGACTAATGATTTTAGTACTTTCTCATATGCTAATTGGCCATCCAATAAGCAAAATATAGGCTTATTAAGTAAATAAGCAGTTGTTTGTTCAAACATTTTGTCCATTTTTATTTTTATTTTTTGAGACAGTGTCTCGCTCTGTCACGCAAACTGGAGTGCAGTGGCACCATCACAGCTCACTGCAGCCTCAACCTCCTGGCTCAAATGATCCTCCCAAGTAGCTGGGACTGTAGGTATGCGCCACCGTGCCCAGCTAATTTTTTGACTTTTTGTAGATACAGGGTCTCACTATGTTGCCCAGGCTGGTCTTGAACTCCTGGGCTCAAGCAATCCCTCAGCCTCCCAAAGTGCTGGGATTTCCGGTGTGAGTCACCACGCCCAACCTGTCCATTTTTTAAATGAGCTGTTTTCTTACTAACTTTTGAGAGTTCTTTATACATTTTGAATACAAATCCTTTATTAGATATGTAACTTACAAATATTTTCTTGTCACTCTCTTCATACTGTTTTTTTTTTTTTTTTTTTTTTTGAGACGGAGTCTCGCTCTGTCGCCCAGGCTGGAGTGCAGTGGCGCGATCTCGGCTCACTGCAAGCTCCGCCTCCCGGGTTCACGCCATTCTCCTGCCTCAGCCTCTCCGAGTAGCTGGGACTACAGGCGCCCGCCACCACGCCCGGCTAATTTTTTTGTATTTTTAGTAGAGACAGGGTTTCACCGTGGTCTCGATCTCCTGACCTCGTGATCCACCCGCCTCGGCCTCCCAAAGTGCTGGGATTACAAGCGTGAGCCACCGCGCCCGGCCATACTGTCTTAAAAAAAACACAAAGTAGCCGGGCGCCATGGCTCACACCTGTAATCCCAACACTTTGGGAGGCCAAGGCAGGCAGACCACAAGGTCAGGAGTTCAAGACCAGCCTGACCAATATGGTGAAACTTCGTCTCTACTAAAAATACAAAAATTAGCCAGACGTGGTGGCACGTGCCTGTAATCCCAGCTACTCAGGAGGCTGAGGCAAGAGAATCGCTTGAACTTGGGAAGCAGAGGTCGCAGTGAGTTGAAATCGCACCACTGCACTCTAGCCTGGGCGACAAAGCAAGACTGTCTCAAAAAAAACAAAAAGTTTTAAATTTTCATTAAGTAGAATTCTATTTGTTCTTTAATGGATCTACTTTTGCTACTGTATCTAAGGAACCTTCGCCTAACTCAAGGTTACAAAGTTTTTTCCTGTGTTTTCTTCTAGAAGTTTTGTGCTTTCAAGTCTTACATTTAGTTACATTTAGGTCTACTTTGTTTTTTTGTTTTTTTGGTTTTTTTTTTGAGACGGAGTCTCTCGCTCTGTCACCCAGGCTGGAGTGCAGTGGCTTGATCTCCGCTCACTGCAAGCTCTGCCTCCCAGGTTCACGCCATTCTCCTGCCTCAGCCTCCCGAGTAGCTAGGACTACAGGCACCCGCCACCACGCCTGGCTAATTTTTTGTATTTTTAGTAGAGACCGAGTTTCACCCTGTTAGCCAGGATGGTCTCGATCTCCTGACCTCGTGATTTGCCCACCTCGGCCTCCCAAAGTGCTGGGATTACAGGCGTGAGCCACGGCACCCAGCCCATTTAGGTCTACTTCGAATTAATATTTTTATGTGGTACAGGGTGTGAATCGAGGCTCATTTTTTCACATACGGATATTCAGTTGTTCTAACACATTTGTTGAAATGACCGTACTTTTCCCACCGAATTGCCTTTGTTTTTTGTTTGTTTGTTTTTGAGACAGAGTTTTGCTCTGTCGCCCAGGCTGGAGTGCAGTAGCACAATCTCAGCTCTACAGCCTCTGCCTCTTGGGTTTGAGCGATTCTCCTGCCTCAGCCACCCGAGTATCTGGGATTACAGACACCCGAGTAGCTGGGATTACAGGCACGCCTGGCTAATTTTTGTATTTTTGGTAGAGACAGAGTTTCTCCATGTTGGCCAGGCTGGTCTCGAACTCCTGACCTCAAGTCACCTGCCCACCTCAGCCCCCCAAAGTGCTGGAATTACAGGCGTGAGCCACTGCACCCGGCCATACTGAATTGCCTTTGAACCTCTGTTGAAAATCTATTGTACTTTTTAATGTGGGTCTATTTCCAGGTTCTCTATTCTGTTCCATTGATCTGTCTTTACATCAGTACCATACTGCCTTGATTATCATAGCTGTATAATAAGACCTGAAATCAGATGGCGTAAGCCCTCCTACTTTGTTGTTTATCAAAGTGGTTTTGGCAATTCTACATCCTGTGCATTTCCAATTTTGGAATCAATTTTGTCCATCTCTTTTTTTTTTTTTTTTTTTTTTTTTTTTGAGACAGGGTCTGGCTTTGTTGCCTAGGCTGGAGTGCAGTGGCATGATCTCAGCTCACTGCAACCTCTGCCTCCCAGGTTCAAGCTATTCTCCTGCTTCAGCCTCCCAAGTAGCTGGGATTACAGGCGTGCACCACCACGCCTGGCTAAATTTTTGTATTTTTAGTAGAGATGGGATTTCACCATATTGACCAGGCTGGTCTCAAACTCCTGACCTCAGGTGATCCACCTGCCTCAGCCTCCCAAACTGCTGGGATTACAGGAGTGAGCTATTGCGCCTGGCTCAATTTTGTTCATTTCTAAACAACAAAAAAAAAAACTTGCTGGAATTGAGGTTACGTATCTGTAGATCAACTTGGAGTGAAATTTTGGAGAGAGTTAACATCCTAACGGTATATTTTTGTTTTCTATGATTTTTTGTTTGTTTCTTTGGGTTTTTTTGAGATGGGAGTCTCGCTGTGTCACCCAGGCTGGAGTGCAATGGCACAATCTTGGCTCACTGCAACCTCCACCTCCTGGGTTCAAGCGATTCTCTTGCCTCAGCCTCCTGAGTGGCTGGGATTACAGGCATGTGCCACCACGCCCGGCTAATTTTTTGTATTTTTAATAGAGACAGGGTTTCGCCATGTTGGCCAGGCTGGTCTCAAACTCCTGACCTCGGGTAATCCACCAGCCTTGGCCTCCCAAAATGCTGAGATTACAGGCATGAGCCACGGTGTATTTTTAAATCAAGATACAATTTATATACCATAAAATTCACTGCTTTAAAATGTACAATTTAGGCTGGGCATGGTGGCTCATGCCTTCCAAAGTGCTGGGATCACAGGGGTGAGCCACCACAGCCAGCCTGACATCAGCTTTTAAAACACATGTATTTGTTCGTTCTTCCTCAAAGTACACAGCATATTGCCTGGGAATGTGGCTGGCTAGAGTTTGGATAGTCGCTGAACTCTAGAACTGACAGGAAACTTAGAAATGGTACAGTGCAGAGGTTGCAAACAGGCTGCCCAGAGGCCAACTTGGCAATCAGATGTGTTTGTGTGGCCTATACAGGATGTCCTGAAGGTGTGAGCCAACGTTTCAGAATTTGGTAGCTTTCACAAACATTTTTTTAAAAATCAGCCATCTGGCAGCCCAGGCCTGCATCCCTCCTGGCGATGGTGGGATGTGCAGGGTGGAGGAGCCTCTCCTGCAGGTCCCCTTGGTGCTGCCACCCACACAGAGCCCCAATGCCCTAATATCTGCCCTCTCCTCTGCCTCCACCCTGCCTCCAAAGTATGCCTTTTAGAGATAAACCCTGGGGAGGTTCCCTAATTTTCATGGGGCAAACTGTGCACGCTGACCATGAACCCTGTGCTTCTTCCCACTCGGTGGACGTCCCCTCCCTCTACAGTGGCCAACTCAGTCTGGTTTGCTTAGTCTCTGGGTTTGCATACAGAAAGTCCTGTAGCCCTGGAACCCTCCCAGTCCCAGGCAAACAGGGGTGGTTGGCCACACTACCGCTCACTTCCTACCCTTCTCCCCCGCAAAAAAATAAAATAAGATAAAACAAAATGTAATTTAGACAGGGTGCGGTGGCTCACACCTGTAATCCCAGCACTTTGGGAGGCCAAGGTAGGCAGATCACTTGAAGCCAGGGGTTCAAGACCAGCCTGACCAACATGGGGAAACCCCGTTTCTACTAAAACTACAAAAGTTAGCCAGGCGTGGTGGCGCACCCCTGTAATCCCAGCTACTCAGCAGGAACAAGAATCACTTGAATGCAGGAGGCGCAGTCTGTAGTGAGCCAAGATTGTGTCGCTGTACTCCAGCCTGGACAACAGAGCAAGACTCTGTCTAAAAAAAATAATAATAATAATTTAATTAAAAAGCAGAGTTTTGTTGAACTAAGATTTCATCTCCTCTGTGGCCTGCTTGCTGGGCTAGACACAGAAGCTGCCAGCGCCACCATCTCTGATTTCTTCGTGGTGAAAGAGGTGAGTTGTGCCGTCCTTCACCACAGTGACCTCCTGGGGCCCCGTGCCCGACTCTGTGCCTGTGATGGAGGATGCCTCGCAAAGGATGGGCCCCAAGTCCCAGCCGACAGCAGCGCACACAAGCCTTGCTGCCAGATGGCAGCGCGAGCCTCTGTTTATGATTAGGTGGCAGACTGCACTCGGAACCCAGCAAGCCGATGATGAAAGCTGTTAAAAGAACATTGTTATATGACTTTTCATAGTTTCCCAAGTAAATATTACACTCACTGCTGCTTGAATTACTAATGCTTTGGAAGTGGAGGCCGAAATCCGTTCCCAAACAGACTCCCTTTTTTTTGCCTGTCACCTAGGCGCTCAGCATTGTTGTCGAATTGTTTTCCCGGGCTCGCCCGTCCTCACAGCTCAGTACATTCCCTCCGAGTGATCTCTTGGCACCTCCGAAGCCCGAGTTTGCACAGCCACCTCATTTCCCAGCTCCTCCGCGCCAGCTCCCTCTGCAGCAGGCAGCTTGCCGCAGGCAGGTGACCCAAAGGTCCTCGGATAGAACTGCAGAAAAGGGAGCAAATGAAAGGAAGGCAGCCACGGCTCTGCCAAGCCTCTCCAAAGAGACCCGGCTTTGCACAGGCAACTTCAGGTGGAAGGAAAGGACCCTGCTGGAAGCATCACCTCTGGGCCCGCACTGCGGCATTTAACCTCTTCCTTAGGCTGCCCGGAGAGACAGCCGGAGAAAGTGCCTTGGACCCAAACAGCTCTTGGGTCCTCACTGTTTTTATTACTGCTTATAAAAGCTAGTAAACAGATGGTTTGGGTTAGAGAAAATATGCAGTCAGGGTTATTAAAAAGAAAAAAAGCAAGCAAGCAAGCAGAAGAATGAGGAGAGGAAAGGAAAAAGCAAGAAGGCTTGTATAACAGTGAGGACGCTGACAGCTCGTCAATCCAAGCACCCCTGGTCCTGTGTGTGTCTCTCCTGGGCTGGCGTCCTCACCAAGCTGTCTGTCCCAAAAGAAGCCCCCAAGAAGTCCAATCTCACGTGGAAAACGCACTCCCTCCTGTCACCAGCCCCCTTCCTATATTCTGTCCCACACATACTTGTGACATGCTGGTAAGATGAGTTTGGTGGTACCTGGAGCCAGAGGAAGTGAATGAAGGTTGACCCAAGAAGAGGCTGTGGATGGCCACAGAGGTAGACAGGGAGGGAGGACAAGAAGCTTACAGGTCTCTCTGGAGAAAGAGGCACCACGGCTACGAATTTCCTGCGAGAATAGAGAGGGCAGCCAGGGCGTGGGGGGCTTAGTTATATACCTGGCAGTGACCTTGGCCAGAATGAGGCTGCTGGCTCACACCAGTCCTAAGAGGCCACAGGATGGATGGGCTTGGGATTGAACCACAGGACTAAGATGCTTGAGCAGGGAGGGGGCAAAGATGCTTCCTCCACCCTCCAGAGACAGCCCTTTCCCTCGCCCCCAGCAGCTCCCAAGGAGAGAGACTGCATGCAACATTCTGTGCAAGACGTCGGGGGAAGAGAGGACCGGCAGGGACACGGTCCTCATCAACCTGTATTGTGGTCCTATCCAGCTCCTGAGGGAACTTGTCCCACATCGGAGAGGGAGAAGCCACAAGAGGCCAAAAGAAGCTGCATGTGACCCCTAAGCATCTAGAAGAAACTTAAGACGCAAGGCCTGTGTGCTTGGAGCCTTGGGGCAAGGACCCCACAAGAGGTGGGCAGAGGTTTCTGTCTCTTTCACTTCAGCTAAAGCAAAAGAGAATCAGAACGAAGATGGGGACACCAAGGAGCCACAAAGGAGCCCGCAGGGCAGACATGAACTGCAGTCCTTCCAGGTCAGCCACGGGCAGAGGGCTGGTTCGAGGCAGTAGACTCGAAGTGTGGCCCCCAGACCTGCTCCTGGTCGCCTGATGGTTTGCCGCTAGTCTGCCACAAAGTAAGTACAGAAATCAAGAGTTAGTTGGCCAGGTGCTGTGGCTCACGCCTGTAATCCCAGCACTTTGGGAGGCTGAGGCGGGTGGATCACCTGAGGTCAGGAGTTCTAGACCAGCCTGGCCAACATGGTGAAACTCTATCTCTACTAAAAATACAAAAAAAATTAGCCGGGCATGGTGGCAGGTGCCTGTAATCCCAGCTACTCAGGAGGCTGAGGCAAAAGAATCACTTGAACTTGGGAGGCAGTGGTTGTAGTGAGCAGAGATCGAGCCACTGCACTCCAGCCTGGGCGACAGAGTGAGACTCCATCTCAAAAAAAAAAAAAAAAAGAAAAAAAAGAAAGAAAAAAGAAATCAAGAGCACTTAGAAACGTTTGGATACCTTTTTCCCCTTGTCATGTTTGTTCTGCTTATTTTTTTTTGAAATGTCATATGCAGGATGGGTGCAGTGGCTCACACGTGTAATCCTAGCACTTTGGGAGGCCAAGGCAAGAGAATCAGTTGAACCCAGGAGTTCAAGACCAGCCTGGGCAACATACCAAGACTCCGTCTCTACAAAAAAATCAAAATATTAGCGAGTGTGGTGACACACCCCTTTAATCACAGCTACTCGGGAGGCCGAGGCAGGGGAGGATCAGTTAAGCCCAGGAGACTGAAGCTGTGGTGAGCTGTGATTGCGCCACTGCACTCAAGCCTAGGCGACAGAGTGAGACCTTATCTCAAAAAAGAAATAAAGGCCAGGCATGGTGGCTCACGCCTGTAATCCCAACACTTTGGGAAGCCGAGGTGAGCGGATTACTTGAGGTCAAGAGTTCAAGGCCAGCCTGGCCAACGTGGTGAAATCCCATCTCTACTAAAAATACAAAAATTAGCCAGGCGTGGTGGTGCATGCCTGTAGTCCCAGCTTCTCGGGAGGCTGAGACAGAAGAATTGCTTGAACCCGGGAGGCTGAGATTGCAGTAAGCCAAGGTTGCACCACCGCACTCCAGCCTGGGCAACAGAGAGACTCTGTCTCAGAAAATAAATAAAAAATAGGGGCTGGGCATGGTGACTCATGCCTGTAATCCCAGCACTTTGGGAGGCCAAGGTGGGTTGGATCACTTGAGGTCAGGAGTTTGAGACCAGCCTGACCAACATAGTGAAACCCCGTCTCTACTAAAAAATATATAAAATTAGCCAGGTGTGGTGGTACTCACCTGTAATCCCAGCTACTTGGCAGGCTGAGGCAGGAGAATTGCTTGAACCTGAGAGGCAGAGGTTGCAGTGAGCCGAGATTGCACCATTGCACTCCAGCCTGGGCAATAACAGCGAAACTCCGTCTCAAAAACAAGAAAGAGAGAGAGAGAGAGAAAGTAGAAAGAAAAAGAAAGAAAGAGAAGAAAGAAAGAAAGAGAAAAAAGAAAAAGAGAAAGAGAGAGAGGGAGGGAGGGAGGGAGGAAGGAAGGAAGGAAGGGAGAGAAAGAAAAGAACAGAAAGAAGGAAGGAAGGGAAAGAAGAAAGAAAAAGAAAGAAAGAAGAAAGAAAGAAAGAAGAAAGAAAGAAGAAAGAAGAAAGAAAAAAAGAAAGAAAGAAAGAAAGAAAGAAAGAAAGAAAGAAAAGAAAGAAAGAAAAGAAAGAAAGAAAGAGAGAAAGAAAGAGAGAAGGAAGGCAGGCAGGCAGGCAGGCAGGCCAGGTGCAGTGGCTCACGCGTGTAATACCAAAACTTTGGGAGGCCAAGGCCAGCGAATCGTCTGAGCTCAGGAGTTCAAGACCAGCCTGGGCAACATGGTGAAACTCCGTCTCTACTAAAAATACAGAAATTAGCTGGGCATGGTTGTGTGTGCCTGTAATCCCAGCTACTCGGGAGACTGAGGCAAGAGAATCCCTTGAACCTGGGAGGCAGAGGTTGCGGTGAGCCAAGATTGCACCACTGCACTCCAGCCTGGGTGACAAAGTGAGACTCCGTCTCAAAAAAAAAAAAAAAAAAAAAAAGGAGTGGCTGGAGCCCGCCCTGCAGTGGAGGGATGCCCTGGCTGCAGACTATGGAGCTGCCCCAGCATCCTGCCAGGAGAAATGAGGGCTTTGGGGGCCAGGGTTCTGGAGATCCCTCAACCCGCCTCAAGCTCGTTAGTGATGCGGCACTACTCTCCATCCCCAAAACTGACGCCAGGCGGATACAAACCCCAGTTACATGGTACAAGGGAAAATGATGCTGGGCCCTTTAAAATAATCAAGACCATGGCCTGTGGGCACAGGGAAAGTGCCTTCAGGCCGGGCGCAGTGGCTCGCGCCTGTAATCCTAGCACTTAGGGAGGCTGAGGCAGGCGGATCACCTGAGATCAGGAGTTCAAGACCAGCCTGGCCAACACAGTGAAACCCCATCTCTACTAAAAATACTAAAATTAGCTGGGTGTGGAGGCAGGAGCCTATAATCCCAGCTACTTGGGAGGCTGAAGCAGGAGAATCGCTTGAACCCAGGAGGCAGAAGTTGCTGTGAGCCAAGATCGTGCCACTGCCCTCCAGCCTGGGCAACTGAGCAAGACTCTATCTCAAATAAATAAATAAATAAATAAATAAATAAGAATGTGCCTTCTACTTCCTTTATTCTCTCCTCCCCGGAGCTGGAGGTGAGGAGGGCAACTCAAGCCTAAAAATCCCACGGCTTCAACCCGAAAGAGAACAGAGGGTATGATTCCATTTATATAAAGCACAAAAACAAGCAAAAGTAGCCAGTGAGGAGATGGGATGATCTCTGCAGCAAACCAACACAACACACACTTACCTATGGAACAAACCTACACATCCTGCACATGTATCCCAGAACTTAAAAAAGAAACAGAAAACAAATAAACTAACCAGCAACCAGTGCTGGGAGAAGTTAGAATGGCACTCACTTCGGGGGGACAGTGACAAGGGCTGGGGAGTAAGGAGGACTCCTGGGGGCTGGCTGTGTGCCTACCCTTGATCTGGGCGTGTTCTGTTTGCAAAAATTGCACGGTTGTGAAGGGTGTATGCTTATGGTTTGTACACTTTGTACCTGGATATTAAACTTCAATAAGAAGTTTTTAAAACCTGTGGGCTCTAACCACGACGCAAAAATAAAATATTAGCACCGAGGTCTTGTGAGGCTCTTCTGCTGTGTTAAAAGCGTTCCATCGCAGGAGAGCAATGTCCTCGCAAGAGAAGCCGGGATTTGATTTTTGGGTCACTGTTTTCCCAGGTGGTTGCGGGGCAGGGGGAAGGTTGACTCATTTTCCCTGCTCCCCCCACCCCGCCCTTGTCCCCACCATGTGGGGCTGGATGGGGGCCAAGGGCCGGGAGATTTCGGCTGTTGCCTTGGTGATGCTTACTTGTTGGCTTCAAGTTGTGATGGTAAAATAAATAAGCAAGAGGCTTGGGGAGCTCCAACCGGTCCTGCCCGCTGTTCCCAGGTCACCATTCAAAACCACAAAGGTAGCTCAAGTACTGTGAAGCCTGGAACTCTCATCTGGGTGGACAGGGGACAGGTTAGGAGCAGGATGTGTCCTGGATGCTCAGAGATCCATGCTCACTGCAGACGTACAGTCTGAATAGACTCTCCTGAAATTCTAGCTCAGTTTTCTGGAAATGTAGCGGCCAGGAATGCAAGTCCTGAGCATGGGGACATTTGCTCAACCTGTAAAGGCTGGATGGGCACAGAGGGAGTTCGAGAGCTACAATTCTGCTGTCAGGAGACGTGCTTGCCTTCAGAAGGCAAGGGCAAAGAAAACAGAGCTGTGTCTAGAGGCCAGGAGCCGGGCCACATCCAGCCCCTAACCTGCCCCCTGTCCCCTGTCACCCCTCCAGGTGAGAGTTCCAGGCTTCACAATACTTAAGCCACTTTTGTGGCTTCGAATGGGAATCTGGGAACAGCCGGCAGGACTGGTTGGAGCTCCCCAAGCCTCTTGCTTATTTATTTTACCATCACAACTTGAAGCCAACAAGTAAGAATCACCAAGGCTTAAATGATGCCTCAGGCCCATCCTGGAACCAGGAAGCAGAGGAGGTGAGATTCCCAGCAGAGCCCCAGAAGACGAGGACCCCGGTCCAGGAAGCAGAGCAGAGCTTTGCCCAAGATAAACTCTCAGCTGTGGTCCTGCCTCTCTTGCCAAGATGCTGTTTGACTTGGAGGTGTATAGCAAGTTCTTAACTCCTCCGGGCCTCAGTTTCCCCATCTGCAAACCATTATTTTTATAGACGAAGGCAGGAGAGAATAGGACTCCAGCCCTGGGAACACACCCTCCCAGGCGTATCCCAGCACTCCCTGGCCAGGCAGCTGTGGCAGATGTGCAGAACATCTTCCAGGGTTTACAACTCGGCTGCCCTCAGGGAAGTGGAAACTGTTGGCCTCACCCATTCCCAAAGCATCCAAATCATAAACCGCCACTAAAGTCTTGGCTCGGAAGGTCTGATTGTCCTGCTGTGTGTGCAGGGGAGGGGAGAACACACAACACTGGGCAGGGGTGGGGTGGGGACAGCTCCCTCCGGGCCAAGTTGAAGCACTGGGCAGAGCTGGGAGGCGCCCTGAGTGTTTGACAACCAGCATGAGGTCACAGCCATCCTCCTCCTGGGGTGTGATGTGTCAGCAGGCAGTGATTGGCCTGTGGGCCATGATTCACAGAGGCAAGCATCCCTATTGAAGGCCTCGGCCCTCGGCCCTGCAGCTGCCCTTCACAGCAGACTCCTCGCTTTCCCTCCGCCTCTGTCCTTCAACGGCTCCAGCCTCAGCCATCAGCCAGCAGGGAAGGGTGACACCCAGCAGCGGCAGGAGCTGGGGGCCCCTGGATACCCCGGGATGGTCCCCTCCAGGGCCACAGTCTGCTGCTCTGAAAGGTGACAGAGCTATCCTGACGGTCCCTCTTCCTGTGTCCACACCTCCTACCTCCTACCCCTGAAGGAGGCAGCACAGGGATCCCAGTGGTTCTTTATTGAGCACCTACTATGTGCTGTGTGTCAAAGGCTTTGGGTGATAACTCTCCTTTGAGAGGGTGTGTTCATTTCCTGGGGCGGCCATTTCAAGTCATCATAAACTGGGTGGCTTAAAAGAGCAGAAATGAGTTCTTTCACAGCTCAGGAGTCGAGAAGTCCAAAATCAAGTTATCAGTGGGCCACAATCCCTCTGAAGCCAATCCTTCCTGGCCTCTTCCAGCTTCCGGGGGCTCCAGGAGTTCCACGGCTGGTGGCCGCATCACCCCACTCTCTGTCTCTGTCTTCCCACAGCCATCTCTCCTCTGTGAATGTCTCCATGTCTCCTCTTCTTATAAGCACACCAGCCATTGGATACAGGGCCCACCCTACATCCAGGATGATGTCATACCAGGATCCTTAACTAATTACCTCTGCAAAGACCCTATTTCCAAATAAGGTCAAATTCTGAGGGTCTGGGTGGACATGAATCATGGGGGCCCACTACAGAGGGGCAGTATCAGTGCCCCCTTCATACAGATGAGAAAACTGGGGACCAGTGATGTGAAGTGCTTTGCACAGAGTCCCTCAGCTGGGAAGTGGTAGAATCAGGATTTGAACCCACGTCACCTGGCCCAGGACCCACCACTATACTGTCTTTGCCAGAACCCAACCTCTTCGAGAATTCCTGCCCTGCAACATCCAAGCAGTGGGGAAAAAGGTGGGAAATCCTCGGCCTTCAAGAGCAAAACCTAGTCCTGGCCAGGAGCGGTGGCTCACACCTGCAATCCCAGCACTTTGGAAGGCTGTGGTGGGAGGATCACTTGAGCCCAAGAGTTCAAGACCAATCTGGGCAACATAGCAAAACCCCTGTCTCTACAAAAAATCAAAAATTAGCCAAGTGTGATGCTGCACACCTGTGGTCCCAGCTACTCAGGAAGCTGAGGCAAGAGAATCACTTGGGCCCAGGAGGTCGAGGCTGCAGTGAGCGGTGATCATGCCACCTCACTCAGCTTAGTTGACAGAGTGAGACCTTGTCTAAAAAGCAAACAAACAAACAAAAATGTGGTTCCATACGCCAGTCATTCTCTAACTTCAACTTATGGGAAAATCCCTGAAAGGAGCTTGCAAAATCACCTTGAGATTCTGACCCATTCAGTGGGTGGTAGTGGGTGCAGGCAGACTAGACCCCCAGGCCGGACCTCAGCCTGTCTCCAGCTCAAAGAAGGAGCAGAGACTGGGCTCGGTGGCTCACGTCTGTAATCCCAGCACTTGGCAAGGCTGAGAAAGGTGGATCACCTGAGGTCAGGAGTTCAAGACCAGCCTGACCAACATGGAGAAACCCAGTCTCTACTAAAAATACAAAACTTAGCTGGGTGTGGTGGTGCACGCCTGTAGTCCCAGCTACTGGGGAGGCTGAGGCAGGAGAATCACTTGAATCTGGGAGGCAGAATTTGCAGTGAGCTGAGATTCTGCCACTGCACTCCAGCCTGGGAGACCCAGTGAGACTCTGTCTCAAAAAAAATAAAAATCAGAGAGGAGCAGAGAGCACAGTTCAGCCCAAGGGACCGGTCCCCATGTCCACGCCAGAAAAGCATAGTGCCAGCCTGCTAGGGACCAGAAGTCGTCATCCCACCACGGCTGGCTTGCATTGAGCAACCCAAGGAAGAGGGTTTGGATGGAAACTCCGGTTCCTGAAGGATCCAGCGCAGGCTCGCTCTGGGAGAGCCCCAAGGCAGCTCTGGGCTCTGCCCAAACCCCAGCATGGAGGATTTGCTCAGAAAGTGAGCCAAAACCCTCTTTCCTCTTTACAATTCCAGTGTGAATGGCTCTTCCCCAAGCCCAGCCCTTTCTCGTGGTGGCGTCACCAAGCATCCCCCGCGCCAAGCGATGATGGAAATTCGCTGCTCCAAGTCTTCCCGGCCCGCTGGAGCTGCAGCTTGGACCCTAAGTTGTGACAGCACCCTCTCCTCCGCCCACAGCCTGGAGGAACACAGGTGCAGCTGGCTAAAGGTCCACCAGGAAAACCCGCTCACCAGCTCTCCTCTGAACAAGATGTCCCTGGCACCTCACTGGAGCTTGCTCGACCAGATCTCATGAAAATACAGGAACTGGCCTGTGGAGAAGCCACAGAGCCATGCCCTTGGTCCCAGCAGTGGGCTACAGCCCTGCCAGCCACCATGCCTGGAACTACCCTGTAGTAGCCTCTGGCTTAAAATCCACTGCGGGTCCCAAACCCTCTGAAGTTTAAGAGGGGAGAAAACAGGCAGAAAGGGAAGGAAAGGAGTCACCTCGCCTATGGATGGGGGAGTGTCCCAGGACACCTGGGGACAAGGGGCAGGGACAACTGCCATTTTAAAATTTTTTTACTGAGGTGAGATTTGCACTACATAAAAATCACTATTTTATTTTTTTAATTTAATTTTTTTTTTTTTTTTTTGAGGTGGAGTCTCGCTTTGTCGCCCAGGCTGGAGTGCCATGGTGCAATCTCAGCTCACTGCAGCCTCTGCCTCCCAGGTTCAAGGAATTCTCCTACCTCAGCCTCCCGAGTAGCTGGGACCACAGGTGCCTGCCACCACACCCGGCTAATTTTTGTATATTTAGTAGAGAAGGGGTTTCACCATGTTGGCCAGGCTGGTCTCAAACTCCTGACCTCAAGTGATCCGCCCACCTCAGCCTCCCGTTATGGAATTACAGGCATGAGCCACCATACCAGGCCAAAATTCACCATTTTTAAAGTGAACAGTTTGCCAGGCGTGGTGCCTCATACCTGTAATTCCAGCACTTGGGAGGCTGAGGCAGGAGGTGACTTGTGCCCAGGAATTTAAGACTAGCCTGTGCAACATAGTGAGACCCCATCTCTTAAAAAAAAAAAAAACAATTTTTTTTAATTAGCTGGGCATGGCAGCATGCACCTGTAGTCCCAGCTACTTGGGAGCCCAAGGGGGGGAGGATTACTTGAGCCTAGGACCTAGGTCGAGGCTGCAGTGAGCTGTGACCATACCCCTGCACTCCAGCTTGGGCAACAGAGTAAGACCCTGTCTCAAATAAATAAATACATAAAATTAAAGTGAACGATTTGGTGGCATTTAATACAATCACAATGTCATGCAACCATCACCTTTATCTAATTCCAAAACATTTTTATCCCCCCAAAAGGAAACTCCCTACCCATGAAGCAGTCACTCCTCCTCCTCACGCCCCATCACTCCTGTCACCCACTAGTCAGCATTCTGTCTCTATGATTTATGCATTCTGGGCATTTCATACAAATGGAGTCAGACATCTGCACAGCTCCCTTCTCTCCTTGTCCTGACCTCCCTTACAATCCCGGTGACTGCCTCACCCCTTGCTTTCAGGGGCAGGCACATGACCCAAGTCCTGCAAATCAGAGTCATCATGATCAGTTTCTGAGGGGAGCTTGTGACTCAATCCCAGCCCATGAGAACACCCTCAGGACATCTGCTGAATCTGCAGGACAGGAGACTGAAGTCACTGGCAGCCACCTTTACTGCCACCCAGGGCACACCCACCTGAGAATGAAACCCACACGGAGGAAAGCAGAGACAAAGGGGAGGCCCATTCTTGTCAATATCACCTGAGCTCCTGGATCCAGCTCTGCCTGAAGGCAGAACTAGCCTTAGAGGCCATTTAGTTTTGGAAAACATTAACATCTTCTGTACTTCAGTTAGTTGGAACTGGATTTCCATAATTTGCAACTAAAGGAGACCTGATTAATATTTGTGGCAAGGGGGACTCCAGTTTCACTATCCTGCCTTGGCACCTTCCCATTCCTTGTGGAATAAAATGCAACCTCCTTCTTAAGGGGTCCTCCCTTCCCTTTCAGGCTTTGTACCCCTGCCTCTCGGTTAACACACCAGCCCCACAATTCTCACACACACATGCATGACACACCCACATGCACACACACATATGCACCCACAGACACATGCACATATACACACACACGCACCCACACACATACGCATGCATACACGTACATGCTTCACACACATGTGCATACACATGCACCCACACACATACACACACATATACACATCCACACACATACACATGTATACACACACATGCTACACACACATGCACCCACAGACACACATGTATACACATATATACACACCTACATACATATACACATGCATGCACACATGCTATGCACACATATGCACATACATGCACTCACAGACACACGCATATGCACATGCATTTACACACAAGCATACGCACACACTACACACACATATGCACCCACAGACATACACATGTATACACATGCATATACACACATTCATACACGCACGCTACACACATGCACCCACAGACATACACACGCATATACACATGCTTTCATGAGCGTCCGTGTGAAGAGAACACCAAACAGGCTTTGTGTGAGCAACATGGCTGTTTATTTCACCTGGGTGCAGGTGGGCTGAGTCCGAAAAGAGAGTCAGCAAAGGGTTGTGGATTATCATTAGTTCTTATAGGTTTTGGGATAGGCGGTGGAGTTAGGAGCAATGTTTTGGGGGCAGGGGGTGGATCTCGAAAAGTACATTCTCAGGGGTAGGGAGAATTACAAAGAACCTTCTTCAGGGTGGGGGAGATTACAAAGTACATTGATCAGTTAGGATGGGGCAGGAACAAATCACAATGGTGGAATGTCATCAGTTAAGGCTATTTTTACTCCTTTTGTGGATCTTCAGTTACTTCAGTGTACGTGCAAGTCACAGGGGATGCGATGGCTTGGCTTGGGCTCAGGGGCCTGACATTCCTGCCTTCTTATATTAACAAGAAAAATAAAACAAAATAGTGTTGAAGTCTTGGGGTGGCGAAAATTTTGGGGGGGTGGTATGGAGCGAGAATGGGCGCTGTTTCTCAGGGCTGCTTCAAGCGGGATTAGGGGCGGAGTGGGAACCTAGAGTGGGAGAGATTAAGCTGAAGGAAGATTTTGTGGTAAGGGGTGATATTGTGGGGTTGTTAGAAGAAACATTTGTCATGTAGAATTATTGGTGATGGCCTGGATACGGTTTTGTATGAATTGAAAAACTAAACGGAATAAGAGAAGGAGAAAAACAGGTATAAAAGGTCTAAGAATTGGGAGGACCTAGGACATCTGATTAGAGAGTGCCTAAGGAGATTCAGCATAGTCCTGCCAGCAAAGAGTATTTATTTACTGCAAGAGCTAAGAGTGGCAGTTTGGGGATAGCACGAGGAGATATCAGCTGTGATGGCTTGGAGAAACAGTGTAAACCGGCAGTGTAAACAAGAGCAGGGCATGTGTGAGTAGTTGAGAACGGTGAATAGGAGTATGACTAGACAGAAAATAGTAGGGATGACAAGTTTTTTGGGGGCACAGTCTAAGTTGGTCCAGTGTCTGGAATGAGACTGGGGCCTAATAAAAAGGAGCTCAAATGGGCTGTACCTTGTAGCATTCCAAGGACAGGCCTGAATTCTGAGAAGCGAAAGTGGTAAAAGTATTGTCCAGTCCTTTTTAAGTTGGTGGCTGAGCTTGGTGAGGTGTGTTTTTAAAAGACCTTTAGTCCCTTCTACTTTTCCTGAAGACGGAGGACTGTAAGGGATATAAAGGTTTCGCTGAATACTGACAGCCTGAAAAACTGCTTGGCTGATTTGACTAATAAAGGCTGGTCTGTTATCAGACTGTATAGAGGTGGGAAGGCTAAACTGAGGAATTATGTCTGACAGAAAGGAAGAAATGACTGCGGTGGCCTTCTCAGACCCTGTAGGAAAGGCCTCTACCTATCCAGTGAAAGTGTCTACCTAGACCAAGAGGTATTTTAGTTTTCTGACTCGGGGCATGTTGAGTAAAGCTAATTTGCCAGTCCTGGGTGGGGGCAAATCTTCAAGCTTGATGTGTAGGGAAGGGAGGGGGCCTGAATAATCCCTGAGGAGTAGTAGAATAGCAGATGGAACACTGAGAAGTTATTCCCTTGAGGATAGATTTCTACGATGGAAAGGAAATGAGAGGTTCTAAGAAGCAGGCTAGTGGCTTGTACTAAATAGCATAGCCTGCCTTTGCTGGTGTGTGGCGATTAGGCCTGGTGGAACTGCCATCAATAAATCAAGCATGATGAGGGTGAGGAACAGGAAAGAAGAAAATATGGGGAAATGGGGTGAATGTCAGGTGGATCAGAGAGATACCGTCATGGAGGTCAGGTGTGGTATCAAGAATAATGTGGGAGGCCAGATTGAGGTCCCAGCCAGGAACAATGGTAATTGTGGGACTTAACAAAGAGTGAGTACAGCTGAAGGAGCCAGGGAGCAGAAAGTATATGCATCAGGTATGAGGAAGAAAATAGATTTCGGAAGTTATGAGAAATGTAGAGAGTGAGTTGAGCATAGTTTGTGATTTTGAGGGCCTCTAAAAGTATTAAAGCAGCGGCAGCCGCTGTACGTGCACATGAGGGCTAGGCTAAAACAGTAAGGTCAAGTTGTTTGGACAGAAAGGCTACAGGGTGCGGTCCCAGCTCTTGTGTAAGAATTCTGACCGCACTAACCATGCCTAGGAAGGAAAGGAGTTGTTGTTTTGTAAGGGATTGAGGTTTGGGAGATTAGTCGGACACTATCAGCAGGGAGAGCACGTGTGTTTTTATGAGAATTATGCCGAGATAGGTAACAGATGAGGATGAAATTTGGGCTTGACTGAAGTAATGGGGGCTGTCTGTGAAGCCTTGCGGCAGTACAGCCCAGGTAATTTGCTGAGCCTAATGGGTGTCAGGGTCAGTCTAAGTGAAAGCAAAGAGAGGCTGGGATGAAGGGTGCAAAGGAATAGTAAAAAAAAAAAAGCATGTTTGAGATCCAGAACAGAATAATGGGTAGTAGAGGGAGGTACTGAGGATAGGAGAGTATATGGGTTTGGCACCACGGGGTGGATAGGCAAAACAATTTGGTTGATAAGGCGCAGATCCTGAACTAATCTGTAAGACTCGTCCGGTTTTTGGACAGGTAAAATGGGGGAATTGTAAGGAGAGTTTATCGGTTTTAGAAGCCCATGCTGTAGCAGGAGAGTGATAACAGGCTTTAATCCTTTCAAAGCGTGCTGTGGGATGGGATATTGGCATTGAGCGGGGTAAGGGTGATTAGGTTTTAATGAGAGGGTAAGGGGTGCATGATCAGTCACCAAGGAGGGAGTAGAGGTATCTTATAGTTGTGGGTTAAGGTGGGGGGATACAAGAGGAGGACGCAAAGGAGGCTTTGGATTGGGAAGAAGGGTGGCAATGAGATGTGGCTGTAGTCCAGGAATAGTCAGGGAAGCAGATAATTTAGTTAAAGTGTCTCAGCCTAATAAGGGAACTGGGCAGGTGGGGATAACTAAAAAGGAGTGCTTAAAAGAGTATTGTCTAAGTTGGCACCAGAGTTGGAGAGTTTTAAGAGGTTTAGAAGCCTGACCGTCAATACCCACAGCAGTTATGGAGGCAAAGGAAACAGGCCCTTGAAAAGAAGGTAATGTGGAGTGGGTAGCCTCCATATTGATTCAGAAGGGGACGGACTTAGCCTTCACTGTGAGTTACCTAAAGCTCGGCATCTGTGATGGTCCAGGGGGCTTCTGAGGTGATCGGGCAGCGTCAGTCTTCAGCCGCTAAGCCAAGAAGAACTGGGAAGGAGTCAGAGAGCCTTCGGCCAGAGTTCCAGGGGCTCTGGAAGTGGCTACCAGGTGAGTTGAACAGTCCGATTTTCAGTGGGGTCCCGCACAGATGGGACATGGCTTAGGAGGAATCCTGGGCTGCAGGCATTCCTTGGCTTGGTGGCCAGATTTTTGGCACTTGTAGCAAGCTCCTGGGGGGAGGAGGTTCTGGAGGAATGCCTGGCCGCTGCGGTTGAGGCGTTTGGAAGTTCTTGTGTGCTGGAGATGTGGCTGGGGTTTGTCTCACAGTGGGGGCAAGGAATTGAAACTTTTTTCTATTATTGTACACCTTGAAGGTGAGGTTAATTAAGTCCTGTTGTGGGGTCTGAGGGCCAGATTCTAATTCTTGGAGTTATTTAATGTCGGGAGCAGACTGGATAACAAAATGTATATTGAGAATAAGACAGCTTTTTGACCTTTTAGGGTCTAGGGCTGTCAAGCGTCTCAGGGTTGCTGCCAAACGAGCCATGAACTGGGCTGGATTTTTATGTTTGATGAAAAAGAGCCTAAGCACTATCTGATTTGGGATAAAGAAAAAGGAGCATTAACTTTGACTATGCCTTTAACTCCAGCCACCTTTTTAAGAGTAAATTGCTGGGCAGGTGGGAGAGGGCTAGTCATGGAACGAAACTGTAAGCCGGACCGGGTGTGAGGAGGGGAGGTGATAAAAGGATTATAGGGTGGAGGAGTGGAGGCTGAGGAAGAATTGGGACCTAGCTCAGCCTGGGGAGGAGCAGCCTGGCGAGGAAGGGAGAGGTCAGATGGGTCTGTAGAAAAGGAGGATTAGAAAGACTCAGCGACACTTGGGGTTGGGACTGAGGGGACAGGTGGGAGGGAAAGAAGGAAGATTTGGGATGAGTTGCATTGGGAACAGAGACTAGGAAAGGACTGATGTGTAAAAGAATGCCTGGATATCAGGCACCTCAGACCATTTGCCCATTTTACGACAAGAATTATTTAGATCTTGTAGGATGGAAAAATTGAAAGTGCCGTTTTCCTGCTATTTGGAACTACTGTCGAGTTTGTATTGGGGTCAAGCGGCATTGCAGAAGAAAATAAGATGCTTAGATTTTAGGTCAGGTGAGAGTTGAAGAGGTTTTAAGTTCTTAAGAACACAGGCTAAGGGAGAAGGAGGAGGAATGGAAGGTGGAAGCTTGCCCATAGTGAAGGAGGCAAGCCCAGGGAAAAGAGTAGAGACACGGAGAAGGGGTGGGGGTTCTTGCCCTCCAGAAAAGCAGAGAAGGGGTTGGAGCACGGAAATAAGGGATTGGAGCGCACAGTTATAAGAGGTTGGGGCGTGGAAATAAGGGATCGGGGCACAGAGATAAGAGGTCGGGGTGCGGAAATAAGCGATTGGGGGTTTTTGCCCCCTAGAAAAGAGGGACTTGCCGCTAAGGGTGAAGGAGAAGGGGTTGAGGGGTACTTGCCCCTGCCCCAGGAAAGCGGGATTTGCCGCTAAGGGTGAAGGAGAAGGAGTTGAGGGGTACTTGCCCCTGCCCCAGAAAAGCAGGACTTGCCGCTAAGGGTGAAGGACCAAGGCAGGCATCCCTGTGTGATCTGACACCCCTGAAACGTGAGTGAATAATCAGAGAGGCGTCCCTGCGATGATTAAACACCAAGGGAAGGCTGCCTTCCCAGTCCGTGACCAGCACCGGAGTTTTGTGTCCACGGATAAAACGCGTCTCCTTTGTCTCTACCAGAAAAGGAAAGGAGTTGGAATTAAGAGAAGGGAGAGATTGAAGTGTGGCGCCAAGATTGAAAGGAGAAAGAGGTTGAGGGATAGTGAGGGAGATTGGAGAAGAGAGTAAAAAGAGGCCACTTACCGGATTTGAAATTGGTGAGATGTTTCTTGGGCTGGTCGATCTGAGGACCTGAGGTCATAGGTGGATCTTTCTCATGGAGCAAAGAGCAGGAGGACGGGGGATTGATCTCCCAAGGGAGGTCTCCTGGGTTTCGGCACCAAATTTCATGCGCGTCCGTGTGAAGAGACCACTAAACTGGCTTTGTGTGAGCAACATGGCTGTTTATTTCACCTGGGTGCAGGTGGGCTGAGTCCGAAAAGAGAGTCAGCAAAGGGTGGTGGATTATCATTAGTTCTTATAGGTTTTGGGATAGGCGGTGGAGTTAGGAGCAATGTTTTGGGGGTAGGGGGTGGATTTCACACAGTAGATTCTCAGGGGTAGGGAGAATTACAAAGAACCTTCTTCAGGGTGGGGAAGATTACAAAGTACCTTCTTAAGGGTGGGGGAGATTACAAAGTACACTGATCAGTTAGTGTGGGGCAGAAACAAATCACAATGTTGGAATGTCATCAGTTAAGGCTATTTTTACTTCTTTTGTGGATCTTCAGGTTACTTCAGGCCATCTGGATGTATACGTGCAAGTCACAGGGGATGCGATGGCTTGGCTTGGGCTCAGAGGCCTGACACATGCATTTACACACATGCATTTACACACATGCATGCCTGAATGCTACACACACATATCCACCAACAGACATACATACACATATACACATGCATATACACACATGCATACCCGCACACTACACACACATATGCACCCACAGACGTATACACATATACATGCATTTACACACATGCATACCCACATGCAACACACACACGTACCCACAGGCATACACACACGTATACACGTCCATATACACACATGCATACCCACACACAACGCTTCCTCCTGCCACAGGGTCCTTGCTCTTGTCTCCTCTTCCAGGATACTCTCATCGCCCCCTCCCCAGCCCCCAAACGCTTACTCATCCTTTCACACTCGATTCAGGCTTGACTTCCTCCAAAAAGCCTTCCCTGACTCAGCGCCCTCCTCTCCTCCATCTGAAAGGGGGCCTCCCGGACCCCAACAACCCCATGCATGGTTCCTTGCAGCACTTGCCCTCCGGTTCCTGTCAGTTATCTGTCTGTGTCTCCCGTCCGCCCCCTGCACAGCCACACTGGGATTCTTCAGGGCAAGGTGTGTGTCTGGCCATGGCTGCCCAGTACCATGCTTGGGCCATAGTAAGACCTCAATTCACCTTTGTTGAATGAATGAATGAATGAACAAAATGCCTTGGAACACTGTTTTAAAAGAGAGGTTATTGGCCAGGCATGGTGGCTCACGCTGTAATCCCAGCACTTTGGGAGGCCGAGGCGGGTGGATCACCTGAGGTCAGGATTTCAAGACCAGCCTGACCAACATGGTGAAACCCCATCTGTACTAAAAATACAAAAAATTAGCCAGGCATGGTGGCATGCACCTGTAATCCCAGCTACTCAAGAGGTTGAGGCAGGAGAATTGCTTGAACCCAGGAGGCGGAGGTTGCAGTTAGCCAAGATTGCACCATTGCACTCCAGCCTGGGTGAGAAGATCAAAAACTCCATTCAAAAAAAAAAAAAAAAATGGCCGGGTGCAGTGGCTCACCCCTGTAATCCCAGCACTTTGGGAGGCCGAGGCGGGCAGATCACAAGGTCAAGAGATCGAGACCATCTTGGCCAACATGCTGAAACCCCGTCTCTACCGAAAATACAAAAATTAGCTGGGCATGGTGGCATGCACCTGTAGTCCCAGCTACAGGGGAGGCTGAGGCAGAATTGCTTGAATCCAGGAGGTGGAGGTTGCAGTGAGCCGAGATTGCACCACTGCACTCCAGCCTGCCAATAGAGCAAGACTCTGTCTCAAAGAAAAAAAAAGAGGTTATTTTCTAAGTTTTCTCCAAAGATAGAGTTTAAATTTATGCCAGCAGCCTTTATCCGAGCAAGCAGCCAGTTCCCATTCTGTCTCATATTTAAGGATGCAATTTCTAATACTGCAGCCATCAGTTGTTGCTTCTGCTGAGGTCAACCTCTGGAGCCCCCTGCTCCCTTGCCTGCAGCAGCTCACAGAGAGACCTCTGACACCAACAGCTGGAGGAGGGGTGGAGTTTGCCCCTGCAGCCCCAGTGAGCTCACTAGGCCTTTCGACACCACCTAAAGTCTGTCTGACGCTCTCATAGTGACTGCATTCACGGGATTTTTGTTGTGTTTTTTTTGAGACACAGTCTTGCTGTGTTGCCCAGGCTGAAGTGCAGTGGCTCAATCTCAGCTCACTACAGCCTCTGCCCCACTGGTTCAAGGGCTTCTCCTGCCTCAGCCTCCTAAGTAGCTAGGACTACAGGCACATGCCACCATGCCCAGCTAATTTTTGTATTTTTAGTAGAGACGGGGTTTCACCATGTTGGCCAGGCTGGTCTTGACCTCAAGTGATCCACCTGCCTCGGCCTCACAAAGTGCTGGGATTACATGCGTGAGCCACCACGCCCAGTTTTTTGTTCGTTTGTTTTTCTTGAGACAGAGTCTGTCTCTGTCACCCAGGCTGTAGTGCAGTGGCACAATCTCGGCTCATGGCAACCTCTCCCGGGTTCATGTAATTCTCCTGTCTCAGCCTCCTGACTAGCTGGGATTACAGGCAGCAGCCTCCCAAAGTGCTGGAATTACAGGTGTGAGCCACCATGCTCGGCTCCAACCCCTAAAATTCTAATAACCTAGTCTCTCCTAAGACTTAGCCTAAAAGAATAAACAAACCCCCCTTTCCACACTGTCCTGGGGGAACCCACCACTGGCTGAGTGCCAGCAGGTGCTGGCTTCTCTCCTGGGCTCAGCCGGGCAGGTCCTGGCTGGCCCGAAGCTTCGTCCTCTGGAAGCCTCCTTCACCCTCCTGTCGTATGAGCGCCTGCTCTTCCCTCCCTGCCATGCACTCGCTTTGGGCTCACTTAGCCAACCTCCAAGTTCCCAGCCAGACCCAGCAGCCGTGATGGACGACCCTGGAAACGTGGACCCTGCTTTGAAATTCCTTTGGAAATTACGGTCAAAGGTTCCTTCACAGGGAATCATTTTTCCAGGAACATTTTCTACCAATTTGGGGAAGGTGGGGTTGTCTCATTTGTTCATTCATTTACCCACAGCCTACACTGAGCCAGGTGCTCTGCCAGGTAATGGACAGGGCACAGATATTTCATGCATACCCACCCTGGACCCTATAACAAAACAGCCAGGTGCTAGAAGAGTACATTCATAAAGTGCTCTGGGAACAGAGAGGAGAGAGCCAGGGTCCCTCTGAGGACCTCCCGCTGTTCATTTATGTCACAAAAACGTGTAGAACATTCTGTGCCACCATTATTTTGCAGTGTGCAAGTCTGTGCAAACCTACCCCCAAAGTCCAAGGGAGCTGAGAGGTGGAACAAAGAGGCTGATATATAGTTTCTCAGAAAGGAACTTTTTTCTCTGTCTTTGAAACAGAGTCTCGCTCTGTCACCCATGCTGGAGTGCAGTGGCACGATCTCGACTCACTGCAACTTCCCCCTCCCGAGTTCAAGTGATTCTCTTGCCTCAGCCTCCCGAGTAGCTGGGATCACAGGTAGCTGCCACCACACCTGGCTAATTTTTGTATATTTAATAGAGATGAGGTCTCACCATGTTGGCTAAGCTGGTCCCAAACTCCTGACCTCAAATGATCTACCTGCCTCGGCTTTCCAAAGTGCTGGGATTACAGGCATGAGCCACTGTACCCAGCCTCGGAAAGGAACATTTAATAGGGACTTAGGAACAGAAGCCATCATTTCAGGTGGCTGCAAGGCAAGATGGTGGATCCCTACGCCATTCCCTCCCAGACCCAGGGCTTATACACCAATAGGGAAGCAATATGTAAGACATTTGTAGAGAAAGGTAAGCATGCCAAGTGAATCTGCCTAAGGGCAGGGCTTATGGTCTAGGTTGTTCTGGGACTGGGTGTGGTGGCTCATACCTGTAATCCCAGCACTTTGGGAGGCTGAGGTGGGAAGATCATTTGAGGCTAGGAGTTCAAGACCAGCCTGGGCCATATAGTGAGACCCTGTCTCTATTTATATTTTCTTAATTTTTTTTTCAAAAGGTTATTTTGACCTAAAGGCAGGATTTACCAAAAGTACATGTTCTTACACAAGAGCAGCAGACAAAATAAAAATCTTAGAGGCATTCCTGGAACTGGTGATAATCAGAAGTCAACACAGCGGGTTAGTGTCTTAGACAGAGCTGCTCCCGCCTGCATGCAGGCATTGTTCTAAGTATGTTCCAAATGCTAAGCTGCTTAATTCTCATAAAGGCTTTACGAGGCAGGCACTATTATTACCACATTTTATAGATGCAAGGGCACAGAGAGGTTAAGCAGCCTGCCCGGGTCACACTGCTGCTAAGTGGCAGAGCGACATTTGTGCCCCAGCACTCTGGCTCCAGGGCCTGCTGTTAGCCACTGACAAGGCTGCCTCTGCTGATGGTGGGGCTCTCCAGCTAAGCAAGGGTGGCCAAGCCTGAGCCAGCTGCTGGGCCACTCGGGGAGTGACACAGGCATATCGTGACACCAAGGAGCACACGGGGAGCACTCTGGGAGCACCCTGCTCAGCCAAGCAACCTTGAAGTCAGAGGCCGGCCGAGCCAAGAGGCTCCAAAGGGAGCTACGAACTCCCAGGCTAGACCACTCCATCTTCGTTCACAGCCTTCAAGGGAGAGCTCCAAGGACCACGTGAGTCCCTGCAGGGGAGCCATGGGAGGTGGCCTCCTCTCCCCAGAAAACAAGGTTTGGTGCCTGTCCTTGAGTGAACAGTTTGTCCCTGAAGGAAAAACAAAACAATAAAATTCAGCTCTGGGTAAAGGACGTTCCCACTGTTACTCCACCAGGGCGAGGGAGTGCACTCGTGGGAAGGGCTTGCTTTTGTAGGAGCAGGTACGTCTTTTTCCTGGCCTGGAGCCCGTTACAACCACGTCATAAACGCCATGCCAGAGAGGGTGCCCTGCACTGGCCCCACGCGGCCCGCGTCACCTCTCCCAGAGGGCTGGAGAGCAAGCAGCGACATGGGAGGCTCTGGACACTGAAACTGGATTTTCTTTTGAGACAGAGTCTCACTCTGTCGTCCAGGCTGGAGAGCAGTGGCATGATCTCAACTCACTGCAATCTCTGCCTCCCAGATTCAAGCAATTCTCCTTCTGCCTCAGCCCCCTGCGTAGCTGGGATTACAGGCAGCCACCACCATGTCCAGCTAACTTCTGTATTTTTAGTGGAGACGAGTTTTCACCATGTTGGCCAGGCTGGTCTCGAACTCCTGACCTCAAGTGATCTGTCCACCTTGGCCTCCCAAAATGCTGGGATTACAGGTGTAAGCCACCACGCCTGGCCTGAAATTTGATTTTCATATCATTGTCAGATATCACGAACTACTACTCTTTTTTTTTTTTTTTTTTGAGATAGAGTCTTACTCTGTTGGCCAAGCTATAATGGTGTGATCTCGCCTCATTACAACCTCTGCCTCCTGGGTTCAAGCAATTCTCCTGCCCAGCCTCCCGAGTAGCTGGGATTACAGGCATGTGCCACCACACCCAGCTAATTTTTGTATTTTTAGTAGAGATGGGGTTTTGCCATGTTGGCCAGGCTGGTATCAAACTCCTGACCTCAGGTGATCCGTCTGCCACGGCATCCCAAAGTGCTGGGATTACAGGCAGGAGCCACTGCGCCCAGCCACGAACTATTCTTCTTCTTTTGATTTATTTTCCCAACCATTAAGAAAAGTATAAACTTGGCCGAGCGCAGTGGCTCACACCTGTAATCCCAGCACTTTGGGAGGCTGAGGCTAGAGGGTTGCTTGAGCTCAAGAGTTCAAGACCAGCCTGGCCAACATGGCAAAACCCCATCTCTACTAAAAATACAAAAATTTAGCCCGGCATGGTGGTGTGCGCCTGTAGTCCCAGCTACTCAGGAGGCTGAGGCAGGAGGATCACTGGAGCCCAAGAAGCAGAGGTTGCAGTGAATCAAGATCGCGCCACTGCACTCCAGCCTGGTGACAGAGTGAAACCCTGTCTCAAAAAAAAGTAAAAATTGTCCTTTGTTGCAAGTTGTACAAAAACAGGCAGCAGGCGGGATTTGGCCTGCAGGCTATAGTTTGCTGACCCCTGACCCCTGATTTTGTGGCCACAGCCCCACGGGATCAAACCCAAATAGAAGGCTCCCAGTGCTCTGCCAATAAGGGATCCCCTGCCCCTCTGCATGGACCCCCATCTAACAACTGCAATTCTCAGTTCGTGCCTCTCCTTTGGGCTCTCGGGATCAGCTTGCCCCTCCCTTTCCAGCACTCACTTGTTTTCTGAGACTCAGTTCTCGTGAATCAGGCTCTGGGAGCCCTCTCTGGATACCCTGTAGGGTTCTGATGCACCTCTCTTTACTGCCCAAGCCCCAGCAACTAGCCCCTCAATGCACTTGTTGCCAAGTCTGATGGTGGCGGTTTGTTACTCAGCCTCCTCCAATGGCCCAGAAGCTACTGGAGGGCCAGGCGTGGGGCCCTCCAGCTCCCTCTCCCAGTGCTTGGAACATGGTAGATGCTCTGTAAGTGCTCGTTGGGATCCTCTGCCCATCCCCCTCCCTTCTCCTCTTCCTCTTCCTCCTCCTCTGAGTCTCTCAGCCTCTAAGATTGGCTGGCGCAGAGCTCAAGCCCGGAGTCTTCTTTTCTCCACCCACCTTCACATCCTAAGTGAGCTCTCCCCAACTCAGGTCTCTAACGCCATCTACGTGGTGACAACTCCCAAACATATATCTCCAGCCCCAACTTTTCCCATGAACCCCAGATCTGGAATGTTTTCAGCCACTCTTAAGGTTGGCTTCAACTACTAACGATGAATAGATAAAGAAGGCCATTGGCCTGAAACTGGTAAACATGAGGGTGAGTCAGAAGCGTTGAGGCATCATGACCCCATGGGACAGAGGAATTAGAGAAGTCAAAGAAACTGTCTCAAAAGAAACCAGTCAAATGGGACCGGGCGCAGTGGCTCACGCCTGTAATCCCAGCACATTGGGAGGCCGAGGCAGGTGGATCACCGGAGGTCAGGAGTTCAAAACCAGCCTGGCCAACATGGTGAAACCCCGTCTCTACCAAAAATACAAAAATTAGCTGGGCGTGGTGGCAGGCACCTGTAGTCCCAGCTACTCAGGAGGCTGAGGCAGGAGAACCGCTTGAACCCAGGAGGCGGAGGTTGCAATGAGTTGAGATCGCACCACTGCACTCCATCCTGGGCGACAGAGTGAGACTCCATCAAAAAAAAAGAAGAAAGAAAGAAAGAAAGAAAGAAAGAAAGAAAGAAAGAAAGAAAGAAAGAAGAGAGAGAGAGAAAGAAAAGAGAAACCGCTCAAATGTTTGCTCAGCTCAGACCAGAGACCAGAAGCCCACTGACTGTTTACTCCTAATATTCCTAGAGCATCCCGCTTCATCTGGTTGCTCCTTTATCCTTCGCCCCCTGGTGGGATGAAGATGCTCTCTGGCTATTCCACCATCTGCTATTTGAGACTCTCCTAGAAGGAGCAGAAAGCAGGCATGCTGGTCCTCTTTGCTGAACTCCCCTCCCAGCCTGTGTTCCAGGACCAGAGCCCTGCCCATAGTCCAGAAGACTGAGGCTGCAAACCTACACAAACATGTAAAAGAGGCAGAGAGCCTGGAGATGAAATGTCCAAGTTGGGGAAGAGGTGGTCACTCCCGACAGAACAGATCCTGAGACTTGATCTTATAAAACGTTGACTATATCAAGCAATGGAGTGTTTCCAGGGCCCTTGGGAACCATTATTCTCCTCAACGGGTTTTTGGCCCAGAAATCATCTTGAACCTCAGCCTATCACTTCCTTTTCATAATAGCACTTCATTCCTCCTCCTCACATCTTCCCAGACTCTCCCCAACTTCTCCTTCCATCTGGACCCTTAACATCAGCCAGCATGAGGCCGCGTCTCCCCCAGGTCTGTGCCACAGCCAAGCTGTCATTTCATCTCTCCTCATAATTAGGCCCTACAACCTCTCCATCACTTTTATTGCCTTTTCTCCTCAAAATTTCCTCCGAAGTCATCATTGAATTCCATACGGGAAGCCCCGCAAGAAAGGGAAGGCCCCTGATAAGAAGCATCCTCTTTTTTCCAGGGGTGCTTTTTGGTGCGAGTACTTCTCATCAGCCTGATTACAGACGCGGCTGTGGCCAGATGGAGAATGTTTGTAATACTCGCGGGTTTCTGTTCTGTCTGAGCCTGAATCCAGCCTGAGTTTTCTCCCCTCTTTCTGGCCCGTGTTTCTGCCCTCTCTGGATCCTTTCTGTCAAGCCGTAAGAGGAGACTGCTGCCTATTATGTCTCTGTTTCTGCCCCCAGAACATTCCATCCGAGAGCAGAGCCAGGAGCCCGGCGGGGAATCTTGGAGCCCTGAGTCCATTCCCACCACCTCCTCCGGTCACTCCAGCATCCTAGGCCCCCTGTAAATGTCAGTGGAGGCCAGGCACGGTGGCTCACGCCTGTAATCCCAGCACTTCGAGAGGCTGAAATGGGAGGATCACCCAAGGTCAGGAGTTCAAGACCAGCCTGGCCAACATAGTGAAACCCCATCTCTACAAGTAATACAAAAACTAGCCAGGTGTGGTGGTGCGCACCTGTAGTCCCAGCTACTCGGGAGGCTGAGGCAGGAGAATTGCTTGAACCTTGGAGGCAGAAGTTGCAGTGTGCCGAGATAGCATCACTGCACTCCAGCCTGGGTGACACAGCGAGGCTCTGTCTCAAAAAAAAAGTCAGTGTAGCATCTCCCATGTGCCAAGCACTGCCAGGGAGCTTTACCACATTATCTCATTCCATAAAAAAAAAAATCTAGGTTTATTTTTTCTTTCTCTTTTTCCTTTTTCTTTCTTTTTTTTTTTTTTTTTTTTTTTGAGACAGGGTCTTACTCTGTTACCCAGGCAGGAGTGCAGTGGTGCAATTACAGCTCACTGCAGCCTCCACCTCCGGGGCTCAAGCGATTCTTCCACCTCGGCTCCCCCGGGTAGCTGGGACCACAGGTGCACGCCACCACACAGTCCCAGCTACTCAAGAGGCTGAGACAGGAGAATTGCTTGAACCCGGGAGGCAGAGATTGCAGTGAGTTGAGATCGCGCCACTGCACTCCAGCATGAGGGACAAAGCAAGACTCCGTCTCAAAAAAAGTTTTTTTTTATTTTTTGTAGAGATGGGTTTCACCATGTGGCCCAGGCTGGCCTCGAATTCCTGGGCTCAAGTGATCCTCCAACCTCAGCCTCCCAAAGTGCTGGGATTACAGACATGGGCCACCACACCCAGCCACCTTAACCATTTTTTTCCTTTTTTTTTTTTTTTTTTTTGAGACGGAGTCTCACTCTGTTACCCAGGCTGGAGTGCAGTGGTGCAATCTTGGCTCACTGCAACCTCCACTTCCCGGGTTCAAGTGATTCTCCTGCCTCAACCTCCCAAGTAGCTGGAACTACAGGCGTGCACCAATGCCCCCAGCTAATTTTTTTGGTATTTTTTTTTTTAGAGACAGGGCTTCACCATGTTGGCCAGGCTGGTCTCAAACTCCTGATCTCATGATCCGCCCGTCTCGGCCTCCCAAAGTGCTGGGATTACAGGCATGAGACACCGCACCCGGCCCTACCATTTTTAAGTGACATCAATATTGCTGGCCTGAGCAAAAGGAAGGGTGGGGCTGCCAAGAGCAAGGATAGGGAAGTCTGGGAGGAGCAAGTTTCCACCAGGCAAATGGAAGTGGCTTTGCAGAAGTTAGGTATGAGCTTCTCAGTGGGCCTTCTGAGGAGCCAGCTGGGCATGGAGTCTGCATTAAGGGGACATTTGGGGCTGGACTGATGACTGGGTGTTACTTAACAGCCTGAGACCTGCTGAGAGCACCTGGGAGTGAGCTGACCAGCAGAGAAGCAATCTAAGGACATGTGAGCATCAGCAAGCTGGCAGCAGCCTGAGAAGGAGCAGTCAGGGAGGCAGGAGGAGGATCCAGAGTGCTGTGGTCCCAGAAGACAGGAAGGACGTGCAGAAGAAGAGGAAGGCTGGGCGCAGTGGCTCACACCTGTAATCCCAGCACTTTGGAAGGCCGAGGCAGGCAGATCACTTGAGGTCAGGAGTTCGAGACCAGCCTGGCCAACATGGCAAAACCCGATCTCTACTAAAAATACAAAAATTAGTCAGGTGTGGTGACGCACGCCTGTAATCCCAGCTACTTGGGATGCTGAGGCAGGAGAATCACCTGAGCCTAGGAGGCGGAGGTTGCAGTGAGCCAAGATTGCACCACTGCACTCCAGCCTTGGCAACAAGAGCAAAACTCCATCTCAATTTAAAGGAAGAAGGAGAAGAAGAAGAGGGATTTGTTTGCTAGTCGAGTAAGACCAGGGCTGAGGCAAGGTCACCGGTGAGCTGGACAAGGCTGATTTCAGGGGAGCAGTGAGGGCAAGTGGCTACCCAGAGGAGATTTCAAGGCCTGACCCTCACCACAGTTCTAGATGGAATCCTCAGACGTCCTGCCCACCTCCCTGGCCGAATGGCGGCTCCTGCATTTCAGTCTATTTTTTCAAACCCTCACCATTTTTACCATTCTAAAGTGTATAATTCACAGGTTTTTAGCATATTCACAATGCAGTGTCATCATCGCCACTGTTTAATTGCAGAACACTTTCATCACACTGAAAAGAGACCCCATACAACAGTCAATCCCCATCCCCACCTCCCCAGCACTGGCCAACCACTAATCTATTTTCTGTCTTTACCAATTCACCTGTTCATAATATTTCATATCAATGGAATCATACGCTATGTGGCCTTTTGTGTCTGGCTTAGCATCATGTTTTCAAGGTTCATCTATGTATCAGTATTTCATTCCTTTTTATAGCTGAATAGTATTTTTTTCTTTTTTTTTTTTTTTTTTTTTTTTTGCAACAAGGTCTCGATCTGTCCCCCAGGCTGGAGTGTAGTGGCACAATCTCGGCTCACTGCAATCTCTGCCTCCCAAGTTCAAGCAATTCTCCTGCCTCAGCCTACTGAGTAGCTGGGACTACAGGTGCACATCATCATGCCTGGCTAATTTTTATTTTTAGTAGAGATGGGGTTTTACCATGTTGGCCAGGCTAGTCTCGAACTCCTGACGTCAAGTGATCCACGCGCCTTGGCTTCCCAAAGTGCTGCGATTACAGGCATGAGCCACCATGCCCAGCCTGAACAGTATTTCATTGTGTGTGTTTTTAAAAATCTACACATTCTAGACCAGGCATGTTGGCTCACACCTGTAATCCCAGCACTTTGGGAGGCCAAGATAAGCAGATCACCTGAGGTCAGGAGTTCAAGACCAGCCTGACCAACATGGTGAAACTCCGTCTCTATTAAAAATACAAAACTTAGTCAGGCCTGGTGGTGCGCACCTGTAATCCCAGCTACCCGAGAGGCTGTGGCAAGAGAATCACTTGAACCCGGGAGTCAGTGAGCCGAAATCACACCATTGCACTTCATCCTGGGCAACAAGATCGAAACTCCTTCTCAAAAAAAAAAAAAAAAAAAGGAAATCTACACATTTCATTTATTTATTTGTTGATGAACATTTGAGTTGTTTCCACTTGGGGGCTATTATGAATAACGCTGCTAACTGCAAGTTTTTGTGCCAACATATGTTCTCAATTCTCTTGGGTATATACCTAGAAGTGGAATTTCTGGGTCATATGCTAACTCCATGTCCAGCTTTCTGAGGAACTGCCAATCCATGGGCCACTGCAATCCATTTTACTGACCCCATAGCAATGTTTGGGGGTGGGGGGTTAGGCCTGTGTGAACTGTAATGGCTCGTCACCCTGATCTGATTCCCGGGGCGTGCACATGGGCAGCACACGTGTGTATTGTGGGATGTGAACCCGTGCTGTGGACGCCAACTCTTCAGAGTCTGCTTTCCGAGGAGCCAGTTTCATCAAGCAGTCTAGAGGCTGTCGTAGCAATCTGCAACTTCCGTGTTCTCGACCAAGCTCGCCAAGGGAAAGGGCAGGAGGCCCAGGGGCCCCCATCATACTCTCAGCTTCAGCATGGGAGGGCACAAAGTCTGCTCACGGCTAGGCATGGCACGGCTGGGCACGGTGGTTCATGCTTGTAACCACAGCATTTTGGGAGGTGAGACAGGAAGATCACTTGACGCCAGGAGTTCAAGGCTGCAGTGAGCTATGATAGTGCCACTGCACTCCAGCCTGGGCAGCAGAGAAAGTCCCCACCACAAAAAATAAAATAAGGCTGGGCGTGGTGGCTCATACCTGTAATCACAGAAATTTGGGAAGCCCAAAAGTTGGCCCTTGCCTTCGCTTCATGCACGTCTCACGTTTGCGTGTAAAGTTTCCCCCACCAAGGGGTTTGCAATCTCAGCAGATCTCAGAGCAGATCACCCAGGTTCAGCCCTTGCCCAGCCTCTCGGTCCCGGGCAGGTTAGCTTGGTCTCGGGCTCCCCCTGGCGGACACTGAGCCATAGAAAGCCGCATCTGGAGGCAGCTGGCAGCTGTACCAAGTGTGACTTGTCCAGCACTTTCTCCCAGCCCACTGCGTGCCTCTCATAACGTGGGTCCCTTCACACTCAGATAAGGTCCGTCCCAGCCCCTGCAAAATCCCTTTTCTAATTGTTAAGAACATTATATTATGGAGAGTTTCAAACATTAAAAAACAGAATAATCTCATGAACAATTAACAACACTCGGCTGGGCACAGTGGCTCACACCTGTAATCCCAGCACTTTGGGAGGCCGAGGCAAGTGGATCACTTAAGGTCAGGAGTTCGAGACCAGCCCGGCCAACATGGCGAAACCTTGTCTCTACTAAAAATACAAAAAATTAGCCGGGCGTGGTGGCGGGTGCCTATGATCCCAGCTACTCAGGAGGCTGAGGGAGGAGAATCGCTTGAATCCCGGAGGCGGAGGTTGCAGTGAGCCGAGATCATGCCACTGCACTCCAGCCTGGGCGACAGAGCAAGACTCCATCTCTAAAAAAAAAAAAAAAAAAAGCACTTGACCAATCTCATTCTCATTTCATATTCACCTGCATCCACTACCCTCAATTGTACTATGTTAAAGCAAATCCCAGATAACATATTATTCCATCTGTAAATATTTGTGCATGTGTAAAAGATAAGGACTCTGACATCACCACAATGTTATTATACACACCTAAAACAAATTTTTCAACACCGCTCACTTATCAGTGTCATATTATCAACAGTCGTATCAATGACAAAAATGTTCTTTTAAAAAAATTTTTGTAGGGCCTCACTATGTTGCCCAGGCTGGTTTTGAACTCCTAGCCTCAAGAGATCCTCTTGCCTTGGCCTTCCAAAGTGATGGGATTACCAGCGCGAACCACTGCACCCAGCTGTTCTTTTTTTAAGTTAGTTTGAATCAGGATCCACTGAGATTGGTTGATCTTCCATTTAAACCTTTTTATCTTTAGGTTCTCTGTTTACCTTTTTTTTTTTTACTTGCAATTCATTTGTTGAAAAAACTGGCTTTTCTATGTTAACACGTAGTTTAGATTTGCACGTGGCCTAGGATTGCAGTTGTGTTCCTGAACAGGGTCATGTGTTAATGAACTGAGTCAGCGAATTCTGTGGTCGGAGCTATAAGGGCTTTATTCATTTTTCTGTCCCAGTTTCCCCAGCTCTCTGTGGTTCTATCGCTTTTGTTATTGAAAAACCAATTTTTAAACAGAAAATGTACCTGAGGCACTGGCAGGCGCCTGTAGTCCCAGCTACTCGGGAGGCTGAGGCAGGAGAATGGCGTGAACCTGGGAGGCGGAACTTGCAGTGAGCCAAGATTGCGCCACTGCACTCCAGCATGGGCAACAGAGCAAGACTCTGTCTCAAAAAAAAAAAGTCAGCCATCCTCCAGCCCTGATCACCTGCCACAGAGCCAGTTTCCTGGTGGCACCCCAGTTTCCAGGGGGACATCAATGACATTAAACTTCAATATTGGCTGGGCGCGGTGGCTCACACCTATAATCCCAGCACTTCGGGAGGCCGAGTAGGGCAGATCAGGAGGTCAAGAGTTTGAGACCAGCCTGGCCAACATGGTGAAACCCTGTCTCTACTAACAATACAAAAATTAGCCAGGCGTGGTGGTACACACCTGTAATTCCAGCTACTCTGGAGGCTGAGGCAGAAGAATCACTTGAACCCGGGAGGCAGAGGTTGCAGTGAGCCAAGATCGCGCCATTGCACTCCAGCCTGGGCAACATGAGCAAAACTCTGTCTCAAAAAAAATAAATAAATAAATTCAATATTGTATATTGTGACCAACGCAGATGTCACTTTGGGCCAACACAGCCCTTTGAAATTTAGACAAACATGGCTCAAATGCCCTGATTTCACAGCCTGTGCAGGTCCAGACTAAAATCACAAACATATTTGGGAAGCCGAGGCAGGTGGATCACTTTACGTCTGGAGTTCGAGACCAGCCTGGCCAACATAGCGAAATCCCATCTCTACTAAAAATACAAAATTTAGCCAGGCGCAGTGGCATGCACCTGTAATCCCAGCAACTCGGGAGGCTGGAGAATCGCTTGAACCCAGGAGGCAGAAGTTGCAGTGAGCTGAGATCACACCACTGCATTCCAGCCTGGATGACAGAGCAAAACTCCATCTCAAGAAAAAAAAAAAAATCACAAACACAGACACACAATTTCTTCCAGTTCTCAGTTCACTCCCGTCATGGTTCCCAGTCTGCTTTTCCTGCTGTGGCTGTGGCCACCACCCAGCTGTGGGTCAGCTCACCTTCACCTGTTGGCCAGTTGCCTCCAGAATCCAGTCACACTCAGGATGTCCTGGGATTCATGCCTTACTAATAAGGAAGACCTGGAGAGAAGGGAGGACTTCAGGGCTCCCTCAAAGGAGGACACAGGGGTGGCTATTAACTGGCCTACGGCCAGGGGCCCATTGACATGAAAGATGTCATCAGCCATCAGAGGACAATACCAGAAAATAATACAAAAAGATGTTATTGGGCAGGCGCAGCGGCTCACACCTGTAATCCTAGCACTTTGGGAGGCCGAGGCGGGCAGATCACTTGAGGTCAGGAGTTCAAGACCAGCCTGACCACCACGGTGAAATCCTGTCTGTACTAAAAATACAAAAATTAGCTGGAAATCACTTGAACCTGGGAGGCAGAGGTTGCAGTGAGCCAAGATCATGCCACTGCACAGAGCAAGACTCCATCAAAAAAAAAAGATGTTATTAATAAATACTTTATCCTCGACCAGGCGAGGTGGCTCATGCCTGTAATCCCAACACTTTGGGAGGCCAAAGCGGGCACATCACGAGGTCAGCAGTTTGAGACCAGCCTGACCAACATGGTGAAACACTGTCTCTACTAAAAATACAAAAATTAGCCGGGCGTGGTGGTGGACGCCTATAATGCCAGCTACTCGAAAGGCTGAGGCAGGAGAACCGCTTGAACCCGGGAGGCGGAGGTTGCAGTGAGCCAAGATCGTGCCACTGCACTCCAGCCTGGGCGACAGAGTGAGACTCCATCTCAATAAATAAATACTTTATCCTCACAAATGGATTTTTAAAAGTGAAATTCTAGAGTTTTTCCCTAATGGCTCATCCATTATTTCACCAGCAGATAATTGCTTTCTCTTAATTTCTTCCTCCTGAATTAAACTATAACCATCGACTTGAGAATTTAAAACACATACTTTGCTAATTTTTTGAAATTATTATTTGATAGCCAGGCACGGTGGCTCACACCTGTAATCCCAGCTCTTTGGGAGGCCAACGCAGGCAGATTGCCTGAGCTCAGGAGTTTGAGACCAGCCTGGGCAACACGGCAAAACCCGGTCTCTACTAAAAATACAAAAATTAGCCGGATGTGGTGGCTCATGCCTGTAATCTCAAGTACTGGGGAGGCTGAGGCACCAGAATCGCTTAAATCCTGGAGGCAGAGGTTGCAATGAGCTGAGATCACGCCACTGCATTCCAGCCTGGGCAACAGAGCACGACTTTTTCTCAAAAAAATAAAAATAAAAATTCTTATTTGGAGTTGCTGGGAGAGAAGGAAGGGGCAGGTAAACCCTGGCACCCTCTCCTTTTAGCATCACCTCTGCGTGTCTTAACACTCAGCCTCCCTCAAAAACCAGGTGGCAGAGCCCTTCCCTGGACTTCCCGCTCATAGAGGGAGGCTCCTGGGAGGGGCCTGTCTGCATTCCCCACCCTGGCAGCTCTGGTTTAGTGAGTGGATGGGCTACCCTGGGCTGCTGTGGGCATTCCGGGGGGAGGAGGTTTGCCTCTCTCCGCCTCTTGGAGTGTGTCCTGGGAGAGCCCGAGGGGCAGAGCGGGGAGGGGCTTGGTCTTCGTCCTGGGTAAGGTTGGTAGTGGCTGGGTAAAGGGCTTTAGGGTACCATCTTCCAGAGGGGCCACCAAGGGTCCACCAGTCTGCTCTTGGGGATGGCGGCTCAGGACCCTCGAGAAAGCAGGCGGGGAGAAAATTCAGCGTGGCTACCACTGGAGACCTTGATTAGTAGGTTGTACCGCAGGGCCCACCGCAAGGGTGGCCGCCGCGGACGCGAGTGCAGCCCCGCCTCAAGTAGCGCCCCAGATCGGCCACCAGGGGGCGCAGCAGCGCCGGCAGGAAGCGCGGGAAAGCGATGGCCTCTGAAGAGGATGCGCCCCGCGCGGTCCGCGCTGCGCCATGCACTGTTACCCCTCGGTCCTCGCCCGCAGTGCGGGCACGGGGTGGCAACTACCCCAGCTGGAAAGTGGGGGTGCCGGGACGCAAGCCCAGGGGCAGGCTCTCAACTGCCCCCGCCCTTGCTTCTCAATCGCCCTGCACACAGCCTCCCCGGAAACCAAAATCCCCCAGGAGATGTGGTACCTCCATTACAATCGACACGTCATTGTCACTAAAGTCAGAGCTGACACTGGAGCTCACTCCTGGTAGTGTTCATTCCACAGGCTTTGACAAATGTGAAATGCATTATGGCGTGCATCCACTATTGTAGCGGCATAAGAATAGTTACACGGCCCGAAAAATCTTGGTTCTTTGCCTGTTCGCGCCTCCCTACCACCCCCAACCCCTGGCCACCACTGAACTATTTACTGTCTCCATAGTTTTGTCTTTTGCAGAACGTCGCATAGCTGGAATCATGCAGCATGTAGGCTCTTCAGACTGGCCTCTTTCACTAGTGATATGCATTCAAGCTTCCTTCTGTCTTTTCTTGACTTGCTAGCTCATTTCTTTTCAGCACTAAGTAATATTCCACTGCCTGAAGTTCCACCGTTTTGGGGGTTTTTGTGTTTTTTGTTTGTTTGTGAGACAGAGTCTCACTCCATCACCCAGGCTGGAGTGCAGTGGTGCAATCATGGCTTACTGCGCCTTGAACTCCTGGGCTCAAGCAATCCTCCCGCCTCAGCCACCCAAGTAGCTGGGACCACAGGCACACACCATCATGCCTGGCTAATTTAAAAAAAAAAATTTTATAGAGATGATGTCGGCCCGGGCGCAGTGGCTCATGCCTGTAATCCCAGAACTTTGGGAGGCCAAGGCGGGTGAATCATTTGATGTCAGGAGTTCAAGACCAGCCTGACCAACATAGTGAAACCCTGTCTCTACTAAATACAAAAAATTAGCTGGGTGTGGTGGCGCATGCCTGATATGCCAGCTACTCAGGAGGCTGAAGCAGGAGAATTGCTTGAACCTGGGAGGCAGAGGTTGCAGTGAGCCGAGATTGCACCATTGCACTCCAGCCTAGGCAACAAGAGCGAAAAATCCATCTCAAAAAAAAAAAAAAAGAGAGAGAGAGAGAGAGAGAGAGATGATGTCTCACTATGTTGCCCAGGCTGGTCTCAAACTCCTGAGTTCAAGCGATCCTCCTGCCTCGGCCTCCTGAAGTGCTAGGATTACAGGAGTGAGCCACCGCGCCCAGCCCCAGCATGATATCTGTGGAAGGGAAAGGTGATCAAGATGACTGTGAACTAAACTGTGACATAGGGCTGGAGAGCTGATATACCCATCAGCCAAGACCGTCAAGCGGAATTACTGGCCTTACCAGCTGGAAGCAAACTGCTTCTGGTGGGCCTTATGGACAGGTATAAAGAGAAAGGCATTTGCCAGATCAAAGCTGCATGCAGTAGCAGGCACCAGAGATGTGTGAATTTTGGAGTCACCACTTGGTTAAGTTTACAATAATCCACTATCAGTTTCCAAAGTCCATCTGGCTTCTGCACAGGCCAAATCGGACAGTTGAATGGGGATGTGGTGGGGGTCACCACCCCTGCCTCCTCCAAGTCCTTGATCATGGTGCTAATCTCTGCAGCCCCACCCCAGGGATGCAATGTTGCTTTTGATGTACTATTTTCCTAGGCAGAGGCAACGCTAATGGTTTCCATTTGGCCTTTCCCACCATAACAGCCCTCACGGCACAAGTTAGGGAACCAGTGTGGGGATTCTGCTAGGTGCTAAGTATGTCAATTTCGAATCTGGAACAGGAAATAACCCCAGGATGGGTTCAGGGATCCACGGGAGCCACCAGGAGTCAAACCTAAGCTAAAACTCCATTGATCACCTGACCTCCATAAGGTGTCCCTATGTTGCCCAGGCTGGTCTCAAACTCCTGGGCCCAGTGATCCTTCTGCCTCAGCCTCCCAAAGTGCTGGAATTACAGGTGTGACCCACCACGCCCAGGGGCCCACAGTTTATTTATCTGTTCACCTACTGGAGGACATCTTGGTTACTTCCAAGTTTGGGTAATTAGGAGTATAGCTGCTATAAACATCCATGTGCAGCTTTTTGTGTGGACATAAGTTTTCAATGTTGGCTGGATCGTATAGTAAGAGTATGTTTAGTTTTGTGAGAAACTGCCAAACTGTCTTCCAAGGTGGCTGTGCCATTTTGCATTTCCACCAGCAGTGAATGAGGGTTCCTGTTGCTCCACCTCCCCACTGGCATTTGTGTTGTCAGTGTTGTGGACTTTGGCTGTTCTTTTTTTTTTGAGTTGGAGTCTCACTCTGTCGCCTAGGCTGGAGTTCAGTGGCACAATCTCGACTCACTGCAAGCTCTGCCTCCTGGGTTCAAGCAATTCTCCTGCCTCAGACTCCCGAGTGTGCCACCACGCCTGGCTAATTTTTGTATTTTTAGTAGAGACGTGGTTTCGCCATGTTGGCCAGGCTGTTCTGATCCACACGCCTCAGCCTCCCAAAGTGCTAGGATTACAGGCGTGAGCCACCGCGCCCGGCGCCTTTGGCCATTCTAATAGGTATGCAGTACTTTCATTTTTGTTTTACTTTGCAGTTCTCTAATGACAAATGATATTGAACATCTTCTCATATCCTATTTTCCCTCTGTATATCTTCTTTGGTGAGGTATTGGTCAAGCATTTGCTCCATTTTAAAATCAGGTTGCTCATTTTCTTATTGTTGAGTTATTTGTATATTTTGGTTTTTTGTTTGTTTGTTTGTTTGTTGTTGTTTTGAGACACAGTCTTGCTCTGTCACCCAGGCTGGAGTGCAGTGGCACAATCTCAGCTCACTGCAACTTCTACCTCCGAGGTTCAAGCAATTCTTGAGTCTCAACTTCCCAAGAAGCTGGAATTACAGGCATGCGCCATCACACCTAGCTAAATTTTGTACTTTTAGTAGAGACAGGTTTCACCATGTTGGTCAGGCTGTTCTCAAACTCCTGGCCTCAAATGATACGTCCCCCTCGGCTTCCCAAAGTGTTGGAATTATAGGCCTGAGCCACCGTGCCGGCTTATTTGTATATTTTGAATAACAATCGTGTGTGTGTATGTTGGATTTTGTTTTTTGTTTTTTGAGACAGGGTCTCATTCTGTTGCCCAGGCTGGAGTGCAGTGGTGTAATCACAGCTCACTGCAACCTCAACCTCCCTGACTCAAGCAATCCTCCCACCTCAGCCTCCCAAGTAGCTGGGACTACAGGTATGTGCCACCACACCCAGCTAATTTTAACATTTTTTGTAGACAGGGTATCCTTATGTTGCCCAGGCTGGTCTTGAACTCCTGGGCTCTAGTGATCCTCCTGTCTTGGCCTCTCCCAAAGTGCTGAGATTACAGGCATGAGCCACCACTCCCAGCCCAATCTTTTATCAGATATGTCTTTTGCAAATATTTTCTCCCAGGTTATGGCTTGTCTCTGCATTCTCTTGACAGTGACTTCCACAGAGTACAAGTTTTTAATTTTAATGAAACTAGTCTATCAATTCTTTTTTTTATGGATCATGCCTTTGGTGTTGTGTCTGAAAAGTCCTCACCATACACAAGGTCATCTAGATTATCTCTTATTTATCTTCTAGGAGTTTGATTATCTTATGTTTTACGTTTAGGTCTATGACCCATTTTGAGTTGACTTTTAATGAAGGCTGTAAGGTCTGTATCTAGATTTTTGTTGTTGTTGTTTTGTTTGGCATGTGGAAGTCCAGTTGTTCCAGCACCATTTCTATTTTTTCTTTTCCAGCACCATTTCTTGAAAAGACTATCCTGGCCGGGTGCAGTGGGTCATGCCTGCAATCCCAGCACTTTGGGAGGCCAAGGTGGGTGGATCACCCGAGGTCGGGAGTGCAAGACCAGCCTGACCAAAATGGAGAAACCTTGTCTCTACTAAAAATACAAAATTAGCCTGGTGTGGTGGCACACACCTGTAATCCCAGCTACTCTGGAGTCTGAGGCAGGAGCGTCGCTTGAACCCAGGAGGCAGAAGTTGCGGTGAGCCCAAATCACGCCATTGCACTCCAGCCTGGGCAACAAGAATGAAACTCCGTCTCAAAAAGAAAAAGAAAAGACTATCTTTGCTCTATTGTATTGCTTTTGCTCTTTTGTCAAAGATCAGTTGATTCTACTTATGTGGGTCAATTTATGGGCTCTCTATTCTGTTCCATTGATCTATTGATCTATTTGTCTATTCTCTCACCAATACTACAGTGTATTGATTACTGTAGCTTTAGAGTAAGTCTTTTTTTTTTTTCCCCAAGACAGAGTTTTGCTCTGTTGCCCAGGCTGCAGTGAGGTGGCGCCATCTCAGCTCATTGTAACTTCTGCCTCCTGAGTTCAAGCAATTCTCCTGCCTCAGTCTCCCAAGTAGCTGGGATTACAGGCACCCACCACCACGCCTGGCTAATTTTTGTAATTTTAGTGGAGATGGGGTTTCACCATGTTGGCCAGCTGGTCTCGAACTCCTGACCTCAAGTCATCCGCCCACCTCAGCCTCCCAAAGTGCTGGGATCACAGGCATGAGCCACCATGCCTGGCCAAGAGTAGGTCTTGAAGTAGTGTCAGTCCTTCAACTCTGTTCTCCTTCATTGAGTTGGCTATTCCGGGTCTTTTTCTTCTCCAGAAAAACTTTAGAATTGTTCTGTTGATATCCACAAAGTTAATGCTGAGGATCTATATATAAAGTTGGGAAGAACTGACTGGGCTCAGTTCACAATATTGAGTCTCCTATCCATGAACATGGATTATTTCTCTATTTATTTAGTTGTTCTTTGATTTTTTTCATCAGAGCTTTACCACTTTCCTCTGATCTTGTACATATTTTGTGAGATTTATACCTAGGCATTTCTTTTTTTGAGACAGATTCTCTCCCTGTCACCCAGGCTGGAGTCCATGGCATGAACTAAGCTCACCACAACCTCTGCCTCCTGAGTTCAAGTGATTCTTGTGCCTCAGCCTCCCGAGTAGCTGGGACTACAGACACATACACCACACCCAGCTAATTTTTGTATTTTTAGTAGAGACGGTGTTTTACCATGTTAGCCAGGCTGGTCTCAAACTCCTGACTTCAAGTGATCCACCTGCCTCAGTTTCCCAAATTCTGGGATTGCAGGTGTGAGCCACTGTGTCTGGCCTTATTTTTGAGGGATGCTAACGTAAATGGTAATATGTTTTTAATTTCAAATTCCACTTTATTGCTGGCATTAGGAAAGTAATTGACTTTTGCATATTAACCTTTATCCTGGAACCTTTCATCACTAGCCTTCTCCCGGGACTGGCATCTCACCCTTTAGATTAGAACCCCATGACAGCAGGCAGTGGCACTGGGACGTCTGGAGATCTGGACAGGGCTGCCCTGTATGGGTGGACCGGGTGTGCACACTGCACACTGAAGAGAGAGCCATTCACATCACCTACATACTGGACATTGTAGATTTGTATGTTTTGGGTGTCAATTTCCTAGCAGTCAAGGGTCTTGAGGAAGAGATGCTGTTTTCTAATTCTCACAGAGGAGGCTCTGATCCCGCAATGGCCCTGGTCAAGGCTGGAGTGAACCGGCTGCCTCATGTGCTGGGCGATATACTGAGGACACTGGGCTGAGTGAAAACAAGGGAAAGGGCTGGGAGGGAGAGCGTGGGTTCAGATGCAGCTGCTGGCCTGCAGTTCTCTCTGCACTGTACTTTCTGCTCCTGGTGTTGCCCACTGGGCCAAATGCAACCAGCTACTGATTAACAGAGTCCTCCGGGCAGCTGTGTGTGGCTTTTTCCAATGAACAAAGTGCATAAACTTTTTCAAAGTCGAATGTGGGTCAAGAGGCATCAGGCAGAGAGGTCAAGAATAAGGCTCGTGGCCGGGCGCGGTGGCTCACGCCTGTAATCCCAGCACTTTGGGAGACCGAGATGGGCAGATCACGAGGTCAGGAGATCGAGACCATCTTGGCTAACACGGTGAAACCCCGTCTCTACTAAAAATACAAAAAATTAGCCGGGCGCAGTGGCAGGCGCCTGTAGTCCCAGCTACTCGGGAGGCTGAGGCAGGAGAATGGCGTGAACCCGGGAGGCGGAGCTTGCAGTGAGCCGAGATTGCGCCACTGCACTCCAGCCTGGGTGACGGAGCGAGACTCCGTCTCAAACAAATAAAAAGAATAAGGCTCGTGGAGTGTGACAAGCCATGGGTCTAGTCCCAGCTGTCCATGACCTTGGACAAGTTATCTGATTTCTCAGCGTCTTTGTCTGTGGGTAGAGTAGGTAGCAAGGGTACCTACCCTACAGCCTGTTGTGAGGAAGAGATACAATTTTGCTTGCAAATCACTTAGCATGGTAAACCTCGATAGCAGAAACGATTAAACAATAAAACAGCGAAGGGAGGGTGACACCAGCACCCCCAGGACTGACTCAGCATTTGAGCCCAGGGGCTCTGATACATTTAGGACCCTGAAAAAATGTTTTAACTCCTTTATAAAATCAAGAGGAAATGGCCAGGCACAGTAGCTCACTCCTGTAATCGCAGCATTTTGGGAGGCCGACATGGGCAGATCACTTGAGGTCAGGAGTTTGAGACCAGCCTGGCCAACACAGCAAAACCCCCTCTCATTAGCCAGGCATGGTGGTGCATGCCTATACTCCCAGCTACTTGGGAGGCTGAGGCAGGAGAATTGCTTGAATCCGGGAGGCAGAAGTTGCAGTGAGCTGAGATTGGGCCATTGCACTCCAGCCTGGGCAACAAGAGTGGAACTCTGTCTCAAAAAAATAAATAAATAAAATAAAATTTAAAAACACAAAAATAAAATAAAACAATTAATAATAAACAGGTGTGGGTCTCTACTAAAAATACAAAAATTATCCGGGCAAGGTGGCACACACCTGTAATCCCAGCTACTCGGGAGGCTGAGGCAGGAGAATCACTTGAACCTGGGAGGTGGAGGTTGCAGTGAGCCAAGATGGCGCCACTGCACTCCAGCCTGGGTGACAGAGGGAGACACCCTCTCAAAAAAATAAAAATAATAAAATCAGGAGGAAAATATGAATATAATAATAAATATATATGAATAAATATATGTCAATATAATAATAGATATATATCATAATGACTCCAGCTTGGATTTTGTCTGTAAAATCGTATGTAGCTATAAAATATAATTTTAAAAAAATTTTAATGGAGAAGGTACTCATGAAAGAAAACATACCCAGGGCCTGTGAAAAGCACAGCACAGCCCTAAGTCCTATAAAATATGTTTTTGAAGCCTTTTCTCCGGGGACTTCAGTCTACTTTGTAAATAAAAATGAAACTCCCAGCTGGGCGCAGTGGCTCATGCCTGTAATACCAGCACTATGGGAGACTGAGGCAGGAGGATCGTTTGAGCTCAGGAGTTCAAGACCGGCCTGGGCAACATGGTGAGACCCCCCCCCATCTCTACCAAAAAGAAAAAAAATTAGCCAGGCATGGTGGTACATGCCTGTAGTCCCAGCTACTTGGGGGCTGAGGCAAGTGGGTTGCTTTACCCTGGGAGGTGGATGTTGCAGTGAGCTATAATTGTGCCACTGTACTCCAGCCTGGGTGACAAAGTAAGACCCTGTCTCAAAAAAAAAAAAAAAGAAGAAGAAAAGGAAAGAAAGAAGAAAAAGAAGAAAGAAGAGAGAAAGAGAAAGAGAAAAGGAAAGAAAAGAAAGGAAGAAAGAAAAAGGCAGAAAGAAAAGAAAGAAAAAGAAAGAGAAGAAAGAAAGAAAGAAAGAAAGAAAGAAAGAAAGAAAGAAAGAAAGAAAGAAAGAAAAGAAAGAAAGGTTCGATATGTCCATCTCTGAGAAAGGGCACCATCAGGGGCAAATTCTAGGGAGATGCTCTTGGGAGCACCGCCCCCTCTAGCCCATGGCTCCACCGTTTCCATCCCACAGTCAAGGTATTTGTCCAGAGGAAAGGTGGAAGAAAAACCTCACCTTTGAGCTTTTGAGGTCTCGAATGTGTTTGGTAAGCAAGTATTGATCCAGTGATTTGATTCTGGGATTCCGTCCATGCTCAGACGCAGATTCTTATTGGAGAAAAAGAAAAAGAAAGAAAAACCTTGGCACCCATGACCCAAACAAGCCAGTCTGATCCAGGCACACTGGAGGCGGCCGGGGCTTATAAATAACCATGCTGGCCAGGCCCGGAGGAGCCTGGGACGTACAGTCTGTCCCCATGAGGGGCCGGTGGCTCCTGGGCCTGAGTTTCACCCCATGGCATCAGCTGAGCTGTTATTTTACTCTAAGGAGAGGAGGGAACACAGGGAGGTGGCTCAGGTGACTTTCCCGGGTGCCTGTTGTTCATTTATTCTGGCCAGACAGCCGGCGAGCTTCCCAGCTGGCATTGGAAAGGTCACAGGGCTAAAGATCACTTGCCTTGAATGAGCGTTCCTCAGAGCCCTGCACCCCAGGACCCACACCTGTTTATTATTAATTTTTTATTTTTTGTTTTTTTATTTTATTATTTTTTTACTTTTTTGAGATAGAGTTCCACTCTTGCTGCCCAGGCTGGAGTGCAATAGCGCAATCTTGGCTCACAGCAACCTCCACCTCCTGGATTCAAGCAGTTCTCCTGCCTCAGCCTCCCAAGTAGCTGGGATTACAGGCATGTGCCACCACACCTGGCTAATTTTGTATTTTTACAAAATTAGGGTTTCTCCATGTTGCTCAGGCTGGTCTCGAACTCTTGATCTCAGGTGATCTGTCTGCCTCGGCCTCCCAAGGTGCTGGGATTACAGGTGTGAGCCACCGCACCCGGCCTATTTTTTTATTTTTAAGGCAAAGTGTCATTCTGTCCCCCAGGCTGGAGTGCAGTGGTACAATCTCTGCTCACTACAACCTCTGTCTCCCAAGTTTGAGTGATTCTCCTGCCTCAGCCTCCCTAGTAGCTGGGATTACAGGTGTGTACCACCATGCCCAGCTAATTTTTTGTGTGTATTTTTAGAAGAGATGGGGTTTCACCATGTTGGCCAGGCTGGTCTCAAACTCCTGACCTAAAATTCACTCTTGAGATTTTTTTCATTAACTTAAATGATTCACCCACCTCAGCCTCCCAAAGTGCTGGGTTTACAGGCATGAGCCACTGAACCCGGCCAAATTTTTTTATTTTTTAAACAACCACTGCTGCTTTCTTCTGGGGTTCCAGGGTGAGGCATGAGGGGTGCAGGTGGGCAGCCTGGGGGAGAAGCACCACTGTCCTTAGAGGCTGTGGCTGTGGGCAGGGCCAGGCTGGGTCCTCCCCATCATGGGGGTCTCAGTGAGCCCACCACACCCCCGGCCCTGTTTGTCGCATGGTCCCTTCCAAAGCAGCCCTGTCTGTGCACTGCCAAGCCTTCAACATCCACCATCCCTCCTGTGACCACGCCCCCATATCAAGCCATGGGCCAACATTTTCTTTCCATTCACACTCAATGCCACACCTGTTCCAGGAGGGGCCAGGTCTCCACGATCACTTCCAGTGCTGACCTCTCAATGGCCACCAAGCATCCCTCTCCCATCCAGGGTACTTACTGTAGGGATCTGTGGGGGCAGGAAGAGGAGCTGCAAGAGAGGTCCCTCCAGGCTGGGCCAGGGGCTCACGCCTATAATCCCAGCACTTTGGGAGACCAAGGTGGGCAGATCGCCTGAGGTCAGGAGTGTGAGACCAGCTTGGCCAACAAGGTGAAACCCCATCTCTATTAAAAATACAAAAATTAGCCAGGTGTGGTGGCACATGCCTGCAATCCTAGCTACTCAGGAGGCTGAGGCAGAAGAATCTCTTGAACTGGGAGGCGGAGGTTGCAATGAGCTGAGATGGCAGCACTGCACTCCAGCCTGGGCGACAGAGTGAGACTCCATCTCAAAAAAAAAAGAGGTCTTTCCAGGCAGGGCCACGAGAGTCTTTCAGCATCATTTCCAGGCCTTGCCACTGAAGGCTTGAACTTATCCCTTTAATTGCCCTACAGCCTCTCAGGCCCCCCTGGAGTGCGAGTCAGTGCACAGAATTGAAGATCTCAGGGACAGGGCCTGGCCGGTGGCTATAGGTGTTACAGTCTCTGTGCTCCCGTATCAGGTGGCCGAGAGCAAGAGCCCTGGAGGGAGCCACAGCAGGTCCCACCTGCTCACACAGCAGGGCCCCACCAGCCACCTCTGCGGCCAGGACACTCACTCAGTCTGAGCCGCTCTCCTGCACTGGCAAAACCAGAATATAACAGCATCTACTTTACAGATTATTCCAAGGATTAGACAGCGTAAATAGATAAAAGGCTTAACCTACATAGTCCCCAGCCTATGGTAAATGTTGCTTTATTTGACAATACATTATTGATGAGGTGCTGAGACCCAGAAGAACTGTATTAATTTCCTGTGGCTACTGTAACAAATTGCCATAAATGAGGTGGCTTAACACAACAGAAATTGAGTCTCTCACGGTTTCAGAGGCCAGAAGTTCAAATCAGGGTATTGGCAGGGCCGTGCTGTCTCTGAAGGCTCTGGGGCAGCACCCTTCCCTGCTTCTTCCAGCTTTGGGAGGCCCCAGGCATGACTTCACTTGTGGCTGCGTCACCCAACCTCTGCCTCTGTCTCCCCAGGGCCATCTCCTCTGCATCTGTGTCTCCCCTTCTGTTTTTTACAAGGACACCAGTCATTGGAATTAGGGTCCAACCAGGCATCCAGAATGATCTCAACTAGAGGTTCTTTTTCTTTTTGCTTTTTCCTTTGAGACAGGGTTTCACTCTGTCACCCAGGCTGGAGTGCAATAGTGTGATCTCGGCTCACTGCGACCTCCGCCTCCCGAGTTCAAGCAATTCTTCTGCATCAGCCTCCCGTGTAGCTGAGATTACAGGCACGCACCACCATGCCTGGCTAATTTTTTGTATTTTTAGTAGGGACGGGGGTTTCGCCATGTTGGCCAGGCTAATCTCGAACTCCTGACCTCAGGTGATCCGCCCGCCTCGGCCTCCCAGAGTTCTGTGATTACAGGCGTGAGCCAGCCCGCCCGGCCTCATCTAGAGGTTCTTAATCACATCTGCACAGATGCTTTTTTCAGATAAGATCACAGTCACAGGTTCTGGATGGACATATATTTGGGGGGCCACCGTTCAACCCACTATAGTGCCTAATGCCCAGGTGAGTTCCTGGTGAAAGAGAAGCTAAACCCATTTCCTTCCACACCCATGGGAGGCACATGGGGACAGCAAGGCCAAGAAGTGCAGCACGTGTCCAGGGTGGCCACTGACACTGAGAGCTTGTCCATGAGGCTATAAGGCCTGCAGGTCTGCATGCTGGACCTTGAGGGAGAGCAAATTCTTTGTAATTGCTCTGAAAACCCACCTGGACCCACAGTGTCCCCCTGGAACAGGCTCCTCTGATGCATGTGACAGTCCCTCTCAGATTCACTTCTGAAACTGATTTCTGCCAGGCACAGGGGCTCACACCTGTAATCCCAGCACTTTGGGAGGCTGCAGTTGGATCACCAGAGATCAGGAGGTCGCGACCTGCCTGGCTAACATGGTGAAATCCCATCTCTACTAAAAATACAAAAATTAGCGTGGTGGGGGGTGCCTGTAATCCCGGCTACTCAGGAGGCTGAGGCAGGAGAATCACTTGAACCCAGGAGACAGAGGTTGTGGTGAGCCGAGATCACGCCATTGCACTCCAGCCTCGGCAACAGAGCAAAACTCCATCTCAAAAGAGAAAAGAAACTGATTTCCTTGGCTGCTTTGCTACTGTTTCCTAACTGCAGCTGCAATCGCATCTACATTCAATCTGGCATCAGAAACTGGCCTCCCTCCAAGGCAGGACAACAGCCCTACAGACCGGGCTAAAATTCTGTCACTTGCAAAACTGTCCCAGGTTCCAATCTCGCTTTAGTATCTTAGAGGGGAGAGAGATGACGATTAGAGGTTGAAACAAGTGTGACTTCCTCTCCTTTGTGCATGGCCTTTTTTTTTTTTTTTTTTTTTTTTTTTTTTTTTGAGATGGAGTCTCTGTCGCCCAGGCTGGATGCAGTGGTGAGATCTCGGCTCACTGCAACCTCCGTCTCCCGGATTCAAGCGATTCTCCTGACTCAGCCTCCCCAGTAGCTGGGACTACAGGCGTGTGCAACTGCACCCAACTAATTTTTGTATTTTTAGTAGAGATGGGGTTTCATCCTGTTGGCCAGGCTGGTCTCAAACTCCTGATCTCAAGTGATCCACCCGCCCCGGCCTCCCAAAGTGCTGGGATTACAGGCGTGGGCCACCTCGTCCGGCCCGCCTGTTCCCTTTTATTCCTGCTCAGTTTCCATCACCCCACAGCCTGGTTCCATGTGGTATCCAGACTTCGAACATGTACCCTTGGAATAAGCCTCTTCAGCTGGTCCTGTGTTGGCCTGAAGCTGCTTGACCCAAGCTGGAGTTTTCACAAAAGTGATTCCATAACTCCGAATCACCCTGAGAATTCACACAGTGACACCTCCCATTGATGTGTATTATGAATCTAAATAAATACTGTCTCAAAGCGATCAGTAAGGGTTTTGTTTTGATTTGGTTTTTGGTAACAGTTTTATTAAGCTATCATTCACATACCATACAACTCACACATTTAAAGTGTACAGCTGGGTTGGGTGCAGTGGCTCACACCTGTAATGCCAGCACTTTGGGAGGTCGAGAAAGGCAGATTGCTTGAGCTCAGGAGTTCGAAACCAGCCTGGGCAACATGGTGAAACCCTGTCTCTACAAAAAAATACAAAAACTGGCTGGGCATGGTGATGCACGCCTGTAGTCCCAGCTACTCAGGAGGCTGAAATGAGAGGATGACTTGAGCCCGGGGGGCAGAAGTTGCAGTGAGCTGAGACTGCACCACTACACTCCAGCCTAAGGGACAGAGCCAGGCCATGCCACAAAAGAAAAAAGTGTACAATTCTATGATTTTTAGTAGACTCACAGAGTTGTGCAACTATCACCACAATCAATTTTAGAAGATTTTCATCACTCTAAAAGAAGCCATATCCCTTAGCTGTTACCCTCAATTCTCCCTTCCCCAGCCCCTGACAACCCTAATTAACTTTCTGTCTCTATGAATTTGCCTTCTCTGCAAATCTCCTTTTTTGAGATGGAGTCTCACTTTGTCTCCCAGGCTGGAGTGCAGTGGCACAATCTCGGATCGCTGCAACCTCTGCCTCTCGGGTTCAAGCGATTCTCTTGCCTCAGCCTCCCAAGTAGCTGGGATTACAGGCGCCCGCCACTGTGCCCGGCTAATTTTTGTATTTTTAGTAGAGACAAGGTTTTACCATGTCCAGACTGGTCTCGAACTCCTGACCTGAAGTGATCTGCTTGCCTTGACCTCCCAAAGTGCTGGGATTATAGTTGTGAGCCACTGTGCCAACTCTGCAAATCTCTTATAAATGGAATCATATACTACATGATCTTTAGCCTCTGGCTTCTTTCACTTACTTTTTTTTTTTTTTTGCGATGGAGTCTTGCTCTGTTGCCCAGGCTGGAGTGCAGTGGCGCAATCTCGGCTCACTGCAAGCTGCGCCTCCCAGGTTCATGCCATTCTCCTGCCTCAGCCTCCCGGGTAGCTGGGACTACAGGTGCCCGCCACCATGCCCAGCTAATTTTTTTTGTATTTTTAGTAGAGACGGGATTTCACTGTGTTAGCCAGGATGGTCTTGATCTCCTGACCTCGTGATCCGCCTGCCTCGGCCTCCCAAAGTGCTGGGATTACAGGCGTGAGCCACCGCGCCTGGCCTACCCCGATGTTTTCAAGATTCATTCATTTCGTAGCATGTATCAGTACTTCATCCCTTTTTATATGTATATTCCATTGTGTGGTAATATACTATGTTTCATTTTTCCATTCATCAATCGATGGACATTAGCATTGTTACGTTGTTTGGTGTGATGGTTAATATTGAGTGTCAAATTGATTGGATTTAGATGCAAAAGTATTGTTCCTGGGTGTGTCTGTGAGGGTACTGCCAAAGGAGACTAACATTTGAGTCAGTGGACTGGGAGAGGCAGACCCACCCTCAATCTGGGTGAGCACCATCTAATCAGCTGCCAGAGCGGCCAGAAGAAAGCAGCCAGAAGAAGGTGGAAGGACTAGACCTGCTGAGTCTTCTGCATTCATCTTTCTCCCGTGGTGGATGCTTCCTGCCCTCAAATATCAGACTTCAAGTTCTTCAGCTTTTGGGATCTTGGACATACACTAGTGGTTTGCCAGGAGCTCTCAGGCCTTTGGCCACAGACTGAAGGCTGCACTGTTGGTTCCCTACTTTTGAGGTTTGGGGTCTCAAACCGGCTTCCTCGCTCCTCAGCTTGCAGATGGCCTATTGTGGGACTTCACCTTGTGATCGTGTGGGTCAATACTCCTTAATAAACTCCCCCACATATATACATCTATCCTGTTAGTCCTGTCCCTCTAGAGAACCCTAATACATTTGGCTGTTATGAAAAATGCGGTGGGAGTATTTGTGTAAGCAAGTTTTTAAACTCTTGCTTTTTGGCTGGGCACCATGGCTCACACCTGTAATCCTAGCACTCTGAGAGGCCCAGGCAGGTGGATTACCTGAGGTCAGGTTCAAGACCAGCCTGGCCAATATGGCAAAACCCTGTCTCTATGAAAAATACAAAAATTAGCTGGGCGTGATGGCACGTGCCTGTAATTCCAGCTACTCAGGAGGCTGAAGCATGAGAATCCCTTGAACCCGGGAGGCAGAGGTTGCAGTGAGCCGAGATCAAACCACTGCACTCCAGCCTGGATGACACAGCAAGATACCATTTCAAAAAAAAAAAAGAAAAGAAAAGAAAAGTATTGCTTTTCTTTTGGAATCACCAGCCAGATAATGTACAAATATCCTTAAGAGAACCACTGGCACCGTCTTCTCTACAACACAAGGAGAGCTTGGGTTCTAAACTCCTGCAGGTGCTTCACACAGGGGCAGACCCAGCTTAAGCTGCAGGGACTCCAGCAATGGGCCTCTCCTGGTCAAATGTTTTTGCCAAACTTGCAAAGGGGAAGTGGTTTAATATGACCCCTTTCCATTTTGACCTCCCACTATGCATTGCCCCTCCTGTCAGGGACCATTAGAATGGATGCAGGTGTTTGGAACCTGATGAGAAGGTGGGTTAAGTTTGGTGGTGAATATCTATGTGGCTTGTGGTCAAGTCTGTGTGTGTAAAATTCTTATAGAAAAGGCGTCTGTAGCCAAGTGTGGTAGTGCAGGCCTGTAGTCTTAGCTACTCAAGAAGCTGAGGCAGGAGGATTGCTTGAGGCCAGAGTTCAAGGCTACAGTGAGCTATGATCACACCACTGCACTTCAACCTGGGCAACAGAGCAAGACCCTGTCTTTGAAAAAAAAAAAAAAAAAAGTCCGGGCATGGTGGCTCATGGCTGTAATCTCAGCACTTTGGGAGGCCAAGACGAGAGGATCGCTTGAGCCCAGGAGTTCAGGACCAGCCTGGGCAACATAATGAGACTGCATCTCTACAAAGACATTTCAAAAATTAGCCAGGCATGGTGGCATGAACCTCTAGTCCCAGCTACTCAAGAGGCTGAAGGGAAGACTCACTTAAGCCCAGAAGGTCGCTGTTGCAGTGAGCCGTGTTCACACCACTGCACTCCAGCCTGGGTGACAGAGCAAGACTCTGTCTCACAAAAAAAAAAAAAAAAAATAGAAGACTTCTAGAAACACTTTCACCATCCACTACAGCTCACCCTGAACAACGACAGGTCAGTGCAGGGCCAGAAAATGTGCGGCCAAGCGTAGGGGAAAGAATGCTGGGAACGCCAGGCTGCTGATTGATTTTTTTAAAGATTTTTTTTTTTTTTGAGGCGGAGTCTCGCTCTCTCGCCCAGGCTGGAGTGCAGTGGCACGATCTTGACTCACTGCAAGCTCCTCTTCCCGGGTTCATGCCATTCTCCTGCCTCAGCCTCCTGAGTAGCTGGGACTACAGGCAGCAGCCACCATGCCCAGCTAATTTTTTTTGTATTTTTAGTAGGGACGGGGTTTCACCGGGTTAGCCAGGATGGTCTCAATCTCCTGACCTTGTGATCCACCCGCCTCGGCCTCCCAAAGTGCTGGGATTACAGGCGTGAGCCACGGCGCACGGCCGATTTTTAAAATATCTTTTTTCCTGGATTAAATGTTTGTTTATACTGTTCCCTACTCCAGTCTTCTGGTCTCATGGAGGGCAACAAGAGAACAAGGTTGGTTTGAGTTCTGTTGTTTCACAGGCACTGATTTTCCATCCTAGCAGGACATTCCATGGAGGTCAGGTGGAGCTGATGCTCAAAAGGGAAGTCAGGGCTGGAGGAGTCAACAAAGAAGCCCCCAGCACACAGGTGCTTATTAAATCCCGGAGACAGAACGAGTCACCAGACGGACACTGCAGAATGAGAAGTGATACAGCAGTTAAGAAGAAATTACTTAGGCAGATAGTGAAGGTACAGAAGTCTCAGTAAGGTTTTCCTTTTAATGAAAAGCAGCCCCAAATTATTTTCCCTTCTAACAAAGAGCAGCCTGTAAAACCGAGCTGCAGGCATAGATGCCGGCCGCTGTGCCAATCGTGTTCAAGATGGCGGCTCCATCTTCCCTTCTCTTTGTCGACCACATGTGTAATAAAGAGCAGACAAGATGGCCCTGGCCAAGGGGAAAGTTCATTTGCATAATAAGATTAGGGTAGGGCAGCCAGCCTTCCCTGCGCACTATGTAACTGTCATACTTGTTCCAACCAATCTGTGAGCCCTATGTAAATCAGACACCGCCTCCTCAAACGTGACTATAAAATCCCTCCCATTGCCTGGGCGGGGTGGCTCACACCTGTAATCCCGCCACTTTGGGCGGCCGAGGTGGGCGGATCACCTTAGGCCAGGAGTTCAAGACCAACCTGGCCAACATGGCGAAACCGCCTCTACTAAAAATACAAAAATTAGCCGGGCGTGGTGGTGCATGCCTGTAGTCCCAGCTACTCAGGAGGCTGAGGATCGCTCGAACCCAGAAGGCAGACATTGCAGTGAGCTGGAGGTTGCAGTGAGCTGGGATCATTCAACTGCACTCCAGCCTCGGTGACAAAGTGAGACTCCGTCTCAAAAACAAAAACAAATTCGGCGCATCCACCACTGGCCGGCCTTTTCCTCTCAGAAGTCCCCTCTCACTAGAGAGAGAGCTGTGTTCCTCTTTCTTTCTCTTTCTCTTGCCTGTTGAACCTCCACTCCTAAACGCCTCGTGTGTGTCCGTGTCCTAAGTTTTTCTGGGGCAAGACGATGAACCCCAGGGTATTTACCCCAGACAACGTAGCCGCTTCAGAAGGGTGGGCCTGGGACCCAGCACAGGGGACAGAAGGTAAGGATCCACGGAGGAGGCCACGCCAGGCAAGTAGGGAGGGCAGAGGGAAAGTGGCAGAGGCAACGCCAGGGAAAAGAGAGCTTTCATCACCTGAAAGCCATGGAATCCCGTGATGGGTTCTTTCTGCCCTGCTGAAACTGCCATTACAAAATTTGAAAGAGGGCTGACCTAACCAACTCCATCTTGCTTCTAACCTCCAAGCTGTCCTGGTTCATTCCTGGGTGTAGGCTGAACTAACTTTGGGGAGAATTTAGTTTACAGTTTATTTTTATTTTTATTTATTTATTTTTTTGGAGACAGGGTCTTGCTGTGGCACTCAGGCTGGAGTGCAGTGAGCCGAGATTGTGCCATGATCGAACCTCTACCCACCGGGTGTAAAAAGTAAAGTAGAAGTTCCTCTTCAAAGACGTCCTTCCCCGTCGAATTAGGAATAAATAGTAACTTCTCTTAGAAGCAAAATTTGTTCAAAGATTTGTGCTAATATTCTTAAATATCTGATAGCCATAATAAAGAAATCAATGTACTTTATGTGCTTAGCTCCCACAATTTAGTCTAAATATTTGCCCTGGCATGCTTATACTGGTCCAACCAAGCATTAGGTCGTAGCCTGTTCCTCTTCCTTATTTGAAGGTGTTTTTACCTTTCTCAGCACTCCACGAGTTACTTCCTCCTTCCTTTGTTCTCCTCTGCCTTTGCCTCTTTGCTAAGTTGCTAGCCAATCAGGAAAAATACAGAATATGAGGTTCCGTTCTAGCCAATGGAAACCAGACACAGCAGTAGGGTGGACGCATCAGGTTATAAATGACCCTGTCTCCTTTGTTCGGTGTACTCTCGTGGCAAAATTGCTGGCGAGTGTACCCTTTCTGCAGAAAGTTAAAAAATGGCCTTGCTAAGGAAATTAAGTTTACGTTCAAGTGCTATATCTTTATGGCACAGGGGAAAGGCATTCCTAACATGAGTTCAAGTGATTCTTACACCTCAGCCTCCTGAGTAGCTGGGATTACAGGTTTATGCCACCATGGCCAAGCTAATTTTTTGTATTTTTAGTAGAGACAGAGTTTCGCTATGTTAGCCAGGCTAGTCTCAAGTGATCTGCCTGCTTTGGCCTCCCAAAGTGCTGAGATTACAGGGGTGAGCCACTGCACCCTTTTTTTTTTATAGTTTAAAGCAAAGATAATAACAGCCCTTTCCCCAAACAAACATTATTCTTGCCTAGGAACTAGACTGCCTTTGTAGGACTAACAGATTAGCCAAAAGATTAGGAATGATGGTTTAGGAGTCATGCAGCTGCAGACTGCAAGATTCTGACCCTCCCCAAACCGCTCCTGGGGATAACATCACTATTGTAAAACCTAAAACCAATGCTTGGGATATTTTTCAGACTCTGCACTTGATGGATCAGCTGGCATCACCCAGATCAGTAAACTGGCTCATCTGATCTTGTGGCCCCCACCCAGGAACTGATTACAGCATAAAATGACAGCTTTGAATCCCTACGATTTCATCTCTGACCTGACCAATCAGCACTGGACTCACTGTCCCCACCCCCACCAAGTTATTCTTAAAAACTCTGATCTCCAGCAGGGCACGGTGGTTCATGTCTGTAATCCCAGCACTTTGGGAGGCTGAGGTGGGTGGATCACTTGAGGTCAGGAGTTCGAGACCAGCCTGGCCAACATGGTGAAACCCTGTCTCTACTAAAAATACAAAAATAATCCAGGTGTGGTGGCGGGCGCCTGTAATCCTAGCTACTCTGGAGGCTGAAGCATGAGAATCCCTTGAACCCAGGAGGCAGAGGTTGCAGTGAGCTGAGATAGTGCCACCGCACTCCAGCCTGGGTGACAGAGCAAGATTCTGTCTCAGAAAAAAATAGGCCAGGCACAGTGGCTCATGCCTGTAATACCAGCACTTTGGGAGGCCGAGGCGGGCAGATCACTAGGTCAGGAGTTAGAGACCAGCCTAGCCAACATGGTGAAACCCCGTCTCTACTAAAGATACAAAAATTAGCGGGGCATGGTGGCACACGCCTGTAATCCCAGCTACTCGGAAGGCTGAGGCAAGAGAATCTTGAACCCGGGAGGCGAAGGTTGCAGTGAGCCAAGATCACGCCATTGCACTCCAGCCTGGGCAACAAAGTGAGACTCCATCTCAAAAAAAAAAAAAAAAAAGGAAAAAACTTTGGAAATGAGTGAAGACTTTAAGACCAAAGACAAATGGTGCCACTCATAAGCACTGTCCTATAGTTGCTAAAGTTGTTTCTCATGGAATGGACTTAACAATTCAGAGCCACTATATACCACTTATATTGGGATTAAACAACAAGTAAATGGATGGTGGATGGTGGATGGTGGGGGCCAGGTTTCTCGCTGTTGGAGAGGGGAGGTAGAGATGAGTGAGGGAAAAGGCTAGAATGAACCATGTGATGCTGGATTACAGTTGGAGACATCAGTGTTAATTCCTGGTTAGCTTAATATAAACACAGATGGATAAATATGGAAAGTATAGATATGCGTATATACACAGGTTATTTGTGTCTAGATGTATATTTCCAGTTTTGTCGACGGAGAGGGTGGAGGGCAACAACACCCAGGCAGCACTGAGCAATGAGGTCTTGGTTTCTAATGCATTCTCACCAGTAAAAGAAACCAGGGCTCTTTGGAGAAATGTCTGATTCCAGAGCTGGGGCAGGGTCTTTTTTTTTTTTTTTTCCAAGACAGAGTCTGCTCTGTTACCCAGGCTGGAGTGCAGTGGCTCGATCTTGACCCACCACAACCTCCGTCTCCCAGGTTCAAGCAATTCTCCTGCCTTGGCCTCCCGAGTAGCTGGGACTACAGGCACATGCCACCATGCTTGGTTAATTTTTGTATTTGTATTTGGGTTTCATCATGTTGGCCAGGCTTGTCTCGAACTCCTGACCTCATGATACGCCCCCCCTCAGCCTCCCAAAGTGCTGAGATTACAGGCGTGAGCCACCACGCCTGGCCAGGGCAGGGTCTTTATAAGATAAGCTTGAAGCATTTTGTAAAGTCAGAAAGTAAGGAAGAGCTTAAAAAACAAAATGATGGGGACAAAGGAACATAGAGCCAACTGAAACAGCTGAGTGACAAAAGAAATAATGTTGCATTGAATAACAATTCAAAGGATAAAATAAATATCCAGGAGCCCACATTGATACAAATAAATAAGTAAATAACTGGGGGAGACAAATCTCCAGTACAAAATAATTCTAAATAACTTTTTTTGCCAGGCGCAGTGGTTCACACTCCTAATCCCAACACTTTGGGAGGCCGAGGCAGGTGGATCACTTGAGTTCAGGAGTTCTAGACCAGCCTGGCCAACATGGTGAAACCTCATCTCTGCTAAAAAAAAAAAAAAAAAAAAAAAATACAGGCCGGGCGCAGTGGCTCAGGCTTGGGAGGCCAAGGCGGGCGAACCACTTGAGGTCAGGAGTTCAAGACCAGCCTGGCCAGCATGGCGAAACCCAGTCTCTACTAAAAATACAAAAATTAGCCAGGCGTGGTGGCGAGCACCTGTAATCCAGGCTACTCGGGAGGCTGAGGCAGGAGAATTGCTTGAACCTGGGAGGCAGAGGTTGCAGTGAGCTGAGACTGCACCATTGCACTCCAGCCTGGGCAACAAGAGCGAAACTCCGTCTCAGAAAAAACAAAACAAAAATTATCCGGGTGTGGTGGCGCCTGCCTATAGTCCCAGCTACTTGGGATGCTGAGGTAGGAGGATAGCTTGAACCTGGGAGGTAGAGGTTGCAGTGAGACGAGGTCGTGCCACTTCACTCCAACCTGTGCCATAGAGTCTCTGTCTCAAAAAAAAAAAAAAAAAAAAAAAAAAGGATAGAAAAGATAAACAATAAGGCCAGGCACAGTGGCTCACACCTGTAATCCCAGCACTTTGGGAGGCCAAGGCGGGTGGATCATGAGGTCAGGAGTTCAAGACCACCTTGGCCAACATAGTGAAACCACGTCTCTACAAAAAATACAAAAATTAGCCGGGCATGGTGGCGTGCACCTGTAATCCCAGCTACTCAGAGGGCTAAGGCAGGAGAATTACTTGAACCCGGGAGGCAGAGGTTTCAGTGAACTGAGACTGTGCCATTGCCCTCCAGCCTGGGTGACAGAGTGAGACTCCATCTCAAAAAAGAAAGAGAGAGAGAGAGAGAAAGAAAAAGAAAGAAAGAAGGAGAGACAGAGAGAGAGAGAAGGAAGGAAGGGAGGGAGGGAGGGAGGGAAGGAAAGAAGGAAGGAAAGAAGGAAGGGAGGGATAAACCATATGAATGTTAGGGTACACAGACAACTAGACATGATCAAAAGGGAAAGCCCCTGAGAAAAGGGGCAAAAACAAAAGAAGAAAAGGAAGAGACAGTGGGTGTGCTCCCGTACAGAGAAATGGCATGTGAGAACACAGCAAGAAGGCAGCCGTTTGCAAGCCACAAAGAGAGGCCTCACCAGAAACCAATCCTGCTGGCACACTTCCAGCCTCCAGGATTGTGCAAAATAAATTTCTGTTGTTGAAGGCCCCCAGCTACGGTACTTTGTTATGCCAGCCCAAGCAAACTAATACATTAGTTGACCTGACATTTGTAGCTCTGAGAATAAGGAGTGACATTTACACCTGAGACAGGTGTGTTCCTCAGCTGAGCTAACTCCGTGGCTGTTTAGGGGTCACATTGCAGTGACACGACTGCCCCAGAAGTGCGTGGCTTTACAGGGGGCTGTGACCGCCACATCTCCTTTCAGGCCTAGGCATCGATGTAGCCTGGATCTGGGAAACAAGAGCATTTAGGACCTGTATGTGAAACCAAGTGACCTTCTTTGTTGGTTCATTATTCGTTCATTCATCAGGCACATATGTATTGAACGTTCAGTGCTGCCCAGCACCATGCTGGTTGCTACAGATAAGCAGCATCATTAACTCCTTTATTGCCAATATTCTAATCCAAGCCTCAGTGAACGCTTTGTAAAGGGCCAAATACTAACTATTTTCAGCTTTGCAGCCATACAATCTCTGACCTGACTACTCAGCTCTGCCATGGGTGTGGCTAGGTCCCAATAAAACTTTATTTATAAGCAGGAAAATGTGAATTTCTATGCCTTTCACATGTTGCACAATATTCTTCTTTTTTTGCTTTTTTTTTTCTCCCCAAGCATCTAAAAAGGTAAAAATCATTTTTTTTTTTTTTTTGAGACAGTCTCGCTCTGTCCCCCAGGCTGGAGTGCAGTGGCGTGATCTCGGCTCACTGCAAGCTCCGCCTCCCAGATTCACATCATTCTCCTGCCTCAGCCTCCCGAGTAGCTGGGACTACAGGCGCCTGCCACCACGCCCGGCTAATTTTTTGTATTTTTAGTAAAGATGGTGTTTCACCGTGTTAGCCAGGATGGTCTCGATCTCCTGACCTCGTGATCCGTCCGCCTGGGCCTCCCAAAGTGCTGGGATTACAGGCGTGAGCTACTGCGCCCAGCAGTAAAAATCATTCTTACCCAGCCCTGCAATACAAAAACAGGCCTACCCATGGGCTGTAGTCCATGAGCCTTATGCTAATTTAAAAATCCAGATGTATAATAAATGTATGTCCTGACATATGACCCTGAGACGGGTTACTTGGTTTTTCTTTGTTTCAGTCCCTGTGGATGGATCTGATTCCTGATGTCAAATCTGAGCTATAAAATATATAAAAGTTGGCCAGGTGTGGTGGCTCATGCCTGTAATCCCAACACTTTGGGAAGTGGGTAAATTGCCTGAGCTGTGGAGTCCAGACCAGCCTGGGCAACATAGGGAGACCCAGTCTCTATTAAAAAAACAAAACTTACTCGGGCATGGTGCCATGCACCTGTAGGCCCAGCTACTTGGGAGGCCGAGGTAGGAGGATCACTTGAGCACGAGTGAGCCGTGAATGCGCCACTGCACTCCAGCCTGGGTAACAGAGCAAGACCCTGTCTCAAAAAAAAAAAAAAAAAATCTATATATAGTTAGGGCTATTTCCACAAATAGATGCCCCTGCATCCACCCCCTCCTGAGGACTTGATATTTGAATGAAAACACGTGCTCATGGTCACCTTCCCAGCTGCTCCTCATTCAGGACTTGTGACTTAATCTGCCATCCAGGAACAAGATGCTTCTAACGTTCTGGGGCTGGAAATGTGATCCATGATCATCAGGGGTGCCTGCGAAGGTGCAGAGGAGGGGGCCAAGTCCCCGACATGTCCTCATTGTACAACCAGGGTGGAAGAGCCAGCCCAGCTTCTGGGCCAGAAGATTGGCTTGTCTCTGTGCTTGCCTAAGAAGTGCTGGCAACTCCAGACTTCTCCTGGAGGATTAGATGACCCCCCCACCACACCCCACCTCCCTCAGAAGGAAAGCCCTTGGAGTGAGAGGGAACAGCTGTAGGAAGAAAACATCACCAGCCCTCTCCTAGGACACCAAGTTCCCAGGGACTGCAGGCATCCTGCCAGGACAGTCCGGTCTCCCACAGACTCACAAATAGGGAAGGGAAGGCAGCCCCAAGTCAACCCGGCGTGCCTCAAACTAGGAGGTGCGTTTAAAACCCCACTGAATATGCGATGACTTGCAGTTCGATTTTTAAAAAACTAAAACAAACAAAATATACTGGTGCCCACACCTTGAAGGGAGACTCCATCTAAAATCCACAGACGATTTTAAAGAAATGAAATGTTGGCCGGACATGGTGGCTCATGCATGTAATCCCAGCACTTTGGGAGGCCAAGGTGGGCAGATCACTTGAGGTCAGGAGTTTGAGACCAGCCTGGCTAACACGGTGAAACCCCATCTCTACTAAAAATACCAAAAATTAGCCAGGCGTGGTGGCGCATGCCTATAATCCCAGCTATTCGGGAGGCTGAGGCAGGATAATGGCTTGAACCCAGGAGACAGAGGTTGCAGTGAGCCAAGATCGTGCCATTGCACTCCAGCTTGGGCAACAAGAGCAAAACTCCGTCTCAAAAATAAACAAATAAATAAGAAAAAGAAATGAAATGTTACGATGTTCATGGACACAGGTTCTTGAAACCAAGTTCTACCTCTGTTTTACAGTAAGATTCTCCCTTGATGAAGGGATAAGAGGGAGGTTGGGGGCCGGGTGTGGTGGCTCACGCCTGTAATCCCAGCACTTTGGAAGGCTGAGGTGGGCGGATCACGAGGTCAGGAGATCGAGGCCATCCTGGCTAACACGGTGAAACCCTGTCTCTACTAAAAATACAAAAAAAATAGCTGGGCGTGATGGCAGGCACCTGTAGTCCCAGCTACTCGGGAGGCTGAGGCAGGAGAATGGCGTGAACCCGGGAGGCAGAGCTTGCAGTGAGCCGAGATCGCGCCACTGCACTCCAGCCTGGGGGACAGAGCAAGACTCTGTCTCAAAAAAAAAAAAAAAAAAAAAAAGAGGGAGGTTGGGGAGGGCACACCTTCCACAATCCTGTTAACTGTTCATGTTACACAGGCGGTGCAATAAAAACCAGAGCAGGAGAGACACACAGAAACAAACGCGTCGTCTCCATTGGGACATTGCTGGGGCATTGAGGGCACGGGCAGGGGAGTGGTTAGCGAGGGCTGGGGAGGGAGAACGGCCAGGGCTCCACAGGGAGGTGGCATTGGAGGTGACTCTACCAGCAGGAAAAGGCAGGCAGGGCGCACAGAATGTGCAAAGGCTCAGAGACATGACAGATATTACATGGTAAAAGGATCTGCAATTATATACATATATAATTTTTGAGGTGGAGTCTCACTCTGTTGTGCAGGCTGGAGTGCAGTGGCATGATCTCGGCTCACTGCAACCTCTTCTTCCCAGGTTCAAGTGAGTCTCCTGACTCAGCCTCCTGAGTAGCTGGGGTTACAGGCATGCACCACCACGCTTGGCTAATTTTTGTATTTTTAGTAGAGATAAGGTTTCACCGTGTTGGTCAGGCTGGTCTCAAACTCCTGACCTTAGCAGATCTGCCCACCTCAGCCTCCCAGAGTGCTAGGATTACAGGCATAAGCCACTGTCCCCGGCCAGATCTGGAAATGTTGTATGTCGGGGAGTGATTTGAAATGGTGAATTTGGGTTCACATTCTGCTGGGCGCCTCAGACAGAAACCCTGTGTTGCTGTTGCTGAGGATGCAGGACTTCTGCGAGATTCCCCAAGCACTGTCACCCGGGACTGTTTCACTGAACAGATCAGACTCATCAGGGACCCACCTCTATCCCCTCAGCCAGACCCAAGTCACTCTGCAGGCTCCAGTGGCTTCCCCATCCTCCACGAGGACACTCCCCTGCTGTGGGGGCACATGCGCTGAGGAGTCAGGAGCAACCCTGAACTAATTGAGGACTGAGACAGTGGGAAATGTCCTGCCTCCTCGCCTCCCCGAGGGACCTTCTGGGCTGCGTCCGCACAGTCTCCCGGGGCCCTGTGGGATTGAGCACCATATCCCAACAGCAATGACAGCAGTCCGTTTGCTCACCCTCACCTCCTTCCTCTCTCCCCTCCTTCCCCTCCCTGTGCTTCCTGGAAACACATCCCAGACACGCACTCACTCCCAGATCCCTGTGCACCACCCAAAAGGTGGTGCTTTTTGGAAAGCCAAAGGCAAATGTAACTTTCCGATGTGGCGCGCCCTGCATCACAAAAGCAGTATAAATTGCAGCCCCAGACACACTGAGACAGGCCAGGCTGGAGTGCAGTGGTGCAAGCTCGGCTCACTGCAACCTTGGCCTCCCACGTTCAAGCGATTCTTCTGCCTCAGCCTCACAAGTAGCTGGGACTACAGGCATGCCACCATGCCCTGGCTAATTTTTGTATTTTTAGTAGAGATGGGGTTTTGCCATGTTGGCCAGGCTAGTCTCGAACTCCTGATCTCATGATCCCAGGGCACACATTTTCTTTTTCTTTTTTCTTTTTTCTTTTTTTTTTTTGAGTCAGAGTTTCGCTCTTGTTGCCCAAGCTGAAGTGCAATGGCATGATCTCAGCTCACCACAACCTCCACCTCCTGGGTTCAAGCAATTCTCTCACCTCAGCCTACCAAGTAGCTGGGATTACAGGCATGCGCCACCACGCCCGGCTAATTTTGTATTTTTAGTAGAGACAATGTTTCTCCATGTTGGTCAGGCTGGTCTCGAACTCCTAGCCTCAGGTGATCCACCCACCTCGGCCTCCCAAAATGCTGGGATTACAGGCGTGAGCCACTGCACCCGGCCTAGGCACACATTTTCAAAGGAGCTTTTTACCCTTCCTCCTTGAGTGCAGATGGACAGGCCAACTTCCTCATCTACCTTTGCTGGCAGGTATGGGAAAGTTCATGCCTCATAGAGGCTGCAGCCCCTGGAGGGCCCCTTACCTGCACCAGTACTTCCTCGGCCATCTGAACCTGCACAGCGGGGCTACAAAGTTCAGCAAACAACTCAAGGGAAGGGAGTTCTGACCCCTGGAGATTTCTCATGGTTTTATGAAAAATAGTATGGGCAGTTCCTTAAAGAATTAAACATAGAGGCCGGGCATGGTGGCTCATGCCTGTAATCCCAGCACTTTGGGAGGCCACGGCGGGCAGATCACGAGGTCAGGAGATCGAGACCATCCTAGCTAACACGGTGAAACCCCGTCTCTACTAAAAATACAAAAAATTAACCGGGCGTGATGGCGGGCGCCTGTGGTCCCAGCTACTTGGGAGGCTGAGGCAGGAGAATGGCGTGAACCCGGGAGGCGGAGCTTGCAGTGAGCCGAGATCGCGCCACTGCACTCAGAGGGAGTATCAGTCTCAAAAAAAAAAAAAAAGAATTAAATATAGAATGACCAGGTGATCCCGAAATTCCACATCTAGGCACAAAAGAATTGAAAACAGGGACTCAGATAGCTATTTGCACATTCTCATCAGCATTATTCACAATGACCAAAAGGTGGAAGCAACCCAAATGTTCATTCACGGATGAATGAATAAACAAAATGTGGTCTATCCATACAATGGAACATAATTCAGCCTTCAAAACGAAGGAAATTCAGGCCGGGCATGACGGCTCACGCCAGTGATCCCAGCACTTTGGGAGGCCGAGGTGGGTGGATCACCTGAGGTCAGGAGCTCGAGACCAGACTTGCCAACATAGTAAAACGCCGTCTCTACTAAAAATACAAAAATTAGGCATGGTAGCAAGCACCTGTAATCCCAGCTACTCGAGGCTGAGGCAGGAGAATCACTTGAACCCAGGAGGTGGAGGTTGCAGTGACCCAAGATCACCCAGCCTGGCGACAGAGAGAGACTCCGTCTCAAAAACAAAAAGGAAAGAAATTCTGACACATGCTGCAACATGGGAGAACCTTGAGGATGTTGTGCTCAGTGAAGTAAACCAGACCCAAAAGGACAAACACTGTGTGATTCCACTCATATGAGGTACTAGAAATTCAAATCCATAGAAACAGAAAATAGAAAAAAAAGAAACAAAGTGGAATGGTGGATGCCTGGGCCTGGGGGAGCGGGGAATGGGAGTGGTGAATGGGGACAGAGCTTCAGTTTAGGAAGATAAAGTTCTGGGGATGGATGATGGTGGCAGTGACACGATACTTAATGCCACTGAACTGTACACTTAAAAGTGATTAATATGGGCCAGGCACGGTGGCTCACGCCTGTAATCCCAGCACTTTGGGAGGCCAAGGCGGGCAGATCATGAAGTCAGGAGTTTGAGACCAGCCTGGCCAACATGGTGAAACCTTCTGTCTCTACTAAAAATACAAAAATTAGCTGGGCATGGTGGTGCGTGCCTGTAATCCCAGCTACTGGGGAGGCTGAGGCAGGAGAATGGCTTGAACCCAGAAGGCAGAGGTTGCAGAGATTGTGCCACTGCACTCCAGCCTGGGTGACAGCAAGACTCCCTCTCGGCCAGGTGCAGTGGCTCATGCCTGTAATCCCAACACTTTGGGAGGCCAAGATGGGCAGATCACGAGGTCAGGAGATCGAGACCATCCTGGCTAAGACGGTGAAACCCCGTCTCTAATAAAAATACAAAAAAATTAGCCAGGCGTGGTGGTGGGCGCCTGTGATCCCAGCTACTAGGGAGGCTGAGGCAGGAGAATCGCATGAACCTGGGAGGCGGAGCTTGCAGTGAGCCGAGATCGCACCACTGCACTCCAGCCTGGGTGACAGAGTGAGACTCTATCTCAAAAAAAAAAAAAAAAAAAGACTCCCTCTCAAGGAAAAAAAAAAAGTTCATATGGTAAATTTATATTTTATATATATATACATATATATACACACATATATATACATATATATACACACACACACATATATATATATATTTTTTTTGAGATGGAGTCTTGCTCTGTCGCCCAGGCTGGAGTGCAGTGGCGCAATCTCGGCTCACTGCAAGCTCCGCCTCCCGGGTTCACACCATTCTCCTGCCTCATCCTCCCGAGTAGCTGGGACCACAGGCACCTGCCATCACGCCTGGCTAATTTTTTTTGTATTTTTAGTAGAGATGGGATTTCACTGTGTTAGCCAGGATGGTCTCAATCTCCTGACCTCGTGATCTGCCCGCCGTGGCCTCTCAAAGTGCTGGGATTACAGGTGTGAGCCACTGTGCTGGCCTAATTTTGTGTTTTTTTAGTAGAGACGGGGTTTCACTATGTTGGTCAGGCTGGTCTCGAACTCCTGACCTCAAGTAATCCACTGACCTTGGCCTCCCAAAGTGCTGGGATTACAGGTGTGAGCCACTGCACCTGGCCTATTTATTGTTTCATCTTGGATCTGTAGGAGTTTTGTAGTAAGGGGGGCTTTTTAGGATCTCGAATCTGTCATATTTCTAGCAGCAGAGGTGCTGGGACTATATTGGTCAGGGTTCTCCAGAGAAACAAGACCAATAGGACATAGATATGGATATATAAGAAGAGATCTAAGACCAGGCACGGTGGCTCATGCCTGTCATCCCAGCTACTAGGGAGGCTGAGACAGGAGAATTGCTTGAACCCAGGAGGTGGAGGTTGCAGTGAGCTGAGATTGCACCATTGCACTCTAGCCTGGGCAACAAGAGCAAAATTCCATCTCAACAAAACAAAGAAAGAGAGATCTATCATGAGGGATTAGCTCACAGGATAGTGGAAGCTGAGAAGTTCCATAATCTGCCATCTGCTAGCTGGAGGCCCAGGAAAGCCAGTGGTGCGGTTCCAGTCCAAACCCAAAGGCCTAAGAACCAGGGAAGACAATGGTGTAAGTCCTGGTCCAAGTCTGAATACCCAACAACCAGTAGCTCCAATGTCCAAGGGCAGGAGAAGATAGATGTCTCGGCTGAAGCAGAGAGTGAAATCACCTTCCTCTGCCTTTCTGCTCTATTGAGGATTGGCCAATGCCCACCCACATAAGTGAGGGTAGATCTTTTTTACTCGGTCTCCCAATTCAAATGCTGATCTCTTCTGGAAGCATACACACACACACACACACACACACACACACACACACACACACAATGTTTTACCAGCTATCTGAGTACCCTTAGCCCAGTCAAGTTGACACATGAATTTAACCATCATGGGGGCCGAGCACAGTGGCTCATGCCTGTAATCCCAGCACTTTGGGAGGCTGAGGTGTAGCAGGACAAGCTGCAGACAAAACCCCTCAGACACTGAGTTAAAGAAGGAAGGGCTTTATTCGGCCAGGAGCTTCGGCAAGACTCACGTCTCCAACAACCGAGCTCCCCGAGTGAGCAATTCCTGTCCCTTTTAAGGGCTCGCAACTCTAAGGGGGCCCACGTGAGACGGTCGTGATGGATTGAGCAAGCAGTTGGTATGAGACTGGGGGCTGCATACACTGGTAATTAGAAAGGAACAGAACAGGACACGGATCTTCGCAGTGCTTTTTTTTTTTTTTCGAGACAGAGTTTCGCTTTGTTGCCCAGGCTGGAGTGCAATGACACGATCTCGGCTCACCACAACCTCCACCTCCCAGGTTCAAGCGATTCTCCTTCCTCAGCCTCCCAAGTAGCTGGGATTACAGGCCCACCACGCCCTGCTAATTTTTTGTATTTTTAGTAGAGATGGGGTTTCTCCATGTTGGTCAGGCTGGTCTCAAACTCTTGACCTCAGGTGATCCACCCACCTCAGCCTCCCAAAGTGCTGGGATAACAGGCGTGAGCCACCTCGCGTGGCCTTTTTTTTTTTTTATGCAAATAACTTATTAGGTCAGGGTTGATCTTTAACTACCAGGCCCAGGGTTTGGCTCCGGGCTGTCTGCTTGTGGATTTCATTTCTGCCTTTTAGTTTTTTCTTCTTCTTTCTTTGGAGGCAGAAATTGGGCATAAGACAATATGAGGGGTGGTCTCCCCACTTAGAGGCAGGCAGATCACTTGAGGTCAGGAGTTCAAGACCAGCCTGGCCAACATGGTGAAATCCCATCTCTACTAAAAATACAAAAAAATTAACTGAGTGTGGTGGCGCACACTTGTAATCCCAGCTACTCGGAAGGCTGAGGCAGGAGAATCACTTGAACCTGGGAGGCAGAGGTTGCAGTGAGCCTTTCTGGGTTATAGAGTGAGACTCTGACTCGAAAAAAAAAAAGAAAGAAATTAACCACACAGGGACCAAAGGATGAATCAGGGCCTTGTCGGTCACTCAGAATCCCCATCAGCTCCAGAATGCAGACTCTGGAGCTGAATCTCTTCTGCAATCCTGTCCACACCATTGGCTTTGTAAGCCAGATTGTTCTCCCCAGATGTGTGGCTCAGCCACGTCTCAAAGTCATGAGGCTTGAATGAAGATTCAGCGTATGAAGCAGGATGTATGGAGACAGTCCCCGGACAGGAGGGTAAAACCGGCTTGTCCAGGTAAAAGTCTGTGTCTACACGCACACAGCCTGCCTGGCCTGGTACCAACACTGCCTGCTTCTCCGTCCCCCACATCTCTCACCCCTGGCTCCCCAGGCTTCAGCCACACGGGCCTCCTTTCAGTTCCTCACACAATCCAAGCTCGTTCTGTGAAAGGAAACTATCTTGGGCCCCCAAAATCACTAAGCTAAAGGGAAAAGTCAAGCTGGGAACTGTTTAGGGCAAACCTGCCTCCTAGTCTATTCAAAGTCACCCCTGGCCAGGTGCGGTGGCTCACGCCTGTAATCCCAGCACTTTGGGAGGCTCAGGCGGGCTGATCACAAGGTCAGGAGATCGAGACCATCCTGGCTAACACGGTGAAACCCTGTCTCTACTAAAAATACAAAAAAATTAGACCGGCGTGGTGGCAGGCACGGTGGCCAGCTGTGCTGGCAGCCGATTAGATGGTGCCCATCCACGCTAAGGGTGGGTCTTCCTGAGGGTGGGTCTCCCTCTCCCAGTCCACTGACTCAAATGTTAATCTCTTCTGGCAACACCCAGACATGTTGTAGGAAAATCCCAACACTTTGGGAGGCTAAGGCAGGCGGATCACCTGAGGTCGGGAGTTCAAGACCAGCCTGACCAACTTGGAGAAACCCCATCTCTACTAAAAATACAAAATTAGGCGGGCGTGGTGGCACATGCCTGTAATCCCAACTACTCAGGAAGCTGAGGCAGGAGAATCGCTTGAACCAGGGAGGCGGAGGTTTCAGTGAGCCGAGATCGAGCCACTGCACTCCAGCCTGGGCAACAAGAACGAAACTCCATCTCAGAAAAAAAAAAAAAAAAAAAGAGGCCGGGCGCGGTGGCTCACGCTTGTAATCCCAGCACTTTGGGAGGCCGAGGCGGGCGGATCATGAGGTCGGCGGATCACAAGGTCAGGAGATCGAGACCATGATGAAACCCCGTCTCTACTAAAAATACAAAAAAAAATTAGCTGGGCGTGGTGGCGGGTGCCTGTAGTCCCAGCTACTCAGGAGGCTGAGGCAGGAGAATGGCGTGAACCCAAGAGGCGGAGCTTGCAGTGAGCCGAGATTGCGCCACTGCACTCCAGCCTGGGCGACAGAGCAAGACTCCGGCTCAAAAAAAGAAAAAAAAAGAAAAGAAAAAGAAAAATTCAGGTTCTTGTCACACGACCAGGAAAGATTAGGCTCGCACACACTTTGAAGGGTGAGAAAAATGAAATTTACTGGGCAAAAAGGAAAAAAGGGGAAACAGGAACTGTCAGCAAAGCGAGGGTCCTGCTCGCAGGTTTCCCACCTCACAGATTGAATCCCAGGTTACCACCCAGGAACTGGAGAGTCCAGGCTCCTCCCCACTGCAAACAGCCCAAACTTCCCAAGGCTCCACCCCAGTGCGCACTCCTCCCCGTACGTACGCAGGTTGCTTAAATGATCTCCAGGGAGCCCTTCTTCCTTGGCTGTCTCAGATACACCCAGAAACAATACTTTGCATCCTTCAATCCAATCAAGTTGACATTTAATATTAAGCATCAGTGGGCTGGGTGTGGTGGCTCATGCCTGTAATCCCAGCACTTTGGGAGGCCGAGGCAGGCGGATCAAGAGGTCAGGAGTTCGAGACCAGCCTGGCCAATATGGTGAAACCCTGTCTGTACTAAAAATACAAAAATTAGCTGGGTGTGGTCGCGTGCACCTGTAGTCCCAGTCACACTCCTGTAAGTGGCAGGGCATGCCTCGAAGTGCTCAGTGTTCATGAGCTCTGATGGTGAGCATCTCACAGGCTCTCATGAAACCATGTCTGGTAATGAGAACTTAGTGCATCTCCTTCCACATCTGGCTTTCCTTCCTTTCCCCTCACTGGCAACAGATTTACAAATCAGCACAAAGAGAGCTGCACGTGGCAGCTCATGCCTGTAATCCCAGTACTTTGGGAGGCCAAGGCAGGTGGATCACCTGAGGTCAGGAGTTCAAGACCAGCCTGGCCAACATGGCAAAACTCCGTCTCTACTAAAAATACAACAATTAGTCAGGCATGGTGGTGGGCACCTGTAATCCCAGCTACTTGGGAGGCTGAGGCAGGAGAATCACTTGAACCTGGAAGGTGGAGGTTTCAATGAGCCAAGATTGCACCACTGCACTCCAGCCTGGGCGACAGAGTGAGACTGTGTCTAAAAAATAAAAATTAAAAAAAAAATAATCAGCACAAAGAGGTTGGTCAAGGGGAAAGATGGCTTACAGGTCGGATTAATTGATGTCAGAGGAAGAAAGGCTGGGAATGCTCCCTGCCTGGAGTCTCTAATCCGTCCTGGGAGGGGGTGGAACACAGACTCTGGAGCTGAAATGCACTGGTTCAAATCCTCTGTGCCTAAGTCACCTCATTTGTAAAATGGGGAGAGTAATAAAATAGTCCCCACTTGACAGTGTTGCAGGAACAATTGAGTCAATACGACTAAAGCGCAGAGCCGGCACTCTCTGGATGTTCGCTAGGGTCTGGGTCCCTTCTGCAGGCCTGCCCCTCTGTTTTGCTGGGCCTAGAGCAGCAGCATCCCAGCTCTGCCCTACTTAGACTGTGGTGATGCCAGGTCTGCAACCAGAGCCAGCTCCCCTGGGAGGGCAGTGAACAAAGAATAATTTCTAGGCGGTAATGAAATCTTCAAAGCCCCAAGGCTTGCTGGCCCTCTAGAGAGTGTCCTGATTCTGCCTCCCAGGCAACTGGTCTGAGGGGGAAAAAAAAAGCCCATTGAAAAATGAAAGTGACTTCTCAGAGCCTGAAGCTGCTCTGCCTCTCAGCAGTTCCCTGATGCATGCAGAAGTCACTGCTGGTGACATCAGCTGGAGCCTACGCCTACCTGCATTGTCTGCACTGAGCCTCTGGGACTCCCAGCTTTGTTCTTATGTCTTATGTGTTTTGTCTACCACTTACCCTGTTGGTCAGGCATGGTGGCTCATGCCTGTAATCCCAACACTTTGGGGGCCGAGGTGGGAGGATTGCTTGAGCCCAGAAGTTCAAGACCAGCCTGGGCAACAGGTCAGCCCTGTGCTCTCTCTTGCTCTGCCCCACCTCACTCATTGCTTGGAAGCTGCTGTGGGTCCAGACACTGTGGCTTCTCCCTAGGGGATGACCACATCCATGGTGATGCCCTGGCACAGCACCCCTTGGTATTCAGAGCAGCTGGCACTGGGTATCAGCCTGAGGAGAGCAACACACTGGAGACAAGAACGTAGAACCCACTTTGTATGCTGAGGATCCTCCAAGTCTCTCACCCAGTAGCTTTTCCAACTGGCAGCTGCCCACCCACAATCAATGTGGCTTAAACTAATATATATATATATATATTTTTTTTTTTTTTGAGATGGCGTCTCACTGTGTTGCCCAGGGTGGAGTGCAATGGCACGATCTCAGCTCAATGCAACCTCTGCCTCCCAGGTTCAAGCGATTCTCCTGCCTCAGCCTCCCAAGTAGCTGGGATTACAGGCATCTGCTACCACACCCAGCTAATTTTTGTAATTTTAGTAGAGACGGGGTTTCGCGATGTTGGCCAGACTGGTCTTGAACCCCTGACCTCAAATGATCCACATGCCTCGGCCTCCCAAAGTGCTGGGATTACAGGCATGATCCACGGCGCTTAGCTGGCTGAAACTCATATTGAGGGCTGGGGACCGAAAACATGACAATGATGGGGCTTCTGCTTACTGGGCACTTTCTCTGGCTGAGGCACAGTTAACGTCTGTAATCCTACCACAGCCCTGTGAGCCAGGTCCTGTTGAGACAGTTACATCTGCCCTCGACAGTTTGGGAAACAGATTCTCAGGGAGGCTATGTGAGGTGCCCAGGGTGCTGGGATTTGAACCCACTTGTCCTGACCTAAGGGAGAGTATGCTGACCTCTGCCCCAGCTCTGAGTTAGGCACTCCCATTCTGCAGGCAGGGGTAGCTGGGTTCACATCATAACTCCGCACAAGTTATTAACCTCTCCCAAGCTCAGTTTGCTCATCTGTAAAATGGGAATAAGAGGACGTGGCGGCTGGGCGCCATGGCTCACGCCATTAATCCTAGTACTTTGGGAGGCTGAGGCGGGCAGATCATCTGAGGTCAGGAGTTTGAGACCAGCCTGGCCAATATGGTGAAACTCCATCTCTACTAAAAATATTAAAATTAGGCCAGGCGTGGTGGCTCACACCTGTAATCCCAGCACTTTGGGAGGCCGAAGCGGGTGGATCACCTGAGGTCACAAATTCGAGATTAGCCTGACCAACATAGAGAAACCCCATCTCTACTAAAAACAAAAAATTAGCTGGGCGTGGTGACGCATGCCTGTGATCCCAGCTATTCAGGAGGCTGAGGCAGGAGAATCGCTTGAACCTGGGAAGTGGAGGTTGCAGTGAGCTGAGATCATGCCATTGCACTCCAGCCTGGGCAACAAGAACGAAACTCCGTCTCAAAAAAAAAAAAAAAAAATTAGCCAGGCATGGTGGTGGGCGCCTATAATCCCAGCTACTTGGGAAACTGAGGTAGGAGAATCGCTGGAACCCAGGAGGCGGGGGTTGCAGGGGGCTGAGATCGTGCCACTTCACTCTAGCCTGGGAGACAGAGCGAGACTCCATCTCAAAAAAAAAAAAAGAAAAAGGATATGGCTTGTTAGGGGTCTAAATGAGTTCAGGTGTGTGAAGTGCTAGCAGGTGGCCAGGGCTCAAGGAACATGCTCCCGCAAGTGTGGCCAGCACAGGCTCTGTGACCTCGGGCAAAGCACTCAGCCTGGCCAGCCTTGAGAATACTCACTCGCAGGGTTGTCGAGTGGATGAAGTAAAACAGAGATCCACAGTCCTTCACGCACAATTCTGAAATCCAAAAGCCCTGAAGGCTGGAGGTTAACTCCCTTGACAGCAGAGCCCGGCCTAGCTCCACTTCATTTACAGGCAAACTGACGCAGTTTCCGGGTGTTTTTATCTTATTTATTTTATGTTTAGTTTTAGTTATTTATTTATTTTTTTGAGACAGCATCTGGCTCTCTTGCCCAGGCTGGGGTGCAATGGCACAAATTTGGTTCGCTGCCACCTCCATCTCCTGGGCTCAAATCATCCTCCTACCTCAGCCTCCCAAGTAGCTGGGACTGCAGGCACCCATACCTGCCACCACATCTGGCTAATTTTGGTATTTTTTGTAGAGATGGAGTTTCACCATGTTGGCCAGGCTGGTCTCAAATTCCTGAGCTCAAGCAATCCACCTACTTCAGCTTCCCAAAGTGTGCTGGGATTACAGGCATCAGCCACTGCTCCCAGCCTCCAGGTGGGGTGTGTGTGTGTGTGTGTGTGTGTGTGTGTGTGTGTGTGTGTGTGTGTGTTTTGAGACAGAGTCTTGCTCTGTCGCCCAGGCTGGAGTGCAGTGGTGCGATCTCGGCTCACTGCAACCTCTGCCTCCCAGGTTCAAGTGATTGTCCTGCTTCAGCCTCCGAAGTAGCTAGGATTACAGGCGCGTGACACCACACCCGGCTAATTTTTGTATTTTTAGTAGAGACGGGGTTTCACCATGTTGGTCAGGTTGGTCTCAAACTCCTGACCGTGTGATCCGCCCTCCTCGGTCTCCGAAAGTGCTGGGATTACAGTCATGGGCCACCATGCCCAGCCGGATGTTTTTAAATCTCATGAAATGTGACTATTCCCAGATATTATGTGCTTGACGACAGAGTGCCCAGGCCCAGGGGTGTCATGTAATATGCGGTATAGACACCATCTGTCTGTCTGACTTCTCTACTTCTCTACAATTGTCAGAGCAACTTCAACGTGTGAAATACAATGAGTGTTTTGGATGAGGGATTGTGTTTATAGCATCCTCTGCATAAGATTGACTGACATACAGCAGGTGCTTAATAAATAATTTTCCTTCCTTCCCACCCTCCTTTTTTTCTTTTTTTTTGAGACAGAGTCTCATTATGTCGCCCGGGCTACAATGAAGTGGCGTGAACACAGCCACAGCTCATGGCAGCCTTAACCTCCTAGCCTCAAGTGATCCTCCCACCTCAGCCTCCTGAGTAGCTGGGACCACAGGTGCCTGCCACCATACCTGGTTAATTTTTTTAAATTTTTTGTAGAGGGGGGGTCTTGCCATGTTGTCCAGGCTGGTCTTGACCTCCTGGGCTCAAGCCATCCTCCCACCTCCGTCTCCCAAAGTGCTGGGATTACAGGCGTGAACAACTGAGCCCTGCCCCACCCATTTTTTAGGAATTATATATGTTATTTTATTTTATTTTAATTTTTTGAGATGGAGTTTCTGCTCTTGTTGCCCAGGCTGGAGTGCGACGGCGCGATCTTGGCTCACCACAACCTCTACCTCCTGGGTTCAAGCAATTCTCCTGCCTCAGCCTCCTGAGTAGCTGGGATTGCAGGCATGCACCACCACACCTGGCTAATTTTTAGTAGAGATGGAGTTTCTCCATGTTGGTCAGGCTGGTCTCAAACTCCCGACCTCAGGTGATCTGCCCGCCTCAGCCTCCCAAAGTGCTGGGATTACAGGCGTGAGCCACTGTGCCAAGCCACAGGACGGGTGGATCACCTGAGATCAGGAGTTCAAGACCAGCCTGGCCAACATGGTGAAACCCTGTCTCTACTAAAACTACAAAAATTAGCCAGGTGTGGTGGCGTACACCTGTAATCCCAGCTACTTGGGAGGCTGAGGCACAAGAATCACTTGAACCTGGGAGGCAGAGATTGCAGTGAGCCGAGATCACGCCACTGCACTCTAGCCTGGGCAAAAGAGCAAAACTCTGTTTCAAAAAAATAAAAATTAAAAAAACATGCACACACATTAGAAACATAAGCCTGGGCCTCTTAGACTTGAGATAGTGCACCAAAGGTGCCTCCTTATAAGAAATGATCATGAACATTTGTGGGCAGGGACAAAGAGCTCACAGAAAGTTGCAAAAACACATTCCAGCCTTGTAGGCACAGAGCGGGACTCTCAACAGGCAGCGGCTTTTCCTTGTCAGAGCTGGAACAACACAGGCCTTTCATTAACGAGGCTTGACTTGCAGTCTCATTAGGCCCATAGCTGGAAACCTGGCTCAGGCTGGATTGGTTGAGGAGAAATGAGAAGAGGACCAGTGACCTACTGGGTATTTGTCCTTTGCCCCCAAATCGCACTACCTGCTCCTGCTGGCCCTGGGCCGAAACAGGCCTCACAGCTTCCTCTCACCCTAAGTGAGGCCTCCCCGGAGGTCCAGCCCCAGCCTTTGGCTCTCTGCTAAACTGAAATGCTCCTTACAATCCCCTGCAAAGAAATGAAACCCCAAACTTTCGGGAGAGGATGGAGGTTTTTCCAATAGCCAGCAGTTTCTGCAGAAAAACAAGGATTAAAGAAGCAATTAGTGGTTTGCCAACAAGCAGTCAGAGGAGAAAGCAAAATAAATCCACAACAGGTTGGCAGGAAGCCTCAGGCCCTTCAAATTTGGAATGGTTACAAAAAGCCCAAACAAGCTTCTCGTCTCCCACCACACCAAGTCAGAGACCCAGGGACACCTAAATGAATCTCTGAGTATAACTGTCTGTGAACTTCCTCCCCTCTACACCTGGCATGTCATACATATATTTATGTCTGTAATCCACCTTGCTTTTTTACTTTATAAGTCAACTTTCTTTCTTTTTTTTCTTGACAAAAGTCTTGCTCTATTGCCCAGGCTGGGTGGAGTGCAGTGGCACCCTCAGCTCACTGCAACCTCCACCTCCCGGGTTCAAGCAAATCTCCACCTCCTGGGTTCAAGCAATTCTCCTGCTTTAGCCTCCCAAGTAGCTGGGATTACAGGCGCCCGCCACCATGCCCAGGTAATTTTTGTAGTTTTTTTTTTTTTCGAGATGGAGTCTTGCTCTGTCGCCCAGGCTGGAGTGCAGTGGCGCGATCTCAGCCCACCGCAAGCTCTGCCTCCCGGGTTCACACCATTCTCCTGCCTCTGCCTCCCAAGTAGCTGGGACTACAGGCACCCGCCACCACGCCCGGCTAATTTTTTTGTATTTTTAGTAGAGACAGGGTTTCACCATGTTAACCAGGATGGTCTCCATCTCCTGACCTCGTGATCCGCTCGTCTTGGCCTCCCAAAGTGCTGGGATTACAGGCGCAAGCCACCGCACCCGGCCAATTTTTCTAGTTTTAGTAGGGACGAGGTTTTGCCATGTTGGCCAAGCTGGTCTCAAACTCCTGGCCTCAAGTGATCCGCCCACCTTGGCCTCCCAAAGTGCTGGGATTACAGGTGTGAGCCATCGCACCCGGCCAATTTTTCTAGTTTTAGTAGGGACGAGGTTTTGCCATGTTGGCCAGGCTGGTCTCAAACTCCTGGCCTCAAGTGATCCGCCCACCTTGGCCTCCCAAATTGCTGGGATTACAGGCGTGAGCCAACTCGCCTGGCCTACTTTATGGTCAACTTTTCTAAAATACATTATAATTAACATACAATAAAATGCACCCATTTTAAATATGACTTTTAATGAGTTTAATTCTCACTGTATGGGCCAGGCGCAGGGACTCATGCCTGCAATCCCAGCACTTTGGGAGACTGAGGCGGTGGATCACCTGAGGTCGGGAGCTTGAGACCAGCCTGGCCAAGAAACCCCATCTCTACTAAAAATACAAAAAATTAGCTGGGCATGGTAGCGGGCACCTGTAATCCCAGCTACTCAGGAGGCTGAAGCAGGAGAATTGCTGGAACATGGGAGGCGGAGGTTGCAATTAGCCGAGACGGCACCATTGCACTCCAGCCTGGGCAACAAGAGCAAAACTCCATCTCAAAAAAAAGATTCTCATTGTATGTGTATGCCCTGATCAGGGTATGAAACATTTTTGTCACCCCTAAGAAGTTTTTTCCAGCCTCTTTGCAGTCAGTCCCCTCCTATCCCCGGCCCCCAGCATCCATACACTCATCTGTTCTCAGTCACTAAAGATTAGTTTTACCTTTTTTAGAATTTCATATAAATGAAATCATATACTTTTTATGTCTGGTTTCTTTCTTTGTTTTTATTATTTTTTTTTTTAATTTTTTTTGAGATGGAGTCACGCTGTGTCTCCCAGGCTGGAGTGCAGTGGTGCGATCATGGCTTATAACAGCCTTGACCTCCCAGCCTCAAAAGATTCTCCCACCTCAGCCTCCAGAATAGCTGGGATTACAAGCACACGCTACCATACCCAGCTAATTTTTACAATTTTTTATGGAGTGAGGATCCATCTGTGTTGCCAGGCTGGTCGCGAAATCCCAGGCTCAAGCAATCTTCAGCCTCTCAAAGTGTTAGAATTACAGGCGTGAGCCACCACGCCCAGCCTCAGGGCTTAAGCCATCCTTCTGCCTCAGCCTCTCAAGTAGCCAGGACCACAGGTGTGTGCCATCACACCCAGCTGTAAAAATCATTTTACACTTGATCTTAGCCAAAAGGCCGAGAAGGGATGTAAAAATAATTTTAAAAAATTTTTTAATATTAAAATAGAGACGGGTGCTGGGTGTGGTGCCTCACGTCTGTAATCTCAACATTTTGGGAAGCCGAGGCAGGCAGATCACTTGAGGTCAGGAGTTCAAGACCAGCCTGGCCAACGTGGTGAAACCCTACCTCTACTAAAAATACAAAAAAATTAGCTGGGCATGGTGGCATGTGCCTGTAATCCAGCTACTCGGGAGGCAGAGGCAGGAGAATCGCTTGAACCCGGGAGGCAGAGGTTGCAGTGAGCTGAGATCATGCCACTGCACTCCAGCCTGGGTGACAGAGTGAGAGTTCATCTAAAACAATAAACAAAAATAAATAAAATAGAGACAGGGTCTTGCTGTGTTGCCCAGGTTAGTCTTGAACTCCTGAGCTGAAATGATCTTCCCACCGTGGCCTCTCAAAGTGATGAGATTACAGAGGTGAGCCACCACACCCAGCCTGTAAAAATAATTTTTTTCTTTTTTGACACGGAGTTTCACTCTTGTCACCCAGGCTGGAGTACAATGGCACGTTCTCAGCTCACCACAACTCCCGCCTCTCAGGTTCAAGCGATTTTCCTGCCTCAGCCTCCCAAGCAGGTGGGATTACAGCTGCCCACCGCCATGCCAAAGTTAATTTTTGTATTTTTAGTAGAGCCTTGTGGGCCAGGCTGGTCTCGAACTCCTGACCTCAGGTGATCTGCCTGCCTCAGCCTCTCAAAGTGCTGGGATTACAGGCATGAGCCACCGTGCCTGGCCTAAAAATAATTTTTAAATTTTTTATACTAAAATTGTTTGCAGCTAGCAAAACCTTTTTTTTTGTATATTGACCTTATTTCCTGTGATCTTGCTAAATTCACTAATTAGTTCTAGTAGTTGTTATATAGATTACTTAGAATTTTCTGGTAAACAGTTACATCATCTGTGACTGAAGACAGTTTCACTTCTTTCTGATCTTTACATTTTTTTTTCTTTTTCTTGCCTTACTGCACTGACTAGGGCCTCTAGCACAACGCTGAGTAAGTGGTAGCAGCAAATATCTTTGTTTATTGCCAATCTTAGGGGCAGGTGGTCAGTTATTTAATGTTGTGTGTGATGTTAGCTATAGGTTTGCGGTAGATGCTTTATATCAGATAGAGGAATTCCCTCCTGTTCCTAGTTTGCTGAGAGCTTTTTTTCATGAATAGGTGTTCAGTTTTGTCAAATGCTTTTCTGCATCAATTTACATGGTCATCAGGTTTTTTCCCATTATTCTCTCATTCTCTTTCACTGTTTTTTTTTTTTTTTTTTTTTTTTTTTTTTTGCTGTTGACACAGCCCCAGGAGGTCCTGGGAACATGTGTCCCTGTTATTCTCTTAATATGCTGAATTATATGGATTGATTTTTTGAATGTTACACCAATCTCTAATTCCTGGGCATCTCTCATTTCGTCCCGATGTATTATCCTTTTTCTAGATTGCTGGATTTGATTGCCAATGTTTCATTAAAGGTTTTTATCTATTGGAATCTCTATTGTATACCCAGTACATGACTATGGCCCAATGCCTGAGGAGCTCTAGAAGTCTGGCCGGTGGAGGAAGGGGGCCATCCAAGTCAGGGAAAATAGCAGGTTCAAACCAGGTGTGGTGGCTCACACCTGTAATCCCAGCACTTTGGGAGGCCGAGGAGGGCGGATCACCTGAGGTCAGGAGTTCAAGCCCAGCCTGGCCAACATAGTGAAACCCTGTCTCTACTAAAAATACAAAAATTAACCGGGCATGGTAGCAGGCACCTATAATCCCAACTACTCAGGAGGCTGAGGCAAGAGAAACGCTTGAACCCGAGAGGCGGGGGTTACAGTGAGCCAAGAATGCGCCATTGCACTCCAGCCTGGGCGACAAGAGTGAAACTCTGTGTCAAAAAAAAAAAACAACAAAAATTAGCCAAGCATGGTGGCACACATCTGTAATCCCAGCTACTCAGGAGGCTGAGGCAGGAGAATTGCTTGAATCTGGGAGGTGGAGGTTGCAGTGAGCCGAGATGGTGCCACTGCACTCCAGCCTGGGTGACAGAATGAGGCCTCTTCTTAAAAAAATAGGCCAGGTGCGGTGGCTCACGCCTGTAACCCCAGCACTTTGGGAGGCTGAGGTGGGCGGATCATGAGGTCAGGAGTTCGAGACCAGCCTGACCAACATGGTGAAACCCTGTCTCTACTAAAAATACAAAAATTAGCCCAGTGTGGTGGCACATGCTTGTAATCCCAGCTACTTAGGAGGCTGAGGCAGGAGAATTGCTTGAACCCAGGAGGCAGAGGTTGCAGTGAGCCGAGATAGTGCCACTACACTCCAGCCTGGGCGACAGAGCAAGACTCCGTCTCAAAACAATAACAACAGGCTGGGCATGGTGGCTCACGCCCAGCACTTTGGGAGGCCGAGGCGGGTGGACCACCTGAGGTCGGGAGTTCAAGACCAGCCTGACAACAGGGAGAAACCCCATCTCTACTAAAAATACAAAATTAACCAGGCACAGTGGCACATGCCTGTAATCCCAGTTACTTGGGTGGCTGAGGCAAAAGAATCACTTGAACCCGGGAGATGGAGGCTGCGGTGAGCTGAGATCGCGCCATTGCACTCTGGCCTGGGCAACAAGAGTGACACTCTGTCTCAAACAAAACAAAACAAAACAAAACAACAACAATAACAAAACAGCAGGTTCAAAGGCTGGTACATGAAAGATCATTGCATCAGCTGCTAAGTAGCTGTGTGACCTTGGGCAAATCTATCCTGCTTATCCATAAAAAGGCAAGGAAAGCAAATGGCCTCCCAAACATTGTGAGTATCCAATGGGACCTTGGGAAAGGTCTTGAAAAAACAAAACATGAAACGCCTTAGGAAAATTCTAATAGGAAGGCAGCCTTGCTATTGACAAAGAGGTGGGGAGACCTGTCTGTGTGTGTAGCACAGCACTGGACTGACAATACTTGGGAAAAGAAGGCAGGAGGCCAGGCTTGGAGTTAAGAGCCTGGGTCCCAGCCTCAAACATGTCTGTGAGCAAGGAGCCAAATTGAGGGCTGTGCTCCAAGGATAGCACTTCCTAGGTCTTGAAATCCTGCCCAGAGGCCCAGCGCGGTGGCTCACACCTGTAATCCCAGCACTTTGGGAAGCCTAGGCAGGCAGATCACTTGAGGTCAGCAGTTTGAGACCAGCCCGGCCAACATGGTGAATCTCCATATCTACTAAAAATTTAAAAAAATTAGCCAAGTACAGGGGTGGGCGCCTGTAATCCCAGCTACCCAGGATGCTGAGATAGGAGAATTGCTTGAGCCCGGGAGGCGGCGGCTGCAGTAAGCCGAGATCAGGCCACTGCACTCCAGCCTGGGCGACAAAGCAAGACTCCATCTAAAATATATATATATAAAAAACAGGCTGGGATGGCTGGGCACAGTGGCTCACACCTGTAATCCCAGCACTTTGACAGGCCAAAGTGGGCATATCACCTGAGGTTAGGAATTCAAGACCAGCCTGACCACCATGGTGAAACCCCATCTCTACTAAACATACAAAATTAGCCAGGCGTGGTGGCACATGCCTATAATCCCAGCTACTTGGGAGGCTGAGGCAGGAGAATCGCTTGAGCCCAGGAGGTGGAGGCTGCAATGAGCTGAGATTGTGCCATTGCACTCCAGCCTGGGCAACAAGAGTGAAACTCCATCTCAAAAAAAACAACAAACAAACAAACAAAACACGGGCATGGTGGCTGACGCCTGTAATCCTAGCACTTTGGGAGGCTGAGGCGGGCAGATCACGAGGTCAGGAGTTCAAGACCAGCCTGGCCAACATGGTGAAACCCTGTCTCTGCCAAAAATACAAAAATTAGCCGGGCATGGTGGCACGTGCCCATAATCCCAGCTACTCAGGAGTCTGAGGCCGGAGAATCACTTGAATACGGGAGGTGGAGGTTGCAGTAAGCCGAGATTGCACCACTGCATTTCAGCCTGGATGACAGCAATACTCCATCTAAAAAAAAATAAATAAATAAAAATAAAATATATATAATAAAAATAAAAAATTATTTATTTTTACTTTTTTTTTTTTTTTTTTTTATAGAGACAGGGTTTTGCCTCGTTATCCAGGCTGGTCTTGAGCTACTAGACTCAAGTGATCCACTCTTCTCAGCCTCCCAAAGTGCTGGGATGACAGGCATGAGCTGCCATGCAGAGTTTTGTTTACTTCCTTTTGTCAGATATCTCACGCCCTAGTATGGCTTCCCATTCTCCTAGGCCTGGGAGCAATGGCTTTAATAGTAATCACTAGCCAGGCGGGGTGGCTCACGCCTGTAATCCTAGCACTTTGAGAGGCCGAGGCGGGTGGATCACCTGAGGTCAGGAGTTCGAGATCAGCCTGACCAACATGGAGAAACCCCATCTCTACTAAAAACATAAAAAAAAATTAGCCGGGCATGGAGGCGCATGCTTGTAATCCCAGTTACTCGGGAGGCTGAGGCAGGAGAATCGCTTGAACCCAGGAGGCGGAGGTTGTGGTAAGCCGAGATCGCGCCATTGCACTCCAGCCTGGGTGACAAGAGCGAAAACTCCGTCTCAAAAAAAAAAAAAAATAGTAATCACTGTATTTGCATTTTGGAGGACTGCTCCTAAGAGCTGTTTTTCTTTAAAGAGTCCCAGCAATCAAATACAGATTGGCTGGCTAGCTCCCATGTTTCCACACAATTCCCTCCTCCTTAAGCTCTTTGTGTTTACACACAGGACATCTAACTGCTTGTTCTGGTCAAGGTACAGCTTTCCAGAGCTCTGAGAGACAGAAGAGAAAGGGTTGGTATGTTCTACAGGTGAATGGTGGGCTGCTGAGAGAGGGACAGAGAGACATAGTCCAAGGTAACAGGAAAGCTTCTGGCACTGGTGCCTGTGCAGTCAGTGGTGTCACTGCCAGGGCAGGAAATAGGAGAGGCAGCGCAGGTTTGGGGGAGGGGAAGAATGATAAGTTCAATTTGGGACCTTTATTCATTAGCTCCTTGGGCATTACTAGGTGGCAGGTACTGTGTCAGGAACAACTGTGAACAAAAGAAATAAGGTCCCTGCTCTGCTGAAGCTTACATTCCTGTATGGGAAGGACAACTTAAATAAATCAACAAACTAACTGCAGAAGCCCTGGTTCTATAGTCATGTGACAGACTGCACCGCAAAGGCGGCCAGGGAAGGCTCCATCTGGGGGAGACCTGGAGATTAGAAGATGTCAGGCTGAGTATGACAATGACCCAGGGACATAGCCTGAGAGAAGCAGTTTGGATATCTAGGTCTGGGCTGGAGATGATCAGAAAAGAAGCAAAAACCATACTGCAAAATATACGCAGCATATAATACTACTTATAGGGAGATCAAAAATACACATAATGATAATGATTATTAATTATTTGAGACAGAGTCTCGCTCTGTCGTCTAGGCTGGAGTGCAGTGGCAAGATCTCGGCTCACTGCAGTCTCCGCCTCCCGGGCTCAAGCGATTATCCAGCCTCAGCCACCCAAGTAGCTGGAATGACAGGGGTGCGCCCCCTCGTCCAGCTAACTTTTGTATTTTTAGTAGAGACACGGTTTCGCTATCTTGGCCAGGTTGGTCTGTAATGCCTGGCTTCAGGCGATCCGCCCGCCCGCCTCGGCTTCCCAAAGTGTTGAGATTGCAGGCGTGAGCCACCGTGCAGGCCCTCATTGATTATTTAAGGCTGTTTAGATTATGGTTTTTTAGATTATGTTTTTGTTTCCCTAAACGGGGTGGTGAGTACAGAGGTGTGAGATGTAACACGTAATTTGTACACCTTTTGCACACGTAAATATCACAAAGTAAACTTTTAAAATAAGACAAGGCCTATGGCCTCGCAAGGCTTCTCTGAGGAGCGAGGACCAGGCAGTCACAGCCAATTTCCACTGCCTCCGCGCTCCGGCCTAGGCCAGCCCCTCTCCCCAATCATTCTCTCGGGGCTGGCTCCGCCCCAGAACTGCGCAACCTCCCCGCCCACATCCGTGTCCTAACCAATGGGCGCTCGGAATTTGGTCCCACACCCCTGTCACGCCCCGCCCCAGACTCGCGCGCCCGTGACGTCACGGCCCGGCCCCCGCCACGTGACGGCTGCGCGCCGGGCTCTAGCTCCCCGCCAAGCTAGCGCCGCAGAGGCCGGTGAGGCGCCGGCGGCCACGCCGCGGAAGGCGCGGGCCGAGCAGAGCCGGGCGTTGGGGCCCGCGCGCGCATGGAGGCGTTGCCGGCAGCCCCCTGAGGGCAGCAGGGAGACAAGACCCGGCGACCTCGCGCATCCCTCGAGCCGCCACGCGCTCTCGCCACCGGGCGGCGACGGTCCGCGGAGCCGGCGCGGCCATGGCGACGGGCGGCCAGCAGAAGGAGAACACGCTGCTTCACCTCTTCGCCGGCGGGTGAGTTCCCGGGCCCAGCCGCGCGCCCCGCCGCCTGCGGTCCCCTCGGCCTTCGCCCCGGGCGCCGCCCCAGCCTCCCGCGGCGGTCACTGGCCTTCCCTGGGCTACGGCGCCGGCGCCCGGGAGGAGGAAGTCCCGGCGTCGGGGACTGGTGGGCAGGGCCGAGGGAGGGGGTCGGGCCTTCCTCACCCGCACGGCCAGACCACAGCCCCGAGGGCGGATGTGCCCCGCCGCCCGTCCTCCCCGCGGCGTCCCCAGCTTTTTCCCATTCTGAACAGTCAGTGGCCGGTGAGTGTTGCTCGGCGGCGATCCTGCCTGGACGCTGTGGCGCGGACCCCCCTCCCCCGCCTCCTTCTCCCGGGGCCTCTGCCGAAGCGCAGCGCCTCAGAGCCCGGGGCAGGATCGCTGATGCTCGGGTGTGCCCGAGGTTCCTCAGGGCAGCGCGGGAGGTCATCTGGACGGGCAAAAAGGTCTGCGGACGTTGGACGCCAGCAAGGCCTGGATGGTGCTGGGGAACGGTGATGCTAGCGGCCACACGCGGGGTGGCTAAGCCAGGGACCCGGACTAAAATGAGGTCTGGAAGGTGTGTTGAGACACTTCTCGCCGGCTAGTGGACGCTTCCAACGCCGGAGACCGCAGAATTGTAAGGTGTTCCTTGTTTTGAAAGCTGCATTAGGTCTGTGGTCAGGCACCTTTTTTCCAGCAGAGACAATGCATTTTTAGGAGGTTGAGTTCTGCGGTTAGGAAGGGAGATGATTTTTACCTCCCTGCCCCTCTCCACCTTCCCCGCCTCACCCCCCGCCGAGAATAGAAGGTAAAATATTTTTGAGTATTAGTAATTTTCTTGTTTCCTTTATCACAGCCGGTGGCTTGGGGTCCTTTCGGAGTCTTCCGGATATTTGGAGTCTTAATTTGAGGACCTCATGGGCCTGGCACAGCAGTTTTTGAGTGTAGGATATTTTGCATAAAATAGTTTATCCTGGATGATCATCTTGGCTTGAGTAGTTTAGTTGCGGCCTGGATTCCTACCTGGATATGTTCCTTACAACAAACAATGGTTGAGAAACTTATCTTGGAAGATGACTGATGAAAGCGTCCCTGAGCTTTTTTGTACTTGTATTGTGGGCAGTCACCAGGTTACTTTAACCAAAAACTTTGGTGGGTTTTTAGGAAGAGTTTCTCATTCATCTCTTCCCTGTCATTCCCTTGCAACCCTTCCATGTCTCCATTGAGACTTCCTTTTTTTTTTTTTTTTTTTGAGAGGGAGTCTTCCTCTGTCGCCCAGGCTGGAGTGCAGTGGTGCGATCTCTGGGCTTACTGCAACCTCCGCCTCCCGGGTTCAAGCGATTCTCCTGCTTCAGCCTCCCGAGTAGCTGGGATTACAGGCCCCGCCACCATGCCTGGCTAATTTTTTTTTTCGAGACGGAGTCTGGCTCTGTAGCCCAGACTGGAGTGCGGTGGCGCCATCTCGGCTCACTGCAAGCTTCGCCTCCCGGGTTCACGCCATTCTCCTGCCTCAGCCTCCCGAGTAGCTGGGACTACAGGCGCCCTCCACCGCGCCCGGCTTTTTGTATTTTTAGTAGAGACGGGGTTTCAGCATGTTAGCCAGGATGGTCTCGATCTCTTGACCTTGTGATCTGCCTGCCTTGGCCTCCCAAAGTGCTGGGATTACAAGCGTGAGCCACTGCACCCGGCCACGCCCAGCTAATTTTTTTGTGTTTTTGCTAGAGGCGGAGTTTTGCCACGTTGGCCAGGCTGGTCTGGTACTCCTGACCTCAAGTAATCGCCCACCTCGGCCTCCCAAATTGCTGGGATTACAGGCGTGAGCCACCACGCCTGGCGAAGACTTCCTTTCAGAGTAACACAAGGGGGAAGCATTCTTAAATTAAGCCACTCTATATAAATTTGTCTTTCTTGGGAATTTTAAACAAGTTGGCCATTTTTTTTTTTTTTTTGTCTCACACGTTTTTTAAGCCAAGAAGGATCATTTAAAAAAAAAAAGGAATTTCTGCTCAGTGATTTTGACTTACTGTTTTTAGTGAGGTGGGTTTTTTTTTTTTTTTTTTTTTTTGAGACATTGTCTTGCTCTGTCTCCCAGGCTGGAGTGCAGTGGCGCAATCTCAGCTCACTGCAAGCTCCGCCTCCCGGGTTCATGCCATTCTCTGAGTAGCTGGGGCTACAGGTGCCCGCTGTCACGCCCGGCTAATTTTGTGTATTTTTAGTGGAGACGGAGTTTCACTGTGTTAGCCAGGATGGTCTCGATCTCCTGACCGTGATCTGCCCGCCTCGGCTTCCCAAAGTGCTGGGATTACAGGCGTGAGCCACTGCGCCCGGCCAGTGAGATGGTCTTTTAAAATTTTTCTTTGTATTCCAAACCAGGAGAGTTCCATGCTGGAGCAGCCTCTGTTGAGGCTCGCTGTGAAATGGATGGCCCTGTCTTGTTGAATCTCCCTCTGTACCCTTCACTATGCCCTCTGGCTGCCAAATTCTCCTACTGGGGCACCAGCCTTATATCTTGTGATGGAGTAAATCTGCAGTGGCCAGCACAGCTCTCCTGCTTGATTAAGATGTAGGTAGTTTATTAGGGTGGCGCCTGAAGCCATTGTATTTAACAAGTTGCCGTTCCTGTATTGGCAGCAGTTTGAGACTCGAAAGAAAAGACAGCTTCCAAAAGGTGGTTTTCAGAGTAACTAATTGGATTTTAATCCACTCTCACTAGCCTAAAATATTTTACTTCACTTTCTGTTAGGGAAGAACATGAAAGGAGCTGAGTGTAAAATGGCTGTATTGTATGGTTAAAATGGGTCCACCCAGAGGTCCCACCTAGTCTGGTGGAATATGTGCTGCCTTGCTCCAAGTAACTAGTTGCCACTGTTGTTAAACTGGCGTCTTTCCAGAAAACAAAGTGCACTTCCTTTGAAAAGAAGTCAGAGTCCCCACTTTAAAAATCTGTCACATTTCTCCTTTTTATTGAATAGCCATTGGAAACTATAATATCAAACAAGTTTAATACTGTTGCTAATTAATGATACTGAATAAGCATTTCTTTTTTTATTTTTATTTTATTTTTATTTTTATTTTTTGAGACGGAGCCTCACTCTGTTGCCCAGGCTGGAGTGCAGTGGTGCAATCTCTGCTCACTGCAACCTCCGCCTCCTGAGTTGAAGCGATTTGATTCGCGTGCCTCAGCCTCCCCGGTAGCTGGGATTACAGGTGTGTGCCACCATGCCTGGCTAATTTTTGTATTTTTAGTAGAGATGGGGTTTTGCCATGTTGGCTAGGCTGGTCTCGAACTCCTGACCTCAAGTGATCCATCCGCCTTGGCCTCCCAAAGTGCTAGGATTATACAGGTGTGAGCCACCATGCCCTGCCTGAAAAGGTATTTATTTATTTATTTATTTATTTATTTATTTATTTGTGATACAGAGTTTCACTCTTGTTGCCCAGGCTGGAGTGCAGTGGTGCGATCTCAGCTCACTGCAGCCTCCACCTCCTGGGTTCAAGCGATTCTCTTGCCTCAGCCTCCCGAGTAGCTGGGATTAAAGGCTCACACCACCAGGCCTGGCTAATTTTTGTATTTTTAGTAGAGAAGGAGTTTCACCAGGTTGGCCAGATTGGTCTCGAACTCCTGTCCTCAGGTGATCCGCCCACCTCAGCCTCCCAAAGTGTTGGGATTACAGGTGTGAGCCACTGGGCCCAGCCCTGTCATTCCTTTTCTATTGTTTAAACCACCTCGTCAAGAAGAACACAGAAGTGCTCTGAGGTGGCCCTTCTGTATGTAGGCTTGATTTGCCAAAGACGAAAATCCTATAAATTTTCCCCATCAAATAGCATGGGGGTTCTGGTTGTCTGTTAGTGTTGGTGATGTCCTTCATCTGCTGGGCAGCCACTTAACATAGCATAGTGCCCATTTAGATCTACTGGTCCCTGAAATAGCTGGGCTAAGCTGTCCTTAGATTTAGAGGTTGATCCCGGATTAGATGCTTTGGGTCTTATTTTTATGGCATGCTTTTTTGTTTTGTCATCGTAGCCTTTAAAATGTATTTTAATGGGAATATAGTATCTCTTTAAGATCTTAAACTAGGCCAGGTGTGGTGGCTCACGCCTGTACTGCCAGCACTGTGGGAGGCCAAGGAGGGTGGATCACCTGAGGTCAGGAGTTCGAGACCAGCCTGGCCAACATGGCGAAATCCCGTCTGTACTGAAAATACAAGAATTAGCTGGGCATGGTGGCGCACGCCTGTAATCCCAGCTACTTGGGAGCCTGAGGTAGGAAAATCGCTTGAACCTGGGAGGCGGAGGTTACAGTGAGCCAAGATCGCTCCACTGCACTCCAGCCTGGGAGACAGAGAGAGAGACTCCATCTCAGAAGAAAAAAAAAACTTAAACTATAATAAGACACAGATATTTTCAAAATTCAATGTTTTCCCACCTAGTATGGGCAGCTGTTGCCAGGTACTTGTCCCTACAAATTAAATCTTTATCAGCCAATGGTTACTTTTTTTTTTTTCTTTTTTTGAAGCAGCATCTCTCTCTATGGCCCAGCCTGGAGTGCAGTGGTGCCATCTTGGCTCACTGCAACCTCCACCTCCCGGGTTCAAGCAGTTCTCATGCTTCAGCCTCCCGAGTAGCTGGAATTACAGGCACGCACCACCACGCCCAGCTATTTTTTGTATTTTTAGTAGAGACCCGGTTTCACCACGTTGGCCAGGCTGGTCTTGAACTCCTGACCTCAGGTGATCTGCCCACCTCAGCCTCCCAAAGTGCTGGGATTACAGGCGTGAGCCACTGAGCCCAGCCAATGCCAGGTTTCAAGTAAAACCTTCCAAAAATTTACAGTGTATACAGAAAAGCACCTAATGTTTTTCAAATAGCATGATAGAGGTAGCAGGTGAAATGGTTACCAAACCTCCAAAGATTAGGATTGCAGGATGTCTGGCAGTATCATTTGCTGGCAAAATGTGGATAAGCTGTGAGCCTGGAAAGAAGTTTACCATCAGTGGGGTAGTGATTGTTACCAGAAAGAGCATACAGGCCTTGGTTTTAGTGCCCGATATGCATGTATGCATTGGGAACAGAGGCTCTTGTTGAAGACAGTTGGTTTTTACAAATTTTCCTTGATAGTTTAAACTCAGAGTTAAAAAGCACAATTCTGTTGCATAATTTAAAATTTTATGACTTCTGATCACATAAATATACTTTTTAAAAAATCCCAGTATATATTATAGTAGTAGCGTTGTAGTTTTACTCTGCTGTCAACTGGAGGTGAGGTGCCTAAGCCACAAGGGGAAAAATTAAACTAGGGTGGCATGGGTGTAAAAGGATTAGAAGGTTGACTATATCTTCATGTAATAAATACAAGACTTCAGTTTAGGAAAGGAATAATGAGAGAAGGTAGAGGAATGGGGAGGGGAGTTTTTTTTGTTTTTGTTTTTTTTTTTGAGACAGAGTTTTGCTCTTGTTACCCAGGCTGGAGTGCAATGGAGTGATCTCGACTCACTGCAAATTCTGCCTCCCGGGTTCAAGTGATTCGAGGGGAGCATATTTTTATCTTTTAAAAAAAGGAATACATAAGCCGGGTGTGGTGGCTCATACTGGGATTAGAGGCGCCTGCCACCACGCCCAGCTAATTTTTTTTTGTATTTTTAGTAGAGATGGGGTTTCACCATCTTGGCCAGGCTGGTCTTGAACTCCTGATCTCGTGATCCACCTGCCTCAGACTCCCAAACTGCTGGGATTAACAGGCGTGAGCCACCGCGCCCAGCCCATTCCAGCACTTTAAAAGGAGGCCGAGGCAGGTGGATCACTTGAGGTCAGGAGTTCAAGACCAGCCTGGCAACATGGTGAAATCCCATCTCTACTAAAAATGCAAAAAAAGTTTAGCTGGGCATGGTGGCGCAGGCCTGTAATCCCAGCTACTTGGGAGGCTGAGGCAGGAGAATCACTTGAACCCGGGAGGCGGAGCTTGCAGTGAGCCGAGATCGTGCCACTGCACTCCAGCCTGGGCAACAGAGCGAGACTCCATCTAAAAAAACAGAAAAGGAATACTAGTTAAAAACAGAAAAGGTGCAGAAAAAATTCAATTAGTAGTTTCTTTTTAGAAAATTAGGCAAATAGACTTCAAAGAGTATCCCTTGTGACTGCTTTTAGACATGTAGTTTAACAATTGTTCCTAGCTTTCCTCCACTGGATTCAATCCTTCAGATGTTTGCTGTGAATGGAATATCCTACAGAGAAATTTCTTTTTTTGAAACGGAATCTCGCTCTGTCGCCCAGGCTGGAGTGCAGTGGTGTGATCTTGGCTCACTGCAAACTCCATCTCCCAGGTTCATGCCATTCTCCTGCCTCAGCCTCTCGAGTAGCTGGGACTATAGGCACCTGCCACCATGCCTGGCTAATTTTTTGTATTTTTAGTAGAGACGGGGTTTCACCATGTTAGCCAGGATGGTCTCGATCTCCTGACCTCATGATCCGCCTGCCTCAGCCTCCCAAAGTGCTGGGATTACAGGCGTGAGCCACCGCGCCCGGCCCCACAGAGAATTTTCTCTGCACTTTGGCATCAGTGACTGACTAGAACAGTGTTAACTTAGGAGCAAAATTAAATTAATGTCCAGGGTGTTTCCTCAGAACTGTTAAGACAAGCATGAGTCCCAACTGGCCTTTGGAAGATTATTTATGTTAGTAAAACTCTAACTGCTTTCTTGAAAAGTTTAGGTATACATTTTTTTTGACTAGGCTCGTTTAGGGGGGCGTTCAGTTGCAAGTAATAGAAGATTCAACTTCAAACCGGCTTGCTTATGGATATAAAAACCTGAACTCTAGAGGGAGCACAGGCTTCAGGTGAGGGCTTAGCTGAGCAGTGCCTTAGTGTCACCGGGAGGGGCCCACCCACGCCTGCTTGGCCTCCAGTAACCTGCTTCATTCTAAGGCTGGCCCTGCATAGCCACAGAAGGGCTTCCAGCAGCAGCTCCTTGTATTTCTCCCACCATTGAGCAAGTCTTCAGTGTAATTCTGGACCCACAAGGACATGTAGTACCCCTTGCTCTAAACCAGTCATTGCTCCCAGGGAAATTATGCTGAGTACTTGGGCTGAAATCATATGCCCATCCCTAAACAGATAACAAGGCAAAGTAGATGTTATGATGTGGACCTGCTTCAGTGAGTAAGGCCAAAACTAGACATGAGTTCAATCCTGTCCACTGTGTGACTTAAGAAATTAGGGATCTTGGCCAGGCGCAGTGGCTCATGCCTGTAATCCCAGCACTCTGGTAGGCCAAGGTGGGCAGATCACCTGAGGTCAGGAGTTCAAGACCAGCCTGGCCAACATGGTGAAACCCCGTCTCTATTAAAAATACGAAAATTAGCCAAGCATTGTGACGCACATCTGTAATCTCAGCTACTCAGGAGGCTGAGGCAGGAGAATTGCTTGAACCCAGGAGGCGGAGGTTGCAGTGAGCTGAGATTGCGCCAGCCTGGGCAACAAGAGCGAAACTCTGTCTCAAAAGAAAAAAAAAAAGGAAATTAGGGATCTTGTTAAGACAGAGGAAGAGAGGGATGGATGCTGGGGAGGCAACCAGCAGTGCCACCAATCCATTTTACAGTCTTCAAATAGTGCCCATTTTATTGGTCTAGAACAGGGTTTCTCAACTTTGGTTGGATGATTGTTTGTCTGTGAGGGATGGGCTGTCTTGTGCATCATAGGATGTTTAGCAGCATCCCAGGCCTCTACCCACTAGATACGAGTAACCCCCCTCCCCCATTTCAAAACCCAAAATGTCTTCAGACATTTTGTTACTGGGGTGGGGACAAAATTGCCCCAATTGAGAACTACTGGTTTAGAATAGTGGCCTTCAAACTTTTTTTTTTTTAAGTTTTTGTGGGTTTCTTGTTTGTTTTGTTTTGTTTTTGTTTTTGTTTTTCCTTTCCTGTCACCCAGGCTGGAGTGCAGGGGTATGATCACTGCTCACTGCAGCCTTGACCTGCCAGGCTCAAGCGATCCTCCCATCTTAGCCTCCAGGGTAGCTGGGTAGCTGAGACTAGAGTAGCTAGGATTACAGGCGCACGCCACCACACCTGGCTAATTTCTGTAGTTTTTGTAGAGATGGGTTTTCACCATGTTGCCCAAGCTGGTCTTGGAACTCCTGAGTTCAAGCAGTCTGCCTGCCTTGGCCTCCCAAAGTGCTGGGATTACAGGTTTGAGTCACTGTGCCCAGCCATGGCCTTCAAACTTTAATCATACACTGCTATGATTAACATGTTTGTGCATATCTTATGTATAATTATATTACCCTGTTACTTTTATACATACTATAAGACCTATACACAAAATAGAAATTAAATGGGCTGGGCACGGTGGCTCACGCCTATAATCCCAGCACTTTGGGAGGCCCAGGCAGGCGCATCACCTGAGATCAGGAGTTCAAGACCAGCCTGGCCGACATGGTGATACCCTGTCTCTACTAAAAATACAAAAATTATCCAGGTATGGTGGCACACGCCTATAATCCCAGGTACTCATGAGGCTGAGGCATGAGAATCACTTGAACCTGGGAGACAGAGGTTGCAGTGAGCCGAGATCATGCCACTGCACTCCAGCCTGGGTAACAGAGTGAGACTCTGTCTCAACAACAAAAAGGAAACAAACAAAATAGAAATTAAATGGTGGAGGTTATAAATAAAATGTTATTTTTTTCTGTATGCCAGTAGGTCATGGTGCACATCTCTTAGAGTATGTATCCTAGTTTGGAGATTCCGTGTCTAAAATACTGCTTGCCAGTCAGATTAGTCCATTTTCCAACTATGTGAGGCTAACGCTGTGTCAGCATGTAACTGGCGGTTGAATATGACTTTTCCTAGGATGTCTGAGCACTGGCTACTGGAGCCCTCAGATGAACCAAGAGGATCCTAGTCTAAGACTTAGGTGGAAGAACCTGCCCTGCCGCCATTGACCAGACTGTCTATGAGAGAAGAACGGTTGTGGGTGTCAACATTGGGGCATGTGGGCAGAGAGGATTTTACTATTATTGTCCCCAACTCTGTCCCCGGCCCCTAGTAGGTCTGGGCTACAGATTGAGAGAGCTTGTAAGGCAGGGACACTGGTAGCTTGCTCTGTGGCCAGATGCCTCCCACAAGTGAGAGGCTGGTGCATCAGCCCAAGCCAGCAGGATGAGAAGGGAGTGGGT